>NW_024426996.1:26093027-26611856 GCF_017311325.1 Ursus maritimus | reverse complement strand
CAGTTAGAATGGCAAAAATAGACAAGGCAAGAAACAACAATTGTTGGAGAGGATGTGGAGAAAGGGGATCCCTCCTATATTGTTGGTGGGAATGCAAGTTGGTACAGCCACTCTGGAAAACAGTGTGGAGGTCCCTTAAAAAGTTAAAAATTGAGCTACCCTATGATCCAGCCATTGCACTACTGGGTGTTTACCCCAAAGATACAGACGTAGTGAAGAGAAGGGCCATATGCACCCCAATGTTCATAGCAGCAATGTCCACAATAGCTAAATCGTGGAAGGAGCCGAGATGCCCTTCAACAGATGACTGGATTAAGAAGTTGTGGTCCATATATACAATGGAATATTACTCAGCTATCAGAAAGAACGAGTTCTCAACATTTGCTGCAACATGGATGGCACTGGAGGAGATAATGCTAAGTGAAATAAGTCAAGCAGAGAAAGACAACTATCATATGATTTCTCTCATCTATGGAACATAAGAACTAGAATGATCAGTAGGGGAAGGAAAGGATAAAGAAAGGGGGGGTAATCAGAAGGGGGAATGAAGCACGAGAGACTATGGACTATGAGAAACAAACTGAGGGCTTCAGAGGGGAGGGGAGTGGGGGAATGGGATAGACTGGTGATGGGTAGTGAGGAGGGCACATGTTGCATGGTGCACTGGGTGTTATACGCAACTAATGAATCATCGAACTTTACATTGGAAACCAGGGATGTACTGTATGGTGACTAACATAAGAAAAAAACATTAAAAAAAATTTTAGAGTCTGAATTCTGGGTAAGATGCGGGAGTAGGGGGATCCTAAGCTTACCTCATCCCATGGATATACCTAGATTACACCCACATCAGTGTAAATAACCCAGAAAATAACCCAAATATTGGCAGAACAGACTCTCTATACCTAAATATAGAGAAGTAGGCCACATCGAAAAAGGCAGGAGGGGCTGATGTGCAGTCGAGAATCAAACTGACTGGCAAGGCTGTCCGGGGGAAAGGGGGGCACCACAGGCATGAGAGAGGAGGAGAAGCAGACTTCACATCAGCCACCCAGGCACAGTGGGCCCACACGGGAAGATGAATCCTCACATTTGGCTTTGAAACGAGAGGGGCTTAACTTTGAGTTCCTACAGTCAGTGGGGCTTAACAACTAGAAGTTTTAAAATTGTGGACTCCCCTCTGGGAGAGCTGGAGGGTGACAGGAAACCGAATCCCTATCCTTAAAGAGACAGCATAACAAACAGCCCCACTGATCTACAGCATAGAAACAGAAGTTTGAAAAACACTAGGGTATATGGGAAAGATATTTGTTTACTAATCTTAGAGTATATGCTAGAAGGGCAAGGATCTTTAGGAGACTTTAAGAACAAAATTGCTGACAGGTGCTATATTCCTCACTCACCTCAGCTCACCCAGCCCCTGCACTCTTCCCCAGACCTGCCCCTCCAGCTGGGCCTCAGCAGTTCTTCAAAAAACCACAGATCCCTCCCACAGCAGACCAGCACAGACCTTGCTAACACCACATTTTCCTGTAAACCGGACTCTTCCAATCCACCATGAGCAAGAGTCCATCTAAAGCATGGCATTGTGGAAGCAACACCTAGATGGGCTGGCACCAGCCCCAAGAGACTCCTACCCAGGGAGAGGGGAAGAAAACCACACACACTTTAGGTCCCAGACATTGGTCTGACTGCAGGCCCTGCCAACCAACAAAAGCTTCTCAGGGCACAACACAGGGATAGTGCCCTGTAGATGGGTGTGACCACAGGTCTGACAAATCCTGCTCTGACACAACTTAAGCCCAAGGCAGCCCACGTGGCCCACAAACACCACAGGGACCAAACTGCTCACAACAGGCAAAGAGAACTATTGTAGACAATTGGACTAAAGACTAATGCATCTTGGTCATAACAGTAGGGCACACACACAGCACACAGAGGAGACAATCCTGAAGCACCAGGTTCCAGTGATCGGGGGCATTGTACTTCCAGGCACCTTAGGGCCTCTTCTTCATATGGCCACTACCTTCAAGAGCAGGAGACATAGCTGACTTTACTAACACACAGAAATAGAGACAGAGAAGTAGACAAAATGAGGAGACAGAGGAACAGGTCCCAGATGACAGAACAGGACAAAATCACAGCAAGAGCTAAATGAAATGGACATAATGTGCCTGATAGAGAATTTAAAGTAATCATCATAAATATACACAATGGACTTGAGAAAAGAGTGGAGGACCTCAGTGAGACCCTCAACAAAGAGAAAACATAAGAAAAGAACCAATTAGAGATGAATTCAATATGTGAAATTAAAAATACATGAGAGAATAAATAGTAGACTACAGGAAGCAGAACGGATCAGCAACCTGGAAAATAGGGTAATGGAAATTAAGCTGAACAGGACAAAGAAAAAATAATAAAAAGTGAAAATAGACTACGGGAACTCAGTGACACCATCAAGCATGATAACATTTGCATTATGGGGATCCCAGACAGAGGAGGGAGAGAAGGGGCAGAAAATTTATTTGAAGAAATAATAGCTGAAAACTTCCCAAATCTGAGGAAGGAAACAGAAATCCACATTCAGGAGGCACAGAGAGTCCCCAACAAAATCAACCCAGGGAGGTGCACACCAAGACATACAGTAATTAAAATAGCAAAAAGTAGTGATAAACAAAGAATTCCAAAAGCAGAAAGAGAAAAGAAAACAGTTATATACAAGGGAAACTCCACACTGCTAATAGCTGATTTTTCAGCAGAAACTTTGCAGACCAGAAGAGAGTGACATGATATATTCAAAGTGGTGAAAGAAAAAAAAAAAACATACAAGCAAGAATACTCTATCCATCTAGGTATCATTAAGCATAAAAGAAGATGAAGAATTTCCCAGAAAAACATAGGTTAAAAGAATTCATCACCACTAAACCAACCTTACAAGAAATGTTAAATGAGATTCTTTGAGTGGAAAGAAAAGACCAGAAGCAGGAGTAAGAAAAGAAGGACATGCAGGGGTAAAATAAGTATACCTATAAAAAGGGATTCACCAAATAAAATGATGTAAAGTATGACACCATATATCTAAAATGTGAGGCGGAAAGAGAAGTAAAAATTTAGTACTTTTAGAATGGGCTCAAACTTAAATGATTTAAATGACTGCTGTGTGCATAAGATGTTATATAGAAACATAGTAAACACGCACACGCACACACACACACACACACACACACACAACCACCCAGAAATAGATACGCAAAAAATAAAGAGAAAGGAATACATCACTAAAGAAAGCCAGCAAACCACGAGAGAGCAAGAAAACAAAGGAAAGAGAACTACAAAAAATAATCATAAAACAAGTAACAAAATGGTAATAAGTACATATCTATCAATAATTTGAATGTAAATGACTAAACACCCAATCAAAAGACATACAGTGACAGAATGGATTAAAAAAAAAAAAAGCAAGACCTATCCATATGCTACCTACAAGAGACTGATTTCAGACCTAAAGACACATGCAGATTGAAAGTGAAGGAATAGAAAAGCATTTATCATGCAAATGGAAGTGAAAAGAAAGCTGGGGTAGCAATACTTACATCAGAAAAAAATAGACTTCAAAACAAAGACCATCACAAGAGGCAAAGAAGGACACTACACAATCATAAAGGAAACAAAAAGATATAACAATTGTTAATATTCATACACCCAACAATGGGAGCACCTAAATACATAAAGCAACTATTAACAAACATAAAGGAAGAAATTGATAGTAATACAATAATAGCAGGGACTTTCATCACCCCACTTACATCAATGGATAGATTACCCAAACAGGAAATCAACAACTAAACAGTGGCTTTGGATGACACAATTGGACCAGATGGACCTAACAGGTATATTCAAAACATTCCATCATAAAACAGCAGAATACACATTCTTTTTAAGTTCACATGGGACACTTTCCAGAACAGATTACATGTTAGGCCACAAAACAAGTCTTGGCAAATACAAAAAGATTAATGTTTTTTCTCACCACAGTGCTAACGAAACAATCAACCAAAAGAAAGTCTGGTAAGAACACAACTACATGGAGGTAAATAACATGGCACTAAACAAGAAATGGGTCAACCAAGAAATCAAAGAGGAAATCAAAATATACCTGGTGGCAAATGAAAATGGAAAAACAATGGTCCAAAATTTGGGGGATAGAGCAAAAGTTATTCTAAGAGGGAAGTTCACAGCAATACAGGCTTACCTCAAGAAGGAAGCAAAATGTCAAATAAACAACCTAACTTTAGACCTATAGGAACTAGGGAAAAAAAACCAAAACCCAAAATCAATACAAGGAAGGAAATAATAAAGATGAGAACAAAGTCAAAGAAAATAGAAACAAGAAAACTGCACAATAAAACAGATCAATGAAACCAAGAGCTGGTGGTTCTTTGAAAAGATCAGCAAAATTGATACACTTTAGCCAGACTCAACAAAAACAAAAACAGAGAGAGACAGAGAGAGGACTCAAATAACCAAATCAGAAATGAAAGTGGAGAAATAACCACAGACACCACAGAAATATAAAGGATTCTAAGAGAATATTATGAAAAATTATATCAACAAAGTGGACAACTAGAAGAAATGGATAAAGATAGAAACATATAACTTCCTAAAACTGAATCAGGAAGAAATAGAAAATTTGAACAAACCAATTACCAGCAATGAAATAGAATCAGTAATCAAAAAAATTCCAACAAACAAAACTCAGGACTAGATGGCTTCAGAGGCAAATTCTAACAAACATTTAAAGAAAAGTAAATACCTATTTTTCGCAAACTATTCCAAAAAATAAAAGAGGAAGGAAAGCTTCCAAATTCATTTTATGGAGCCAGTATTACCCTGATACCAAAACCAGATAAAGACACTGCTAAAAAACCAAACTACTGGCCAAAATCTCTCATGAATATAAATGCAAAAATCCTCAACAAAATACAAGCAAATCGATTCCAATGATATATTTTAAAAATTCATTCACCACAGTCAAGTGGGATTCATCCCTGGGATGTGAGGATGGTTCAATATTCACAAATCAATCAGCATGCTACATCACATCAACAAGGAAAGGATAAAAACCATATGATTATTTTGATAGAGGCAGAAGCAGCATTTGACAAGTACAACATCCATTCGCGACACAAACCCTCAACAAAATAGGTTTAGACGAAAACATGCCTCAACATAATAAAGGCCATATATGAAAAACCCACAGTCAACATCATACTCAATGGTGAAAACCTGAGAACTTTCTAAGATCAGGTTCAGGACAAGGATGTCCACTCTCACCACTTTTATTCAATATAGTCCTAGAAGCCCTAGTTACAGCCATCAGACAACAAAAAGAAATAAAAGGCATCCAAATTGGTAAGGAAGAAGTCAAACTTTCCTTATTTGCAGATGACATATTATATTTAGGAAACCCTAAAGACTCCATTAAAAAACTACTAGAACTGACAAATGAATTCAGTAAGGTCACAGGATACAAAATCAATAGAGAGAAATCTGCTGCATTTCCATACACTAATAATGAAGTAGCTGAAAGAGAAATTAAGAAAACACCACTACCTACAGTTGTACAAAAAATAATAAATTCCTAGGAATACACTTCACCAAGGAGGTGAAATACTTACACTCTAAAAACTATAAAACACTGATGAAAACAACTGAGATGACACAACAGACAGAAAGGTATTCCATGTTCACAGAGTGGACGAACAAGTAGTGTTAAAATGTCCACACCACCCAGAGCAATCTACACATTTAATACAATGCCTGTCAAAATACCAACAGCATGTTTCACAGAACTAGAGCAAACAATCCTAAAATTAGTATGGAAGCACAAAAGACCCTGAATAGTCAAAGCAATCTTGAAAAAGAAAAAAACAAAACTGGAGCTATTATGATCTCGGATTTCTAGTTTTATTACAAAGCTGTAGTATTCAAAACTTTATCGTACTGGCACAAAAATAAACACATAGATCAACAGAACAGAACAGAAAGCCCAGAAATAAACCCACAATTATGTGGTCAATTAATCTTTGACAAAAGAGGTAAGAATATGCAATGTGAAAAAGACCATCTCTGTAACAAATGGTGCTGGGAAAACCAGACAGCTACATGCAAAGAATGAAACCAGACCACTCTCTTACACCATACACAAAAATAAACTCAAAATAGATTAACAACCTAAATGCAAGACCTGAAACCATAAAATCCTAGAAAAGATCACAGACAATAATTTCTCTTACATCAGACATAGCAACATTTTTCTAGTATGTCTCCTTAGGTAAGGGAAGCAAAAGCAAAAATAAACTATTGGGACCATATCAAGATAAAACCTTCTGCACAGCAAAGGAAATAATCAGCAAAACTAAAAGACAACTTACTACATGGGAGAAGATATTTGCAAATGACATATCCAAAAAGGGATTAGTATCCAAAATGTATAAAGTATTTATACAACTCAAACCCAAAAAGCCAAATAATCCAATTTAAAAAGGGCAGAAGACATGAACATTTCTCCAAAGACATACAGAGGCCAACGAACGCATGGAAGGATGCTCACCATCACTCATCATCCGGAAATGCAAATCAAAACTTCGGTGAGATATCACCTCAAATCTGTCAGAATGGCTAAAATCAACAAAACAAGAAACAAGTGCTGGCAAGGATGTGGAGAAAAAGGAACACTCACGCACTGTTGGTGGGAATGCAAACTGGTGCAGCCACCATGGAAGGCAGTATGGAGATTCTTCAAAGAATTAAAAATAGAACTACCGTATGATCCAGTAATTCTACTACTGGGTATTTACCCAGAGGAAATGAAAACACTAATTCAAAGAGATAGATGCACCCTTGTGTTTACTGCAGTATTATTTACAATAGCCAAATTATGGAAGCAGCCCAAGTGTCCATCCACAGATGGATGGATAAAGCAGTAGTATATATATACAACGGAACATTCCTCAGCCATAAAAAAGAATGAAATCTTGCCATTTGCAACTACACAGATGGATCTAGAGGGTGTAATGCTAAGCGAAATAAATCAGCCAGAGAAAGACAAATACATACAATTTCTTCCATGTGTTGAATTTAAGAAACAAAACAAATGAAGAAAAAAAGAGGCAAAGAAAAAAATAGACTTGACTTTAGAGAACAAACCAGTTCTCTGCCAGAGGAGAGGTGGGTGGGGGGGAATGGGTGAAATAGGTTAAGGGAATTAAGAGTACACTTATCTTGATGAGCACTGAGTAATATATAGAATTGTTGAATCACTATTTGTACATATGAAATCAGTATAACACTATATGTTAATTATATTGGAATAAAAAAATTAGAATCTATGTTTGGAGAATTGTCTTTAAATGCCACAATAGAATAGTTTCTCATTTAAAATTACAGTCATCAGACATTATTCCATGTAAAGTTTTCTCAGACAAGCCCAAGTAGTTTTTATCATTCATGTCTGCTATAAAAGGAAATGAAGCCCAAAGCCTTCGTGGCACCACTCTTAATAAGAGCTATGAACTGTTTATGACCCTCGAATCTCCACAGCACTACCATGCAGTAGCAATTAGTACCCACACCGTAGGGATGAGGAACTGGCCTCACAGAGCGAAAAGGACTTGACCAAGATCGCATAACAATTGAGCAGTGGAACCAAATTCCTATCCATGTCAGCATTTAAGGAGTGGTTAGCATGTGCTAAGCACTGTTCTAAGCTTTCTATAGTCATCATCGCATTTAATCCTTATACAGTGTAGTAAGTGCTATGGTTATCCACCTTTCGGACAACATAGAAGCTTAGAAATATTAAATATTAACATAGGGGAGTAATTAAGAATGTTTATTCAGAATTCAGATTGTCTGGGTTTGCATCTGCCATGTATCTATTAGTTACAAAAACTCAATACTTCAGTTTCCTCATCTGTACAAGGGATACAATAATAGGATTATTAAGAAACTTCATGCAATATTGTATGTCAATAGATTAGAATTATACCTACTACTCTTCCATTTACCAAAAGGAAATACGTTTCTTATCAGTCTATTACCAACTGTTAAGAGGCTGGTACTACTTAGATAAAACTGAGATTAAGGATGACTTTTAAATTGGCCACTTGGACAATCACCACAACAAACATAACAAAAATTCGATCTCTTATTGAGCCTTATGTGCCAGAAAGATTAAGTAATTTTCTATTTGGCCTCAAACTATTAGATAAATTATTATTTATCCCCATTTTTACAGGTATAAACGCTGGAACTTAAAAACAGCAAGTAACTTAAACCTAAAATTGTACAGCCAAACTCAGAGTAAGCTCTGAATGGATCATAGGTCCATGTACTCCAAAGCCCATGCTCTTATCAGCTCATACTTCCAGACGGAGCATCCTTAAATGTCCCAACATCATACAAATTTCTTACCTCTCAGTATTTCTTATAAATACCCACTAGCAGCAGAGTAACCAGAAAGATGTGTTTCTCACCAAAATTGCAGGGGAGAGAACACAGTGATAAGCAATGCATAATTAATCTCAGACTAATCTGACACTTTACTTAGAATACATTTGTTAGACCATTTTTCCCCACATAGTCATTTTACCTCTGACAAAGACTACTAAGAGAATAAAGAAACAAAAACAAAGTGAAAACACTAATTCAAAAAGATATATGCACCCCTATGTTCATTGTAGCTTTATTCACAATAGCCAAGATATGGAAGTGGACCAAATGTCCATTGATAGACGAAAGAATAAAGAAGCAGCATATGTGTGTGTATATGTGAGTATTATTCAGCCATAAAAGCTTGCCATTGACAACAACAGGGATGGATCTAGAGTGTATAATGCTAAGTCAGTCAGAGAAAGACAAATACCATGTGATTTCACTCATATGTTGAATTTAAGAAACAAAGCAAACAAAAAAAGAGAGAAACAAAAGAACAGACTCTTCACTATAGAGAACAAACTGGTAGTTACCAGCGGGTTACCAGATGGGTGAAATAGGTGAAGGGGATCAAGAATACACTTACGATGAGCACTAAGTAATGCACAGAATTTTTCAATCATTATACTGTACACCTGAAACTAATATAACACTATACATTATACTTGAGTTTAAAAAATTTAATTAAAAAATGAGTTTTATATCAAAAGTAAGCTGAGGCAAAACTAAAATTTGTTTCTTCTGTTAAAAGGAAAATGTTTTCCAATTATTGGTCTTTTTTATAGGAAATTATAAACAAATGTTTTTCTTTACCTTTTATGTAATCTACCTAGAAAAACAAAGATTCCGTTTTGTCTTTATCAGGCCTTTGATGACTTAGTGGAAAAAAACAGTCTCTTCGATATTAGAAGAACTAAGACCTTTTAACGATTAATTAACTTTCTGAATTTGCCTATGTCTTTAAATGCCACTTTGGTTAAATGGATAACCAAGTATTGTTTCATAATGACCAGTGATCCTATTTAATCAAATGTCCAGATCTTTTGGTATTTTTCATATACTTCCTAAAATCAAATTCTAAAATAAAATTTTATAATCTCAAAAAGGGTCCCTGGAACAAGTCAAAGGATTTGTTCTCCTCATAAAAGAGTGATATTAAATAGATGTATTTGATACGTTAAATTACATGGGAAGCACTGTCAAATAATTGATGCTAAACCTTTTTAGATTATATTTGTAGAAATAAATAAATATTAAAATAAGCAATCTAGAAACTGTAGGGAACTCCTAAAAATCTGATCTGTCCTGGTATGTTATCACTTATAACTTTAGTTATTATCCTGAAGTTCTGTGTGTCACAGAAATAACCAAATTGCCTTGTCAATTGCATATTTAAACATCGCCAAAAAAATAAAAATAAAAAACCCTTTTCAGAATTCTTGTTGGCTGGTTAATCTCCTAAAGGAAAAATAATGTTATTGCTCATTCAAGGCAGTTGGGTGTAAAGGGCACAGACTGGATTTGTAGGCCCTGGGATTTTAACTCTGCAGCTTGCCACCTGCATAATTATAGGTAATTTGCTTTAGCTATTCTAGGACTTATTTTCCTTATTGATGAAAGAGAAATAACACATTTATCACATTATTTAGAGAGAATAACAGTATTTCATACATACAGAAAATTGTGGCTATTACCAGTATAAAAGCAGCAATTAACTTCCAAATATTTGAGTTTGTATGTGCATAAGTAACAACTTATTATTTAAGTCCAAGGACCAGAGACATTAGTGCAAAGATAGTCTATCAATATTTAAAAGCCTTAAGTAGGCTTACTGGAACATAAGTAAATGTTTTCCAGTCTTAAGTACTTAAAATCGATCATGTTCTGATTACAGCATATCTCATCTTATACTGTTCAAAAAAATTTCATCTTTCTTCTTACAAAATTTCAGTTTTTCTAAAGGAAATGATACTTTGTATGTTCAGATGTTTGTTTGATTTTTTTTTTTTTTGGACTGACTGTATTGTACTCTGTTACCATGGTACAGCTCGTGAATAATAGAAAGTGTATGTGCCATTAGAGAAATATTCCAAAGCACTCTTTATGAAGACAATGTTGAGGGAGGCTGGACAATTACAGGTCATCTCCAAGTTTTATTACTCTAGCAGACATATCTGTGTAAGCATTTTAATATAAATTTAAATTTACAGAAATAAAATTACACCAAACTGTCAGAAATAAAGCCACATAAATTACTCTAATTTTGTGATTTAAAAATTTTAAAAACAAAAACCCAATCTCTTTAAGGGGGAAAAAAATTGCAGATCCTGAGAAAACGTTTTCTAATTTTAAGGATATGCAATTTTTTCCCCTCAAAGAGTCATGGAATATAGGAATCTGAAGGAAGCTTAGACAGCATGCCCTTATAACTCCAAAAAATTTCTCTTACTCTTAAAAACATCCAAGCTGGCATAAAATAGTTTACTAGCCTGAATCTCTGAGCTAAAACACCTATATCCTTTGGGAGAAAAAGGTTTTATTTTGAGGAAGAGTAAAGCAATAAGAACAGATAAATTCCATAGATGAGGGAAGATAAATTCTATAGATGAGGAAGAGGATAATGTAGAAACATTCCCCTAAAGAGAAACCGAGAAAGTTGAGGATTCCTTGACTATAATTAAGGCTTTGCATATGAAGCACCTGTTCCCGAGATTGGAGCGTTACTTGCGGAGGAGACAGTCTTCAGTTAGGCACTGGGAGGCCACTTGTTATTTCTGCATCCTTAGCCTGCTAGTCGCCCCTTTCGTGGGGCTAGAGCCTTACTCAGCTGCGCGTTGACTAGTCTTATCATTTCCGAGGTACTGCCCCACCGCTAGCTGGGCTGCGTGGAAGAAGTCTCTGGTGCCAGGAAGGACAGCAGGAGAAAAGTTCAGGGCCACTGTCTAATTCTGGGTTGGAAATCCCACTCGTTTCTTTATTCCTGTTACTGAGAGCCTTGAAAACAACGAATAAATGGAGGTTGGTGCTTAGCAATGACCTATTCTAGCTGTGTGATTTCTCCCTTCTCCTGCCGTTAGTCAGCTGCCTAATGATCATTGTCAATTAAGTAAATAAGCACTCTGATCGCCTAATATATGTGAGGAACTATACCAGATTATACCAGATTCTGTCGATTAAAAAATACAGAAGACACAGAGCTATCTCCAGGCAACTCAGAGTTCAGTGGATCTCAGAAGGTACGCATGGGGCATCTCCTGATACAACAGCTGTAGGGCAATAGGGAGAATGCATCCACAGTGAACTAGGCAGAGAATAACAACCCAGAGAAGGCAGAGCGCAGAATGTCCAACTCAGCCTGAAGGGGATAAAGACACTTGCATCGAAGGAGGGACACTGAACCAATGCTGAAGGCAGAAGTGGCGGAGGCGTAGACAGGCATCGGCAGCCTTGAACTGGACACGGGGCGGCTGGAAAGGAGCCTGGTATGTTCAGGCAAGAAGGAAACTGTGGCAGGAACATGACAGGCAGACAGAGCAATTCGTGGGAGAAAGGAAGTTGGAACCAGATTCAGATGGTCTTCTGTAACCAGGTAGACAGAACAGATCTTTCTAGTAGAGTCTATTCTTCTTCTGTTTTCTTCTTACTATTTTCATACATTGCATCTTTGGTTCTCCTCCAACCTTCTTTTCATTTCTTCCTCTTGATATCTTTTCAGAGAAAAGCGTGGCTACATTTAATCACAGTATTATGTTTGCTTTTGGCCTTCTTGCAGAATGGATTTGACGAAGTAAAAATACACTTGCTGCCTTTGCACAGCCATGGGCAAGAAAGCCCTTCTCAACTGGAGCCCGTGATGTATTTAGCTGGGCAGCAGCTGGTCCCCACAGTCTGAACCAATTGAGGACAAACAGAAACAAAGTATATTTCATCAATGAGCTGAGCTCAAATAAAAGGAACCATATTTGTTTTCCTGATGCTCTCCAGACTCAGTCTATGGACTCATTCTTCCCTGTGCTCTAGCTGGTCCCACAGCCTTTCTGGTCATTCTCAGTTAGTAAGTAACCTATTTTTCTGGGCAAAATTTTAATCCAAGCAAGTACAATTTTAAAGCCCTCTTAAATTAAACTGCTCCCCTTGTAGCTCATGGGCACTCAAGGCAGAGAAATATATACTGAGCAGTGGACGCCTCTTCATTTCTTCTTCTCTCTCCTGCCAGCGGCTGTTTGCAGCTCCTCCAGGATCAGTGAGCCTGGAGAAATGGCCACGTTAGTGATGGAGAAGAGGTAGGGAAGCAGAAAAATGTCCTACTTGAATGGTGAAAATTTCTTACTGTGATCTGGTTTTATGTGCCTTGTGTGTGGGGATTTATGCTTGCTCTTCTCTTTGCCTCTAAGTCTCTTCCTTGGAACTACATGGCTTGCTCCCTTACTTTTTAAGAAACATTCCCACTTACAGCAGCTTTTCCCTGGAAGACATCAAAGCTGAATTCTATGTTTCATTATGGCTATCCTAGCAAGCTAAATTTAAGCTTGGAGTGATCCTGGTATCCCAGACTCTTAGCTGGACCTAAATGAAGACCCTTTCCCAACCAGTGGCCTGGGGACACATTCCCTTCTCTCCAAAGTGATAGTTTTCAATCTTCCATCAGCATGTCCATCATGACCGTCCTGGGGTAGAGCCACGATAAGGAGCACTGGACAGAGACTCGTTGAACAAATAACTGAAACGATGTAAACCAAGTTTTGCTCCTACCCACAAATGTCAAGTGTTTTCATGACAGGTTTTAATTCAAAGAGTAAATTGGGAAGGAAAATAATGATGTTGCTTTTAAATTGGATTGCAAAAAGTGTTTACAAATGTTTGACAGATTTTGTGATGATGCAGATATTCGCTCTTTGATACCGTTATCATGTAAGAAGCGAAAGAGAGCTTTCCAAAGAATCATACAAGTTACCCAATTGACTATTTACCACTACAGTTTGATGAAATGAAAAGGTACAAATTTGTACTAAAACAGTAAACGGGATCTTTGTTTTAAAATATTGTCCTTAACAGAGAATCTGTAGCAGAACAAGCTGAGCTAATTTACATTGGCAATTACGTTGAATCTAGTTCATTCAAAATTATACAGAATGCTGTGCGTATATTTGCATACATGTGTTTTTCTGCAAAATTCCCAAATATCTACTGGTGTCTTAGCTTAAGGAAAACATTTTCAACAGAGATATCAAAACTTCCTAAGTTGAAAAAAATCTACTGGTTTTAGGCTTTACTGTGAGCTTACATTTGTTTTTTTTTTAATGATTTTTTATTATATTATGATAGTCACCATACAGTACATCCCCTACATTTGTTTTCTGACCTCCTTCTAAACATCTACAACCCCCTTTTGAAAACACATTTTTGATCAGTCCATTCCCCTACTTAATGATTAATGATAATTTCCCCACATCTACATAATAAAGGTCTGAACACATTCAAATGTACAAGGCAACTCTCAAACCATCAGTAACCTGCTTTGCAAAGCTCACCGCTTGCTATTTCTTGCCATGTACCAGATTAGACCAGCCCCAAAGCCTGCCTCAAGCTCTTTCGCATGCCTGCATTTTTGCTCATGTGGTCTTTGTTAATAAATAAATAAGCAAAAAATGATTTTAAAAAGTTTTTAAAAAACGAAAACTGGTAATTCTGTTAATAATCTTGCTATTTTAGAGATGAAATTAAAAGGGTCAGAAAAGATCTTCCACGTACAATTACGACAGAATTTATCAATTTTACTGCCATTGACTGCTCTTGTCCAATTATCTAGGGGCAAACTTCCCACGTGTGCACTGCCTGTCATCCCTGTCACCCATTCAAGGACTGTCTCTTGTGACCATCTGCCTCTCTGTCACACATCACATTCCCCACCTCATTCTTTGCTGGATTGTTTTGAGAATCAAACATACTGTATAATCTGCAATCCTTAAAAACACCACACACAAACTTTCTCCTATCTCTCATCTCTTTCCAGGTCCCTTTGCTTCTCTTTACAGCGAAATCCTCAAGAGGTTTGTTAAAGTGAGTGTGTCTCCACTCTCTCTAGTCAATCTCTGTGGGATGACGTCAGTCAGTCAATCTTTCACCTCTTCCACTCCATCAAAAGCGCTCTAGTCAAGGTCCAGTCAAGGACACCACTGACCACCATGCTGCTACCCAATGGCCCATGATCAGGCCTTATTTATTATCAGTAGCATTATTGCCAGTTGATCATTCCTTCCTCCTGAAAACACTTTCTCTATTTACCTTTATTTATTATATTTAATTATAATTATATCCCAAGGAGTTTATATCCTCCCTTATTTAAAACACTTTCCCATTGTCCTTTCTGGCACTTTTCTCCTATTAGAGACCAGGAACTCAATTTTTTTTCTTTGTTCTTTTTTTTCCGAGACTTCAATTTCATATGCCAGACAAGAGAAAATTTACATGGTAATTAACAGCATTATATGGTAGACCTGTGGAGGTGATGTGATTAGCAGACAGATTATTTCCACTTATATGGAAGTAACAGAAAAAACCCAATCCGGAAAAAGGAAGAACTTTTTACTTGCTTTGCAATGAGTTTAACTGACATGGAGAGAGAAATACTTGAAAGCTTATAGAGAGAAAAATCCATAACATTGAGAGATTGAAAAGCAGTGGGAGGAAAAAACAGAATAATCTAAAATAATTGTTCTTTTGATAAACTAATCCAGTATGGTTTGAAATATTTTTCGCTTTATACCTTTATATACATAAAACAATTGGGGCAAACCATTTGTAGAGAGAAATCCCACAGTCAAGTAGAATCATAGTAGCAAATTAAATGTGCCTTGGCTTACTGGGGTTTGTGGAAGAAAGGGGTTGAAATGCTTTTCGCAGATGCTGCTGCTGGCAAATTGGGTTGAAAGGAAAGAAACATACTTTCATAGAATAGCCCACATTGCTTTTTATTTTAAAAAATAAACGCACATTTGATATTGTTACTGCTGTCATTTTCAGCCTACAGTGAGACCTGCAGGTGGTATGTCCATTCACTGTGTAATCTGGGCTTTCTTCAATGAACACCTGCCAGAGCTCCCGGACAAGACATTAAAGGGCCTTAGCTATTCTTTTCTAGGTTTTCTGGTGGGAATTAATTAGAAACTGTCCTGCATCAGTTCTCAATTTCTGGCGGAGAGTGGAAGAGGTCAGCCTGACATCAGTACTGCGTTCCTGACAAAGGAGAAAGTGAAGATGTAACGGACTTGGGGAAGTGGTGAGGTCACCTCTCAGTGCAGAGTGGAAGTCGGGTATGAGTATTGAAATTCAGCCTAATAGGAATATCGGGCCATTTTCTAACATTGCTATTTATCTGTTTTACTGCACTTGCAAAGCATATTAAATCTGACATCTATTTATATCTGTCTCTAAGTTAGAGATGAAGAAACAGGCCTGCCTTTTCCTTGTTTCCCATTGTTTCCAGAGACTGCAGTTTTCCACGGACTCTGCCCTCTTTTGTGACTCTGCATCTATTGAGTTCTGTTAGATTTCTGGTTCTGTTCTTGGCTCAGGGTCCCTTTGCTTCCCTTCAGACTTGGATGCCAGTCCACATACAGCGGCATGGAAAGTGATTTGTTTTAGTTATAAGTGAGTATACTCTGGGCACACGTGCTTTGGATTTATACCAATGCTTCTCACAGCAGCCTAATCATATCCTCCCCCTCAAAATCCAGTTCGATCTGAAGTCTCTGCTGAGAAATCCAGAAATGAATGATCCTTCCATGTTGTGGATTATGGCAGCAGGTATTCTGAGCAGCAGATATACTGGAATCCATCATATGCTGTCATCCATTGTTTCCTAATGGGAGCGTGAGCTTTTCTTGTTTCCCCAGTGAAACTGTAAGTTTGTTGATTTAATGTTTTTTTTTTTTTTTAATGCTTTTGGCTCTACTCCATGCTGAACATACAGCAGGAACTCAACAGGTCCTGGACTGAATTATGCATTCTGACTGATTTTAGAAGAGAATCTGGTAAAATCACAGAAATGCACACTTCTCTGTGTATATCCTCCTTGGGATGTTTCCTTCAGAGGGTCCTAGTATCTATTGTTGTGAAAGAAGGGAAAGAAGAATTAGGGTTTCCGTGGCACAAAATTTTGAATTTTTCTAGGGTGAGTTAAATAAGTGTCATATAAACACAACAGGTTATAACAACACTGATTTCACATAGAAAACATTGTATAGATATAAAGAACCTTGAAATTATGAGCTCAAAGCGGCAAAGTCAAAGGCTGCTCAGACTGGCAGGCCTGAGCCAAGGGCTGCCAACAGAATTCAATATGGCGCATAAGTGAAAAAACTGGGGACCAAGAGGGAGGGAGTTTCATTTGGGGCTCTCCGATCAAAGTCAATGCTTTATAACCTGTGTGCCAAGAAAGATTATAGATGAAGAGAGGAGTGAGAAAATTGGGCTGCCTCTTGATCATCCAGACTTATCCCAGTGCTCCAAATAAAGTGTGAACTGCTAGTCGCTGGACTATTATTCCTGCCAACTCTAGAACTTTATCTTTTGTCCTTGAGAATTTAATAAACCGCAAAGAACACTAATGTCAAATAGATTTATGGTCTTATGGCTTTATATGGACACATAAAGACAAGTCCTTATGTCCACAGCATTTCCCCTTTCATTTCAAGGAAGTGAAAACCTGAATTTGATCTTTAAATAATTTTGCGATTAATTTGCTATTATTTAATATGCTTGGGAAGTCGATGTTACATGTAACATGAAATAAGGATGCGTAATACATTTTTTAAAAATTGAACATATTTTAAATATTTAAAGTTTTTAGAGAAACAGTTCTGATTACCTTCCTTATATCTCATAATGACTATAAAATTTTAATACAAAACATGCAAAAAAGCGATAAATGTATAATATTGCTGAGGACAGGAGATTATAATCAGCATCAGGTACTTTTTGCAAATATATGGAAGATGGGAAGTGAACAGAATCACACTGATGGAGAAACTACAAAAGAATACAGACCACACAGAGATGAAGACCGCAGAGAACCGAGAAACATTTTTCCTGAACAAGCAAGGCTTTCCGGCCCTGACAACCAACTCATCACCTTTCATGTCCTCTCCTCCTACCACCAAGTACAGAAGCATTTGTCAATAAGCTGAATTATAATTGTAGTATGTATGTGCTGCTGACAAAAACAGAAACATAAACTGTTTTGGTTGTTAGTTTTAAAAGTGTTGAAATAGGTCCTTTAAGATCAATGCCCTATAAATTCAAATCAGATTTTTAAAAGAAACATAAAATTGATGGAATTGAGGTTTCCTAGCACATGCAATGACAACACGTCAAGGACCACAGAAGATAGACATGCCTGTTTCTACTCTGTCCTGGTTCGCTACTAACTAGAAAGTCACTCACACATCTTCTGAAACTCTAGCTCCAAATGAATTATTCTACGCATCAGCCAAAAACCCTTGTTTTCCCTTTTCTCCAAATATGAACATGAGCAAAGCCTGTCACAGGCATCAAGGAGGACCATGTATGCTAAATCTTCCCTTGCTAATACCTCGTTAAGTTCTTTGCTTACGGTTCTTGCTTAAGTATGGCTTTGCTGGTTCCAGCCCAATGATGTTGGTACTGTATGATATTCTCAACCACTACAGGGGAGAATTTTAGAAAGATCACAAGGCCATCTTTTTGCTCCTACTGTGCAGATCGATGTCTTATTTTCTCCTCCCTGAGAGAATCAGGATAATTATAAATAATAGGAAAAATACTGTATACCGTAATTTCTAATTAGTATACAAGTCTATAGTGCTTAGAACCGCGGGGAGATAGGAAAGGGCGTGACAATATCTGCTTTGCTTTGTGCTCATTTGCTGAGCTGTTGGGCATCTGCAGACAACGCAGTCTTTTCATTCCCTGGTTTATCGCACTATTGTTTATACGCTTAGAGACTTATGAATATTTTTGTGAATTGCTTCCATTATGTCTTTGATGACTTATCTATAAACAAACACCAATGTGACAGACATCTTAATGACACTAAAAGCAAAATTGCCAAGAGATAGTTTCATCCCATTTTATACTGTAAACTTAGCATGTCAATTTAGTATTGTCAGTGACTTTTTTTATTCTCAGAAACCTTACAAATTTGTTATTGAACATTTAATAAACTTAAGTACATAACATTCAATACACTTAAGTGCCTCAAGTTTTTCATCTTCGAAATCACAAAAGGAGTGGTTTTTCTATTATTTTTTCAACTGAAAAACCTTTTCAACTGAAATATCACACTGAAGGATAACACAAAAAACAAAAGTGGAATTTCCCCACTGGAATGGAGATGAGGCTTCCAGCCTTGTCTGCACCTCTCACACCTCCCAGGGGTCCCTCTCAGGCCTTTCTGCTCTAGAAGGCACATCTGAAATCACCAGCCAGTTCATTTTCAGTTTATTTTCAACTCTTAATATCCAGATGGTATAAAAATAGGAAGTCCAACGTCACAACTCAAAGGGATTATGCTATTTAAGAGGAGAGAGATACCTCATGTCCATAAAATTTGTACTTGATGAATAGCGATAAAGGCGACATATTAGGAGAGACATGTTTCAGTGTGAGATTAAAACCATTAAGAAGGATCCAAGAATTTCAAAAGCCTTTCTACTCAAAGTGTGGTCAACGGAGCAGCACCACCTACTAGAAGTGCAGGCTCAGGCCCTGCCCCACATATACTGATCAGAATCTGAATTTTAACAAGATATGTAGAGGATTTATTTTATCCTAAGAGTGTGAGGTTGAGCACACTAAAGTTGTGGCTCTCAGTGCTGGCTGCCCTTAGGATCACCTGGAGAGTTTTAAAGAAATACTGACACTTGCTCACCATCCCCAGATATTCTCCTAGTTGGTCTGTAGTGGGTCAGTGCTAGTTTTACACAATTTCCAGGTGACGTACATATGCAGCCAGGAGTGAAAAACACCATGCTAAATAAACAAGAGAACCCCCTACTCAAGACGACCATGAAAATTTCCCAGGCAAAACCAAACAGACAGGTTTCCATCTGGCACCCGGAAGGGAGAGCTATGTATTGTGATTAATGACTGAGACACTATTAAAAAGCATACTTGTCACCTAATAGTGATCTGACAAGCTTCAGTGGGATGTGTGCTGGCATTGTGAAGCAAGTATCTGAAGATGTCAAAACTCATCTGACAAATTGATGGCTGAGCCTTGTGGAGACAGAGATATAAAAACATTAACTATGAAAAATGAAGAGATAGATGGCTAATTAAAATCGTTTCAAAGGATTTTGATTTTCAAATCATAAGCTATGAAGAGAAATTCAGACATGTGCTGCTAACCAGCTCATGAAGGATGAAAGAAACTTTTTTTTTTTTAAGTTAAATAAGAGTTAATTTGTCCATGACTGATTCCTCCCAGGTTCTTTATTCAGAGAAGATGTTGGCCTCCAACAGAGCTTTATGGAAACCAACTAGAGCCAAAACCTTAAGGCAATTAATTCAAGAATATCAAGGAGGCAGAGCAGGCCACTGGCCCATCGCGCGGTATAGCTAAGAAGGCAACACGTAAAGCACAGACCATTCATTATACCAGAAGAGGGGTTCATGACCTTCCAAGCAATAAATGTGAAGTGGCAAAACTGGAATGGGTCCTAACGCATGGAGTCCGCTAACCACGTAGGTGAAGTTCCACACCATGACAAAGACGTCTCTCTCCTGCCATCTGATGTCTGGTGTGACAAGATCCGTATTCCAGAATTTTGTGGGCAGCAGTATACCAACACATACCTCATACTGATACTCTCTCTGTGAGTTTGTCCCCACAAGACTATTCCATAGGACTGAATGTGTGTGACTCGCAGTGTTTTCTCAACAAATATGTTTGCTAGAGAACTGTAAAAATTATCAATAAAGATATAAAATGAAATCTGTAGGAAAGAGATGAAAATATCCAAAGAAAACTGGAAGATAAACATCATGGTTTCCATAGTGCCCAATTTTATGTATCAACTTGGCTGAGCCCTGTGTCCAGATATATGATTAAACATTATTGTGGATATCTCTGTGAAGTGTTTTTGGATGAAATTATCAGTGGATATTGAGTAAAGCAAATTGCTCTCCATGTTATGGGTGGGCTTCACCCAAACAGTTGAAGGCCTGAACAGAACAAAAGACTGACTTCCCCGAGGCTAGAGAGAATTCTTGCTAGCAGAAGGCTTGCATGGGTCCAGCCTGCCAGCCCACCATGCAGATTTCAGATTTGCCAACTTGTATAATCACGTAATCATGTGGGCTAATTCCTTAAAACACACACACACACACACACACACACACACACACACCCACACACACACACACACACACCCCCTATTGGTTCTGCTTCTCTGGAGAACTCTGACTACTACAGAGAGCAGGTACAACATAGGGGGATAAGTTTTCAAGTAATCCTAGTAGGAAATAAAGGAGCCAAGTATCAGGAGCAATAATTTGGAATTTAAAGGTCTACATGTCAATTCACAGAATGTGGTGATAAACCTGAATTTGAAGTGTTTACTCCTGGTGACAAATAGGTCATTGGCATCACTGAGACGGTGACATTGAACTTAAAATGGCAATATGACATAGATCAAGTGTTGGTTACTTACAAGAAATCAATAAAATTCTTCATAAACAATAATTAATGATTAAGAAATAAAAATTCTAAAGCAAAAAAAAATGTTATTCTGTTTCTTCATCTATAACAAATGAACTTGAGCCAGATAATTTTTTAACTAGACACCTACAAATCAGAAGATCTTCCCTAGTATCAAGCTTTACTGATAGTTTTAAGGATATAAAGCATTTGTGAGGCCCATGTGAAGCAGGAAAAGTCTGGAGCCTCCAACCCAACATCTAGATATGCTATGGCCCCATACCATATGATGTGGGTGATCTGTGTAAATATCTCTTTGCCACATATTTCTCAGATGTCTTTTCATTATTTGTCTTACAACAACTTCTGACATACTTTAAGGTTAGATTTCCTCTATAAAGGGTTTTGATCATGACCATATCCCTTCACAAATCTTTTGATATTCTCTCAATAGCTCAATTTTTTTTTCCCTCCATCAGCCAGAGTAATTAGAAAATTTTTACAAGTATTTTTGGAGACGTTGCATCAACTGTAATTTTCTTAATACTAAATTTAACTTCTGTTTCTGACTGTAGAGAGCAAAATGGGGTCACTTATGTCAAGCAGTGATGCAAGCAGCCAAGGGTGTTGAGCTAAGACCAGGTATGGCCGAAACCAGCATGGACTGACAAGACAGCACACCCAGAACTATCCGGCAGAATCAGAGGAGGTCTGCAAAGGTTCAAGACTGATGAAACTCCTTTAAAAAGGGACAATTTTCGAGCAAACTGTTGGACTTTCTAGATGCTGACCTTTTCATGTCTGACCACATCAAGAAGATACCCACTGTGGAAGCTTCTGCCCAAGTGACCTCTGAGCAGACCAGATCCCTCACCGATTGAATGTAATAAGCAGCAAGTGCCAATAGCTGCCTCAGATCCAAACAAGACCTCATCTCGACTGCGTGCTCACATTGGGTTCATTAACCTCCTAGCCCTTGTTCTATCTTATTTGTTGTGTGACTTGTCTTATGCTTTGCTTTGTGTGATGTGTAGGAAGCCAAGTTAAACATGTGGTGAAATGTCATTGAGTTTGGAATTCTGAACCTGCTTTACAATTAATCTTGCTTAATGACTGAATAAAGTGGACATTGTGGAAAGACACAACTCGTGTGTGCGCCTTCACAGCATACTCACGATACTGACCACTTAGCTTCTTTGAGTATTACATGAATTGGGTCTTCAAATCGACTTTCTTAAATGATGTCTCTTCCTAGAAGAAAACCGTCTACACATGAATTTACCGAGTTTTGTCACACTATAGAGCTGCGGCATAGGAACTGAAATAATACTTTATGTACCATACATCAGTTAAAAGGATCCATTCCTTCCCTAAAGAAACATCTTCCATGTATGCACAGCCTTGGTGACTAGAGTAGTGACCAGAGGTCAATGTTTGGTAATTTCTGTATTCTATGTTGTTTGTTGACATAACCATACCATTGATATCACTGTATAGTTTTCTACCCTGATAACACCTTCCAGATGTTATTACGTAACGTCGCTTATTTACCCTTGTAGACAATGTTGCCCCTTTATCTACCTTAACCACAAAGAAGGCAAATCTATAGTACTTGGGCCGTTAGTTAAAAATCATAAAGGCACAACCATCCAATGGTAACTGAACTAATGTGAGTTTGCTCCTTCGTGAGCTACAGATAGAGAGGGTGGACACCAGGAAGAGTTGTCACACAAAGGAAACTTGATTTGCAGCAAATCATGTTCCAAGGCTGTGACTCCCCGTGCAGGGGTGAGAGGGTTCTTTTGATTTAGGATTTAGGAAGAATATTCAGAAAGGAGACCTTTGTCCTCACACGTAAAGGTGGGCATAAGGTCACCCAGACAAACTTAGAAAAATGGTGTCCACGCATCCTAGGTTATGTGGATGAGCGTGTGCTCCTCCGAGGGCGGAGACTTTACCTCTCATGACACAGAGGTCACTGGGGTAAGAGGAAGGGGCTACAGGCACGGTATGAACTAGATGGGGTCTTGGGCTCCTTACCTTGGGTAAGGAATGCAGTGTCATGTTCACCTCTGAAATAGCACGGGGAGTTTTTACCGCGGGGAGTTGTTCGCTCTGATACGGTGAGGCTATTTCCTGGTCTGGCAGAGGCTTTCATAGTTTTCGCATTCCCTGTGTTCCCTTGAAATCCTTAACTACTGAGGGTTTTGCATTTCTTGTAATTCTGACACCTCCTAAGAAGTTCTGCAAGCAGCATTTTTGGGCAAGTAGGGCAAAGCTCGTGGAAGGAATGGGGTGGGGGGATGGATAGCTGGGGGACTAAAATGACTTGTGTCACAAAGCTATGTCCGTCTTTGTCTGGGGACCCCTAACTCTGTTGACACAGAAATATCCCTCCCGACTTGGGCTTACCACATAGCACTCTCATCAATGCACCCACTGGCCTGGCTTTAATTGAAAGTCTTTTTTCCTTCCTATGTAGGGAAAACACAGATCTTTTCTGGGTGCTTCTTCCCTGTAAGTCTCCTTTACTCTCACCCTGCCAACTCAATTCTGACACCATCTGCCCAGAGATGGCATCAGAGCCCACGTTAAGGCTCAGTCCCACAAGACTGCTCTCTATCCTGCTCCCTCCCCTTCGGACTGGAAGGGAAAACCTAAGTTATCACCTGAGCTTAAGACCTACCCGCTACAGACTGGAGGTTCCAACAACCCCCTCCTTAGGTTTGCTAGAGTGGCTCATAGAACACAGGGAACGAGTTACTTAAATTTCCAGTCTATTAAAGTGATGTGGAAAACAAAGGCAGAAGGAAACGTAGATAAAATTAAATGTCCTTAGAACCTGCAGCCCATTGACAAATACTTGTGGCAGGCAGATACAACATTCCTCCAGGAAGCTCCCAACTGTCTTGATGTTAATGCCTTGCTGGAGGGAAAAACAACCTTGGCTGGATAATAGCAAAGGCCTCCAGTATCTGGGGAGTCTTCTTTCACATATGAAAATCCTTTTGGAAGTTCTCTTATCTTTACTTCCCCCCACCCCAAAGTATATAATCAGTTGCCCCTCACAATCTTGAGGCAGCAGCTCTTTCTGCCCATGGGTCCTGTGTCCGTGCTTTAGTAAAACCACCTTTTTGCACCAAAGACGCCTCCAGGATTCTCCCTTGGCCGTCGGCTCCAGACCCCACCAAACACACCAACATTCCAAAACTACGTCAAAAGGATATGATAAAGGATTCAGATGACCAGCCAGACGAAGAGATAAATGAGTAAGGTCAGGAAGGGCCTTAAGAACAGGAGCTTCTGTCATCCTGGAGTTGGGGTGCGTCATATGCCTGGCGTGCATGTGCTCACCAACCTGGAAGTTCTCCAAACCCTGTCCTTTTGGATTTTTAGGGAGGAGGCTTCATTATATAGGCATGATTGATGACATCATTGGCCATTAGCTATTTATTCAACCTCCAGCTACTCTGCCCTCCCCAGAGGTTGTGTGGGTGGGGCACTGAAAGTTCCAACACTTAAATCAACTAGCCACCCCCCCTTAGGTTACCTAAAAGGCTTTCCAAAGGTTACCTCATTAACATAACAAAAGATACCTTGAACGTTCTTATCACAGGAAATTCAAAGGGTCTTAGGAGTTGGGTACATGGGACAGGGTCAAACATCAACTCTGTGTGTGTGTGTATTTATCTTATTATAAATCACAATATCACACACTGCTAGATTGACCTTTAAAGACATAAGATTCCATAGTGTTCAGAATAGCCAATAGTCTGTCCGTGGTTGAGGGTACGTTATCTCCCAGCACCAACTCATTTTATTAGTCCATTCACTTACAGGGTTGATTATCAGAACTATGAGCCATCAGGCAGCCCTGTGTCACTACATTTATCCAGAAAATTGTCATGGAATCTTTAGATTGAAGAGGGAAACTGCCCAGAGCAGGCCCAGGCCAGGAGGCCCCAGAAGATGGAAAGTTACTAACAATAAGCTAGAAAGAACCAGAAGCGCTACTGCGAGCAAGAGATAACCAGCTGTTTCCGTTTCTGTAAACAGGCTTCCTGCCACGGACTCCCTGCACTCCTGTTTCCGCGTAAAGCAGCCCCCACTCCCCCAGTTTAAACCCACCTACCAGCAGTCAGCATAGCCCTCGGAAACGGACTGCCCGCAGTCCCCTATAAAAGCCCTGTAACCCTGTTGTCCGGGGCCCAGAAGCCCATCTGGGAGCAGAGCCCATCTGGGTCCCCCTGCGTAAAACAAATCCGAGTTCTCCTACTTCTCTATCACTTGGTCTCTCGCCGGTCTGATTCTTATTTTTCCGCAACAAGAGAAAGCTTTTAAGTTCTCTGGAGAATACAGTTCCAGCAATTTCCCTAGCATCAGCCATCAGTCATAGTCAGTTATTTGCTCCTAATAAATTTTGTGTAAACTATTTTTATTAACATATTGTAATAATGCTAACTGAATATATTTATGCCAATAAATAAGTAAATTATCTATCAATAACTAAATAAAGATATTAGTATTATCTCCTGCTCTGAGGTACTCCCTCAGAAATTCCCGACTTCATTCCTTCCCTCAATCGGTCAGGCACTCTTCGCTTAGGAGCACCTCTTCCATTGGCTGTGATCTCTAGTTTCCAGGGATAACAAGTCCTCACACTGCTCCTTCCCTCAATGGTCCGCCTTTTTGGTGCTGTTTAAACATGGAACCAGCTATACTCTCATTCTTATGAATGCTTCTCCTCGACCCTACCAAAGACAGTTGTAGAAGCTACATTTGTACAAGATTTTAGCCATTAATCCCAGCAGTTCCTAACTGCAACTATTCTGACTTCTGACTTCAATACCACTGTCTGCAAAGTTTTTCTCTGTCATTAATTTATGTTGTGCATTTTCTATTTCTCTCTTTGTGTTCCCCTAGAAGTGGAGTCTAAATTCTTGTTTGCTTGTGCTTATGGAGGACTCTAATTTCTATGTCAGAGGATTCCTCAAGGGTTTCAGGACTCTCCCACTATGTTCTTTAGTCATTAAAAAAAAAAAAAAAAAGCAGGAGGAGAGAAATCCATCCCACTGGAGGGATTTACAATTATTTGAAATGTAAACGATTGCTGGTAGCCTCAGGAAGGAGAGAACAATGCTAAATTGATTCTCTGGCTTTGGTACGATCCTATGTTTCCCAGGGCCACAAAACTTCACTAGACAATTTGTAATGTTACTCAACTGAGGTAAAATATTTATGGTATATGTTATCAGTGATGAGCCACAGAGCCTTACAATCCAGGAGTCAGCCCATTTTGCAGATATAATCACTTGCTAGTAAACAAAAACAAAACCAGACAATTTTGGGCTGAGTACAGAGTAGTAGTGGCGTCCAGCTTTGGCAGAATGAACAAAACCTCTGACCAAGCAAGTAATTGCATGATTCTCTGGAGTCTCTGATTTTGTCCCTAGAATCTCAAGAGGCTTTTTACACAGTGAAATTGACCATAGCCTCTCCCCAGCTTTAGTAATTCCAAGTTAAAACAAACACTTGCCTAACTTATCTACAGGACAGTAAGAGCCCAAATCCAGAAGTCTGTCATAAAGATTAGAAGTTTTGTTTTTTTTTTCCTTCGGATAAAGCCAATTAGCTAACACGAATGGTTACCCTAAATACCGAGTAAATTTAGGATAAACTTTGTGGGACATACGATGCTGTGAAGTCCTCTTGAGGATCAGTTATTGTTCACCTGTGAGCATGCATGTAACGGGTTGTATCTGCTTGGCTATATAGGAGGGTGAGATTTCTTTCTGTCTTTACAATCTCTGTAGTGAATGGCCTATCATCACCTTCTGATTTAATGCTTATTCAGTAATAAAACTAATCTTCTCTCTCCTCTATGGCTTTGAAGAGGTTTTCTGGTTTGACAGATTGTATTTTTAATTATGTTTCCCTAGTACATACAGACTGCTCAATGTTTCAGAACAAGTATTCAATTTGTGGGTGGGGGAGGTGTGTCAGTTACCCTTCCTAGGGTCAGTCAGTCAATGCCCCATCTTTGTCAAATGGAGGAGGTCAGCTGTCATCCCATCTGCAGAGATCTGCTCAAGGTAGTTCTCAGGCACTACACATAAGTCACCAAACACAGTGCCTTCCATTCTGCAGTATCCGTCACACTAACGTACCAATAATGATTCGCCAGCCTTCTGCTGGTACTCTCTGTAAAGAGGCCTAGCTCTTAACAGAATACCCTTAGGATTCTACAGTCACGTAGCTGTGGCTTCCTCCTAGCTGTTTAGATTTTTATCAATTTAATTACTTCATGAAAGAATATAATATCTTTGCAGGTGGCCAAAAGAGCATTAGAAAGCTTTACAATAACAGGGGTAAAGCAATATTACTGCGTTTTTCTTCTCCAACTGCCACATCTTTTAGAAGGCTATTAACAAAATGTTCACTATTTCCTCTCTGCCTGCTTTTTTCTGCCTGCTTAGGTATCTCACCCAGGTCTAAATCTATTTCCTCCAAATCCCATGGTTAAGATTCCTTCCTTCCTCCCCCTGTAATCTGTCTAAGGCCTTTCCTGCTTCATTCCAAAGCTGGGTAGGCAGCTGTCCTGACATCCAAGTCTACATTATGTTTTTACATCTCAGTCTGTTTGAGCTGCTGTAACAAGACACCACAGACTGGAGGCTTAAACAACATTTATGTCTCGCAGTTCTGGAGGCTGGGAGGTCGAAGATCAAGGTGCTGGGAGATTCAGCTCTTGGTGAGGACCCTCTTCCTAGCTTGCAGACTTTCACTGTGGCCTCTCAGGATGGAGAGGGCACTCTAATCTCTTTCTCTTCTTATAAGGTCACTGACCCCATCATGGAAGCACTACCCTTGCAAGCTCATCGAAACCTAAATATCTCCTACAGGCCCACCCTCTAATACTTTTTTCTTAACAAAAAACGTATTAGCCATTGTGATTCATGAGTCTAAAAAACAGTCCTGTTGTAGGGACAATCTGATAATTGAAAGAACTGGATTGTCCAGATACCTACAAATCCAAAATCTTGCTCCAAATTAAGAATTACTAATTATTTCAAAGGTATAAAAATTAAGAAGTATGGGTAAAGCCTGGAGAAATCCAGGATCTCTGCTGTAGCTCCCCAGGTCCTATCTTGCTACTCCAAGATGGGAGAGTGGTTGATGCTGAAAGCATAAATTATATGAATACAGGATGGTTGAGACTAGGTTTTCTTTGGGCATGAAATAATATGTACTATGGTTAAGAGTCTCTTATGGTTTGTCTCCCTCTCTGATTTCATCTTGTTCTTTTTTCCCTCCCTTCCCCTATGATCCTCTGTTTTGTTTCTTAAATTCCACATATGAGTGAGATCTTTTGATAATTGTCTTTCTCTGATTGACTTATTTCACTTAGCATAATACCTTCTAGCTCTGTCCATGTCATTGCAAATGGCAAGACTTCATTTTTTTTTTGATGGCTGAGTGGTATTCCATTGTAAATGTATGTACTACAGGGACTGTAAACTAAGGGAAACATGGGTACATTTTAGAACATCCAAAAGGAAGCAAGGAGAACAATGAAGCCATTTTATACGAAGAACATTTGAAGACTTCAAGAATTAGTTAATCTGGGAAAGGACCAAAACAAGAATCAGGCATAGAAATTAACAGAGAAAGATTTTACCTTAGAAACAAGGACACACTTTTCAAGTAATCAGAGCTCTCTAGACAGGAACAAACTTTCTGATTTGTAAGCGAAGCTGGAAAAGATGGTGCTCAAAGCCCTTTTTCTGATAGTCTATATTTCATTCCAATATAGAAAAACTTACATAAGCAAAATAACTCCCAAAGTCTAGGAAACCTATTTTTTGTTTAGCCAAAAAATTCATTTGAGACTTTGCATAACTTCAGAGGAAATGTTGATATAAATATAGTTATTGATAGCACTGAAGGTGAGAACACAATAGTGACTAGCATTTAACAGAAAAGAAGAAACATTAAGTGTCAAGAAGTTTTTGTCTTTTTATAATGTATGCTTAACTATTCAGTATAGATAATAAAATATCTTCCTCCCTCTGAAGATCATTATTAATATAAACTATGACCTCTCTGACAAATAACCAACTCTAAGGAAATCTACTAATTTTGTGGACAAAGTACCAATTTAATTTCTTTTGACAGTATAATGTTTATAGAGAAATATCGTAACTCACTACAGTAAATTTTACTACTCCTTCATAAGCAACTATTTTCTGTCATCCTTAACAAGCAAATTAATAGCTATTCATTTATTTCTGCATTCTCTTAGCACACATCTTGGAGAAAAGGGTACTAAACTATTTTAACGACATTTGAGAATAGTTACTTGTAAAAGCTCACTCACAATTTGAGAATTCTTTCTTTTGTGTATTCATCACTTAGCATGTTGAACCTTTGTCACAAGTCGAAAATTCCAGAACTGTGTACTACTAGAATTGCAACATACTGAATTGGGCCCAGAAAACATATAGAGATAGTATACAACCATGCACCTGCGGCAGGGGGATACATCATAATTAAGCGTAGGCGATTCAGGAAATTGTTTGTCAAGATCACTAGAGGGTGTAAATTCTATTTGAGCCTTATAATATTTTCTGGGCCTTACCTACTTTTATGAATCCACTTCCATTTTTTCCCCCAATTCCTTTTTGTGACTAGGAATTGTTAAGGGCTTTTAAACAAGGATACTGTGGTGTCTCATGGAAAATTTAGGGCATCTTTTGAAGTGTCCATCAAGTTCAAACCCGTATTTTTTTTAAACCCTTATCGTAGGTGTAGCCACCGACATTCATGTTTGTACCACTGCATTTCTGGAAATAATTGAGCAAGCCAGGATTGCACACCTGACTCAAGATGGGTTAGTGAGGGGAGAGGCAAAGAATCCAACAGGGTTCTTGGTCTAATGACAGACCACGAATCTCTAGGCCTCTGAACAGAAGTGTCGACAATTTGAGGAACCACCTACTCTTCCGCCTGTGTAAACTACACTCAGCCTCTCTGGGCCCTAGTTTCTTCACCTGTAACCTGGGTCGCTCTGACCTGGAGGTGAGCTCATCAGGCAGACAAAGAACACGCAGAGAGAATGCCAAGTACCTTCTCTGTGCTGTCTGGCTCAGCTTGGGCCAAGAGTGCAATCTCTTTCCCCAAATTCCTCAATATTATTCAACATAGAGGATTTAATGACACTGTGTTCACGGACTTGAAGATGTTCATCCTGTCCGGATATAAACTAAGACTCTGAAAAATGATGCCATGCTCAGAACGATGTCGCTGGAAGCACTATGAGGGCCCCATCACGTATCTCCCGACTCCTGGCTGCTTTCTCTTCGCTATATGGCACTGTTTTTCTCTACTATCAGATGCACTTAATTGGTGATAAGGAAATGAAGTGGAATGACAAGCTGTGTTCTACAGAGAATGGAGAGGCTGGAGATACAAAATAAATTTCTACTGAACTGAGAGTAAACAGCAAATAACCTTCATTAACTTTGTCTCCATTAACTTTGGATTTTTCAACGGCACAGATGTCTCCTAGAGAAACCTAATTTTTATATAAATATATGTAAGATGAATACAAGAACATTATATCATGGGATTCCAAATGAAACCTCTAGGGAAAAGATGTGAATGGCTAGAATCCAAGTGAACCTGTAAAATCATCTGCAAGCTCTCTGCCTGTTAAGTGCTTTCTCCTTCAGACAGTGAACCAAATGCAGAGACAGCAGAACCCGGCATGGACTGCATTCACCCTCTACTGAACACCTGAACTGAGGCTAAAACACGCTCTAACATTAAAATCACGTTCTTCAAAGTGCCTTCATTTTTTACCTCATTATTATCTCTTTCTTAGCTCCCACTAAGAAAGACAGGCTTCATGACACTGACTAGCAACCTTTTAAAAACAATTATGGCTAAATTTTATGAGTAATCAAAATTAGCCTCCATTTTACAGATAAATTCCTCAAGGTCACACAGATAGAATGTGGTAAGTCGAGTCTGGGAATCAGGTCCCCTAATACAAAGTCGAATGCTATTTCTACCATAACTCACTGTAAAAACATAGGGTACTATAAAAAAACAAACACATAATTTTGGTGAATTAGCTTTTAATTTCAATTATTTCCTCAATGACACACCTTAACTTGTTTTCATAGCTAATTATGTGCCAGACACTCTTCTAATTGATTTTATACTAACTCATTCAATACTAATATGCCAGATAATTAGATTAAAGAAGTCAGAGAAGAACATACCGATGAGGTAAGCAGTATCGCTACCGCCATTTTACACAGGAGGAAACGGAGGCTCAGGATGTTAAGCTGTCCACAGTCACACAGACAGGGAGTGGTGGCTCTGTGATGTGACCCCAGAACCCCCAAAGAACTACTATATTAGGCAGACTCCCCAGTGATCCCATCAATCATTCCCTGTCTCCTACTTGAAATGCCCCACTTCGAGACAGGCTTCACAGCTTCATTGTTTAATCATATTTTGCACACACTTGCAAGTTTTTAAATTTCATATCTTAAAACTTGAAGAGACACTAAATAGAGTCACCTAAATAATTCTACCAATAACCTAAAAGCTAGCTCTGTTCTCATCTTCATTTTGGAATATTTCCGTCTTTTCTCATACTTTTTTCTTTTCTTGTTCCTTTTTCTTTTTTTTACAAATATGAACTATTTTTCATTCAAGCTTCTGTGTCTGTGGGTAGAGATGAAATCCTGTTTTCATAAGATCCCAGTCCCAAGTACTTCTGAAAGTCCCTACGGGGACCTAGCAACTGCCAGCAGGTAAACTAAATGCCCAGCATTATGTCCCAGACAACATGGTTCTCCCACTGGGTGCTGCTCTCCTGCAAATGCCACCATACCGCATGGATGTCATTTCTTTCCACTGGTCACCGTGGTCTCCACTGGCCACCACTGCCACCCTACCATGTGTCACCACTGATGTTTTAGACCCCTCAAACTGCCAAAGTGCACAGCAAACAAGCTGAGGGAAGTAGAAGACCCTTCCCTGGCAGAATGAATGTGTGAATGAGGGAACCAAGAGACCTGCTTGGTGGTTTGCAAAGTTCCCGCTAGCAATTGTTTCAGTTTCTCCTCCAGTTTGCATGCAGTGTGGATCTGCAGAGTGTCAGCCGCCATGCGAATCACGGGTTCCAGCTGGGCTCAATGCGGTTTTGTATTCATAGAAGGGTCCTGAATCCTCTAGCACAGACTTCTTGGCCTAACTGGCTCATGTGTCAGAACAAACAAGCTTGAGTACCCCCCAAGAGGCCCCTTATTTGCCGGCAAGTAAATGATTGTGAACTTGTGTTGTTGTCTTCTCCTCCTGGCCTGGGTCGTATGCCCATCCACACTACATCCTTTAACACATTCCCTTCTTGGCAGCAAGTATTCCCGTGTTTTAGATTTTTCTCTGTTGCTAGACAAAAATGATATCACAGCCATTTTTAAGTATTTTCTATTGTCAGTGACACTGAACATTTGCTGTGTTAGCCATTATTATTTGCTCAATAATCTAAATATGTCTTTTAGACATCTTTGAAGATACTACTGCTCAGCTAAATCAATGCATAAGAACTCTTCATATGCTAAGAATTTATTATTTTACTGGCTTCATTAATTTTTATATAAATAATTTCCTGCTCATTTCGAAATAGAAAAGGATCATCTCGTAGCTGAATGATATCTTGTATTTATTTAAGCAGAAGTTTACATAAATCTTTGTTTTAGGAAATTGAAAAATTCTGTTTGTGAGCAAATAACCATGGTGTGATTTTCCTTCAGCTGAGAAGAGATGGAATTGATAACCCTGAGCAGTTAACTCCAGAGCAAGGACCCCACAAGGCCTCTGAATGAGTCCTCCAGGAGAAAATACAGAAGGGCTGCAAAAACATTTGAAAGACAGATGGCAGAACGCAAAGTAATCACTCACAAAATTCATATTTTTCTTCCCAGGGCTAGAAAAGTTATACATCTTGCTCTTTTTGTGACACGCCTACTAGAGAAAAGAGGTAGGGCTGGTTCTCAGTGACCCCTACTCAAAAAAGAAAAAAGTAATTAGGAATGATCACCATCAGTCATTTGGGGTATAAATGGGTGGTTAGGACAGCTTCCCCATTGGAGCCAGGCTCTCACTGTCCACAAAGTTTCTCTGTGAACAGCAGTGACTTTCTGTTCCTACATAGAAGGACCCAAGCGCAGGGCATTTCAACTAAGGCGGGACCTGGGCCACCAGTCCACACAACACCTGGTAGTTACCAAGTATTATTTATATGATTTTGGGTAGAAGTCTTCCTTCTTTTGTAATCTCTCTTTTTTGGTATTCTGAATATATTCTCTAACACTTTTAAAAGAATCAAATGATTAAGGAAGATGTGGTAAAGGAGTTACTCTTGATTGAGGCAAGATTTCTAAAACAGCTGTATTTTGCATATCTGAGACTATTCTCTTCACACATGAATGAAAATTGACTGAGTATAAAATGACATCGTAAATTTCCTCTCAGCATTGCATTTTCTGAAATTTAGCACTGTGCAGGAAAATAGACTGAGTTCTTCCACATGGCCATCTATTTTGGTCTTGGTTTTTTATTGCTTATGTTTTTTAAACTGAATTCTGGGTGAGTTTTTTGTTTTTAAATTCCAAGAATAATGCTTTCATCAAATTTAATGAGAATATGGAGTATTCTTGCATTGTCAAGGCTCAAGGTTACTGTTTATATGTTTATTTTAATCGAAAAACTTTTCTTCTCTCCTAGATTTCATTATTATTTTGGCTTCATTTTTTTCCCTCAAATTTGCTTGGGAGTGCTTGCTTTCTAAGAGTAGATCCCCATTTTATGCCTCACTCCTATGATTTGCCTCCTCTTTGTATTCATCATGGGTCTTCTGCTGCTATGGCTAATTTTAGCATGAGACAAATCAGATGTTAAGGCAAACAGCATTACTAGCAATAATATCAGTAATTACAGGATGAGAAAAGATGTATTTCACAGGAAACTTTTAAAAATTCTGATGTTAAAAAAATAAAAATAGAAAATAAAATTCTGATCTTATATGCAAGTGTATGCAGATAACAATATAACCCCGAAATATATAAAGCCTATATTGACAAATTTGCAGATCTCTGTAAGATAATCCTCACAACCGGTGACTATGTTACCTAATATGGTAAAAGGGACATTGCAAATGTGATTAAGGTTAAGGACCTAGAAATGGGGAGATTATCCTGGGTTAATACAGGCGGGTCCAATATAATCACACGAGTACTCAAAAGAAGATCTTTCCTAGCTATTGTCAAAGAAAAATGGCAGCATGGGAAAGATTTGATACCACCCTATTGCTGTTTTTGAAATGTAGGAGCCTATGTGCAAGGACCAGGGAGAGGCTCTAGAAGCTGGAAAGGCAAGGAAATGTAGTCTCTTCTTGAGCCCCCAGAAAGGAATGCCTGCTGACACCTCGATTTTAGCCCACTGATTCATGTGTTGGCCTTCTGACCTACAGAATGATAACATAATAAATTTGGGTTGTTTTAAGCCATATGCATATATAAAATATATCTATGTAAACGACACAGATATGTTGTTACAGTAATTTAACAAGGAAGCCATTAAATCGAGGTGGTTCTAATGCCTTGGTAAACTATGTAAGCAAACCAAAACCTAAGCCAGAGTCGATGCACTCACCTAGGCTTTCCCAAATAAGGCAAACTCTTAAGCTATAACCAGTCAAATAATTTCCTTGCTTTGTTTCTCTGGCCTTTCTATAAAAACCTCTCTCCTGACTCCTGTCCAGGAGCAGCCCTAACCACTTTCAGTTTGGTGCTGGCATAGTGGACCAGCTGTATGCTCACACTCCTGAAAATGTCACTGTGCCTCAGCTTCTCTTTGAACAATATCTATACCTTTGTCCACATCTTTGTATCTATTCATATTCCTGTCTCCCACTCCAATCCAAAACCAGAGAGTCCATTCTAGCATTCTAGCACCCTCCTTTGCTCATTTAGAACTTCTTTCTCTGACAACAAGAAGCCTGGCTCTATTTAACTAAAATATATATAGTTACGTGTTCAATAATAGTACCTGCGGAAAGTCATTTCAAAAATGCTAACTCAAACTTCCATGAGAAAAAACTTTACCAACTGTTTACATACAGTTCCTTCTGGCTTTGGCCCAGGGTATCTAGTAGAAACGTTGCTTTACCAAATGACTAAAGTCAGCTCCTTTCCTTCCCACGTCAGGTGCCCTTCTCAGCCTCTTGGGAGCCACTTCCTAGTCGGCATTTCTGCCTCTGGGTTAGGATCACTTAAGAATCACCAAATGCCTATAGCAAAAAAGCAGCTTAGGCCATTGGGCTCACTTCTCTGCAATTCTTTCTCAGGTATTTTCACATCATTTTTGGGTTGCCTTGTCTGTTTTGAGCTTTTTCTGGTCAAAGTCCCAGAAGATTGCTAAAACCTCTCTTAGCTTCTTAAGTTTTTAACAACCATTTTCTGCTTGACTTGTAAGCATCTCTAACCATGCAGCTTACAAAGCAACAGATGCTTCAAAAGAAAGGTGGTAAAGAATGTCAAGCTCAGGGCGCCTGGGTGGCTCAGTCCGTTAAGCGTCCACCTTCAGCTCAGGTCATGATCCCAGCGGCCAGCGGGGAGTCTGCTTCTCCCTCTCCTTCTGACCCTCCCCCCCACCCCCCGCTTTTGCTCTCCCTTGCTTTCCCTCAAATAAATACATAAAATCTTAAAAAAAAATGCCAAGTTCATCTCAGTGAGTTTCATTTTTCTCTGGAATCTTAGATTTTTTTAAAAAAGATTTTATTTATTTATTTGACAGAGTGAGAGAGCACAAGCAGGGGGAGCAGCAGAGGGAGAGGGAGAAGCAGGCTCCCCGCTGAGTAGGGAGCCCAATGCAGGACTCTATCCCAGGACCCTGAGACCATGACCTGAGCTGAAGGCAGATGCTTAACCAACTGAACCACCCAGGCACCCCCGGAATCTTGGCTTCTTAAGTGCTGGCTGCCTTAGCTGCGTTCCAAAGCTTTCAAACAGATCGAATGTTGTTTTGTTCTCCTTCAGCTTTTCAGTTGTTCGTGGGAATATTGATCAGCAATCCGCTCGTCCTGCAGAACTAGAAGGGGAAATCTCTGAAGCCTGTAACTATTTCCCTGGATAGTATTCTTAATGCTTAGCTTGTGTTTCTCAGTTATCCAAAGTGAACAGTCTGCAACTGTAACATCTTCTGTCCCTATTTCATATGCAGGATTATCTTTGGTCTTAAATGGTATTGCACTTCCTTACCATTTTAGAACATTTTTTTAAAAGATTTTATTTATTTATTTGAGGGAGAGAGAGAGCATAAGCAGGGGGAGCAGAAGGAGAGGGAGAAGCAGGCTCCCCACTGAGCAGGGAGCCTGACATGGGGCTCTATCCCAGGACCCTGGGATCATGACATGAGCGGAAGGCAGACGCTTAACCATCTGAGCCGCCCAGGTGCCTCCCCCCCATTTTAGAACTTCTGATAGCAACTTTGAGGAGAACTTATGAGTCCTTCTTTGTAAGCAGTTTATCGTATTGGTCTGAAAGTCTCTACAGGTTTGGAGTCGTTTGTTTCTGTCTTACTCAAAGACTAGAACACTTTTTTTTTTTTAAGACAAAGTTTCATGATTAATCTGGTTAATTCCAGAATTATTTTCATGAAGTCATTTGCCTTGGGGAATATCTTCAATTAGAGATGTTTTACCAAAAGCAGTTTATGGGCTTTAGGAAAAAAATTAGAGTGAATTAATATATGAAAAGTGTTTACAAACCAGGTAAACACATAAACTGATGAGCTTTCATCTTTTCAAATCTGCCATTAAATAAAGGAATTATTTACTCAATTTTATATTCCAAAAAACATGGTGAAAAATTATTTTCTATATAGACAAATGTAATAAGTATTCTGAAAATGGGAGTGCCTGGGTGGCTCAGTTGTTAAGCGTCTGCCTTGGGCTCAGGGCGTGATCCCAGAGTCCTGGGATTGAGCCCCACATCAGGCTCCTCTGCTGGGAGCCCGCTTCTTCCTCTCCCACTCCCCCTGCCTGTGTTCCCTCTCTCGCTGCCTGTCTCTCTGTCAAATAAATAAATAAAATCTTGAAAAAAAAAAAAAGTATTCTGAAAATGATACTATGTGGCTCACATAGGCACATCCTCCTTTGTGTAACCCTCAGTTTCCCACTGAGTATCCCAGTGGGTTAGCTGCGACTCAGGGAGGCAGCAGAGAGTTAAATAAATGATCATGGGCCCCCAACAAACAGAAGTCCGGAACCAGATGGCATCACAGGCGAATTCCACGGGACAGTTAAAGAAGAGTTAATACCTATTCTTCTTAAACTATTCCAAAAAATAGAAAAGGAAAAGTTCTAAATTCATTTTATGAGGCCAGCATTACCCTGATAGCAAAACCACAAAAAGACACCACTGAAAAAGAGAACTACAGGACAATATCCAGATGCAAATATTCTGCCTGAAAAACTAGCAAACTGATTTCAACAATACATTAAAAAATCATTCGCCACAATCAAGTGGGATTTATTCCTGGGTTGCAGGTGTGGTTCAATACTCACAAAGCAAAGGGATACATCACATCAACAAGAGAAAGGACAAGAACCACATGATCTTTCCAATAGATGCGGAAAAAGCATTTGACAAAGTGCAACATCCATTCATGATAAAGACCCTCAATAAAATAGGTTTAAAGGGAACACACCTCAACATAATAAAGACCATCTATGAAAAGCCTACAGCTAACATCATCCTTAATGGGGAAAAACTGAAAGGCTTTCCTATATGGCCAGGAAGGAACAAGACAGTGCCCACTCTCACCATTTATTCAGCACAGTACTAGTAGGCCTAGCCACAGCAGTCAGACAACCAGAAGAAATAAAAGGAATCCAAATTGGTAAGGAAGAATTAAAATGTTCACTATTTGCAGATGACATAATACTATATCTAGAAAACCTGGAAGACTGACAAAAAAAACCTGCTAGAACCAATACACAAATTCAGTAAGTCACAGGATACAAGATCAATGTACAGAAATCTGTTGCATTTCTATATACCAACAATGAAGCAGGCAAAGGAGAAATTAAGAGAACTACAATTACACCAAAACTAATAAGATACCTAGGAATAAACCTAACCAAAGTGGTGAAAGACCTGTGCTCTGAGAACAAAAACACTAAATTCAAGAGGACACAAAGAAATGGAAAGACATTTCATGTTCATGGATTAGAAGAAAAATATTGTTAAAATGTCTATACTACCAAAGCAGTCTACACATTTAATGCCATTCCTGTCAAGATACTAACAGCATGTTTCACAGAACTAGAACAAACAATCCTAAAATTTGTATGGAACTACAAAAGACCCCGAATAGCCAAAGCAATCTTGAAAAAGAAAAGCAGAGCTGGAGGCATCACAATTCCAGATTCATTCAATTCAAGTTATACTACAAAGCCCAAAAATAGACACATACATGGATAGAACAGAATAGAAAATTCAGAAATAAAACCATAATTATCTGGTCAGTTATTCTTCAACAAAGCAAGAAAGAATATGCAATGGGGAAAAGACCATCTGTTTAACACATGGTGTTGGGAAAACTGGACAGCAACCTCCAAAATAATGAAACTGGACCAAATTTCTTACACCATACACAAAAATAAACTCAAAATGGATTTAAGACCTAAATGTCAGACCTAAAACCATTAAAAAAAAAAAAAAAAAAAAAACCCTGGAAGAAAACACAGGCAGTAACTTCTCTGATATCAGCCATAGCAACTTCTTTCTAGAGATGTCTCCTGAGTCAAGGGAAACAAGAGCAAAACTAAATTACTGGGACTACATCACAATAAAAAGCTTCTGCACAGCAAAGGAAATAATCAGCAAAACTAAAAAGGCCCCTTTTGGGAGATGATGGGAGAAAGTATTTGCAAATGACATCTGATAAGAAGGGTTAATTTCCAAAATATATAAAGAACCTAAAAAACACAACACCCGGGGCGCCTGGGTGGCTCATTCAGTTAAGCCTCTGCCTTTGGTTCAGGTCATGATCTCAGGGTCCTGAGACAGAGCCCCACATGGGGCTCCCTGCTCAGCGGGGAGCCTGCTTCGCCCTCTGTCTCTGCCCCTCCCCACTGCTCATGCAAGCGCATAGGCGCAGGCTCTCTCTCAAATAAATCTTAAAAAAAAAAAACAAAAAACAAACCCTCAATACCAAAAAGCAAATAATCCAATTAAAAAATGAGAAGACAAAAACAGACATTTCTCCAAGGAGACACACAGATGACCAACAGATACATGAAAATATGCTATCACTCATCATCAGGGAAATGCAAATCAAAACCACAATGAGATATCACCTCACACCTGTCAGAATGGCTAAAATCAACAACACAAGAAACAGCAGGGGTTGGTGAGGATGCAGAGAAAGAACCCTCCAACACTGCTGGTGGGAATGCAAACTGGGGCAGCCACTGTAGAAAACAGTATGAAGGTTCCTCAAAAAGTTAAAAATAGAACTGCCTTATGATCCAGCAATTCCACTACTGGGTATTTACCAAAGAATACAAAAACACTAATTCAAAGGGATACATGCACCCTATGCTTATAGCAGCATTATTTATAATAACCAAGATATGGAGGAAGCCCAAGTGTTCATTGATTGATGAATGAATAAAGAAGATGTGAGAGATATGTGTGTGTATACACACACAATGAAATATTAGACATAAAAAAGAATGAAATCTTGCCATTTACAATGATATGGATAGAGCTAGAGAATATAATTCTAAGTGAAATAAGACAAAGACAAGTAACATGATTTCACTCATACGTGGAATTTAAGAAACAAAACAAACAAGCAAAGGGGAAAAATAAACCCACAAAGGAGGGGGATGGAGGGTAGTTTAAACAGATGATGGGGATTAAGGAGTGTACTTGTGATGAGCACAGGGTGATGTATGGAAGTGTTGAATTACTATATTGTACACCTAATATAACACTGTATGTTAACTAGCTGAAATTAAAAACCTTAAGTAAAAAAAAAAAACAAACAAAAACGACCATGGGCTATTTAATGTGACATCTTGGAAACTCCTCTTTCACTGTTCCCATTACCTTGACAAAATACAGAACGTAAATTAATATAAAGAATACAGATCAATTCTATTAGCACTCATGCACTTCTCTTGTGACTTACGTCCTTCCTTTCATATGCAAAGCCATCAGTCATGTTTCTTTAGCCTGATTTTGTCAGATGAGTCACAGGCCAGGGAGTAAAGGAGGTGGAGCTGGCTATGAGATTTCAGAGTCCTCGAAGCATGTGCTTACTTACTTGCTCATCAAATATTCATCCAGCATTGCGAGAGTGTGAAGAAAATAAAAGTGGATATGACATAATCCATATTTTCAAGCAGGCTTGTTGTTTTGGAGGACAGATCTCTTTATGAAACAGATTTTACACAAAGTATAAAAATACTTAATTCCTATGGTGCTTCACAGGTTACACCATATTCTCACATGCAGTATATAAATTAACTCTTATAGAAGTGGTATTTTAAACGTCTATCTTCAATGTATGAAATACTACATGTAAATGTTAGTAAAGGTGGTTGCTCCTAGGCAGCATATAAAAGTAAGAGAGAATTCACTGAGAGGCAAGGAGAAATGCCCTTTCCTCTAGTCCAACAGAATCATCAACAGACAACAAAGAATACAATAGTGAAAACACTACTTTACATCTTTTCCATCCATTTGCCATACCATACGCCTTTTTTGTGCACTCACACTTTGGGGGAGTAAAGTCTTTTCTCCTCTACTATTCTTAGGCAGATCTGTGTCCAGTGTTCTCTGGGATATGAGACTTATAAACTGATCCACAATCTTATTCCATTTGGAAGAAGACAAGATCTATATAAAACTCTTCAGGTTTCCTGTTTTAACCTGCATTCTGCCTATATTCCAGAATCTATTACTTTTACATATGGCAAAAGTGTCTGCCTTTAAGTAGCTAAGGCAGAGTAGAAACCTAATAAAGATTCAACAAATGGATACATTATCAGCCAGTAGTTCATAATATTAGCCACCCATTTCATAAGTGCTCACTATGTATCACATAGTTCTAATGTTTCTCTTAGATGGTGTCAACTAATCCTCAGCCATGAATATTTTCACTATCATCATCCTCATTTTACTAAGGAGAAAATGAAAGCACGGAGAGATAAAATAGCTTAACAAAGGTCACATAGCTTGTAACTGAGAGAGGACCAGGAAGTCTGACTCCAAAGACCATGCCCTTAAACACCACACTGTATGCTGCCATTCTCACTTGAACAACTATATACAAATTTCCATTAAGAATGTCTTAATTTGATTAGTTACTGAGATCCATGTTCTTTTTTCAAATGTATTACACTTTTCAATTTTATTTTGAAACAAAACTTTTAGTGCTTCAATAAATATCTAAAAGTGTCAATCATCTTCAGCCTACAAATACTGCAAAAATCACATCAAGGCTTCTTATACCTCGAGCTCCAGATCCTGGTAAGATTCAGCTGCAGACAAACAGAATATTTCTAACGTCAAAATAACAGCTAGCTTGAGAACACTAATTACTACCACTTTGAGTTTAATCCTCCAACATTGAGATAAAACCCACAGTGAGGAAAATATTTTCACTGAAATTTTCTCCATTTAATCACTTATCAAAGTAAAAATTTCAGAAGCGTGTAAAATAATCTTTTTAAATCGACTACTATATCAGGAATGTTGACCACTGTTAAACAGTTCGATAGAGAAAAACACCTTGAAGCAGTTCATGTTTTGAAAAATTATAAAGATGGTTGACATAAATTTTTCTTTGCCATCAAATATCACACAAATAATCTCAAATGTCACAAGTTTCACTGAATTCTTTAAAACACACATGTACAAATAAAGTTCCACCAGTTACTATTATATATACGTAATATATATGATTACTATTTATTCACAGAATTATTTTTCTTTTCTTTTTAAAAATATTTTATTTATTTGGGGGAGGGGGAGGGAGAGAAAGCACGAGCAGGGGGAGGGGCAGAGGGAGAAACAGGCTTCCCACTAATCAGGGAACCCAATGCAGGGCTTGATTCCAGGACCCTGGGATCATGACCTGAGGCCAAGGCAGATGCTTAACCCACTGAGCCACCCAGGTGCTCTCAGAATTATTTTTCTTGATTCTTTTTTTTGTAAAGTCATTGAAAATCATGGACGAAATCATTTAAGTTTTTACATGAAATTGTGAAATTTTGCTTTTAAGTAGATGTCATTTCATATTTTATTTTTGTTTCTAAATAAATACTGATTTTAAATAGTATCCATTCTGCATTAATGTTTGCAAGTGCTTTCACTAACAGCTCATTTAGTTTCAGAGAATGGAGACTTATTCAAGTTACTTGGAGAAATGGAGGTTATCGTAAGGCTGCACATGGCCATTGTAAGGTACATAAGCATCTTGGGAAAAGCAAAGATACTGGTAGTTCACGATCCAATTTCTTCTTTCCCCCAGCAGCAAGAGCTCGTGGAACTGTACATGGTGCTTCATTATGAACGTGATGCTGAGACTGGGAAGACACTCGTTTCCAATTAAGGTAACTAAGAGTATATCCTAGGTTCTAAGAGCTAAGAAAACTCTTATCCTTCGGTGTATTATATTGTAACCAGACTGTCTCAAATAAGAATCAGGCAATGTTGCTTCAGAGACATGAACTAACATGTTGTCTCTGATAGAAAATATTTTGGATAATATTAATTAAGGTATGATGTTCAGGATAACAGAGGAAGGGTGCTATAGAGCCTGGGAGAGAAGGATGTTTAGAAACAGATACTTTATACGTCACTGTCTTTTTTTATACATCTATTTTAGCTTGCTCATTGTAGCTCCATGCCAGAACTCAGTAGAATTTTGCAGGACATTTTGGCTTGACTCGGTCAATCTTCTTCACCCATATTGAAACAACCTCCCTGCTACCACAGAACAATGCAGTCCCAAGGTCATAGTGTGTTTTGAGGTCGCTTTATTCCTCTAATGAAAGTAATTAAAAACTTCTATTTTGCCATCCAATTTTAGCCATCTTCTTAGCTGCATGTTATCTAAAAATTAGCAGCACAACAAAGAGAAAAACATGAACTTTGGATACTGCCTGACCTTGCCAGATTATTCATACCACTTGGGTGGCAAAGAACAGTCATCCTCAGGTGCACTTACATGAATAAAATGGAAAGCAACATGGTGTTATACCTTCATAGATTCCTAATATTATGTCCCTATTTTGCGTTGTTTGTACACTACTTTTCTGTGGCTGCTGTAATTGATTGCCACAATCTTGGTGACTTGAAACAACAGAAATTTATTCTTTCACAGTTCTGGAGGCCAGGATCCAACCTCAAGGTTTTGGTCGGGCCACAATTACTCCTGAGACCATAGAGAGTATAGCCTTACTCCCATTTATCGCTTCTTCCGGTTTCTGGGGGCTACCAGCATTTCTTGACTTGTGACCACACCATTCCAATATTCAAGGCCACATTCTTCAAATTTCTCTCTGTTCCATTATCGTGCCACTTTCTCTTCTGTGTGTGTAGTCAAATTCCCTCTTACAAAAATACGTGGGATTGTATTTAGGCCCACCCCAGAATCCAGTTTACTCTCTCCATCTCAAGATAATTTAATCCTATCTGCAAAGATCTTTTTTCTTATCATATGAGATAACATTCACAGATTCCAGGGATTATGACTTGGAAATACTTGGGGAGGGGGGGCAATTTTCAGTCTACCCCAATTTGTTAGTTGGTTAACAAGCAAAATCAAAGAAATAAAACCTCAGCTGGGTCTAAATTATCCATCAAACTTCCTCAAGCAGCCTCGGGGTCTGACCCAGGTTGGAGACATACCAGGATCCTAATGGTGGATCTGTGAAGTACTATTGAAAAGACTTAGGGAAATGACTCAACTGCCCCATTTTGTAAGAGAAATATTACATTTATTTAACCTATGTAACGGTCTTTTTTTTAAAAATGAACCCAGTATAGTATAACCTTGATTCTAAGTTCTACATTCATTTTCCTTACCAATGTTTTTGAAATCAGAATGTGTCTTTTCATCAATGAGTACCTTTTCTGTGGTAGTTTTAAAACTCTGTTGCCCATGAGAAAGCTGTAATTAAATTGATGATGCATCAGATTTGATAGACTCTCATTAAAAGAAAGTATGTTAATATCTATCTTCCAAAATAATTATGAAGACTTCGCAAATCAATGGCCACATAAATATATCATATCCAGTAGAAAGCAGTGTTTCTGTTACAAGAGAGGCACATTCTACTCTGTGTCAAGAATAAGTCTCAAATTGTCCTATAGTTTAATGAAATATCCCTCAAGGTAATTCAACTCCATTAACTTCGAATACAGTTACTCCAAGAAGCTTTCTGATAATCAAAAATGTTTTCTTGATACAGTATTAATCCTAGATCTACATTATGTGGTTATATCAACAATATTCAGATCTGCTTGAAATTATTTCCATAGTACACTAATGACCTGAGAAGAAATCTCATGACCTTGAATGTGGAATACTCGGAGCTGTGGAAACAGGAACGAATCTATTCATTCATTCATTTTTTTTTTTTTTTTGCTTTCTTTCTAATTGGCAATGACTCTATATGCTAATAGCTATAGCCAAATAAATGATGCTTTAGGGGAAATTCAATCCACCAGTTATACTCTGAGTTAATGCTGCCTATTCACGCTGCTATATGTCACAGAATTACGCATTTCCATAGCTGTTGAACTACTAAATTGGCGGTTCTCCATTGATAAGCATGGTGATAAGTTCCTGAAATCATTAAAATCTAGCACTTGTTAGAAATTAAATGCCAAATATGTAAAATCTATGCACATTTCCCAAGCCATACTCATGATGAGGGAACGATTATATTATTTCTGGTTAAATTAGCATCCTGTAGCTATAGAATTGAGGATTTAACCCTTGACCCCAGTGACATCTCCAGATACAGCTACCATTGTTGAGAATCAGCTTAAAAAGCCAGTTGACCCTTCTCTTTACATCTTTCCAACTATAATTTTATGCACTAATTGAATATTTATTGGGAAAAGACACAAACATTGGTTTGTTTACAAACCAACTTACAGAGCAGCAACTTCCATTCAAAGTTCTATAAGAACAAGGAACTTGCCTGTTCTGTTCACTATTATGTTCTGCAGAGCCTAGCACAGTTCTTATACAAATACTCAATAATTACTGGGTGAATCAACTAACCAATTAATCAAGCACTCATAGTAAAACACTAGGTCTTATAACTGAGAAAAAATGTAGATACACATACATTGTTTAGCCTGGGATAATTTTCATCTTATCCTTACAATTCAGTGTCGATCTGCATATAATTTATATGTTGAAAATTAAACAGCAATTTAGAAAACTGTGGATATTTTTAATATGTATGTTTAAACAATCTGAAGCCTACTATCTGTTGCAAATGTATTGGTATAAAATATATTTTTTTCTAAAAATCCTGAATAATTGATTGCTATAATCAGCATGGAGATGAATGCAAAAAAAATTATAAGTTGAAGTGTCTGCTAATGTAATAAAATTCATCCAAGACCCAAGTTTTTTTGGGTATGTATGTAAATTATTATTTGTGGTAGTATCTTAAAAATTAGAGCTGCAAAGATAATGATTTTACTTCCCTATAAAATTTATATTTGAATTAAAATAAAATGGTAAACAGAGTCATTGCAGCTAAATATATAACCTCACCTTTTTAAAATGTATATATATATATATATATATATATATATATACACATACTTTTTAAAGATTTTATTTATTTATTTGACAGAGAGAGAGAGAGCACAAGCAGGAGGAGTGGCAGAAGGAGAGGGAGGAGTGGCAGAAGGAGAGGGAGAAGCAGGCTCCTCGCTGAGCAGGGAGCCCGATGTGGGGCTCGATCCCAGGGCCTTGGGATCATGACCTGGCCAAAGGCAGACACACTTAACCAACTGAGCCACCCAGGTGCCCCTAAAATACATTTTTTAAATATTTTATTTATTCATTTTAGAGAGAGAGTGAGTGAGCAGGGGAGGAGAAGAAGGAGAAGGAAAGGAAGATAATCTCCAACAGACTAAATGAGCATAGATCTGAGCCCAATGCGGGGCTTGATCCCAGGGCCCTGAAATCATGACCTAAGCTGAAACCAAGGGTTGGTCACTCAACTGACTGAGCCACCAAGGCGCTCCTATAATCTTACCTTTTTTACATGTTGTCTATTCCTCCATCCACCATGGAGCCTGCACTGCATTAAAAAGTTCAGGGTAAAAGTCTGTCTTGTATGGGAAGCTGGGAATTAGAATTTTTCCAGTGAAAGAAACTAAAACTAAAAAAAATAAAAACGAAGTGCAGAAAAATATTTAAAAATAATTGAGTCTTTAGAGATATACAGAATCAAACCAGGAAAGAAAAACTCGATCACTGTTTCCATTAATAGTGTTTTCCATAAATAATGATGAACAGGTTATCTCAGGGATGATTTTGCTGATCTGAATTGTTAAACAGGTAACACCTTCCTCCCTGTTTCATGTGTGCTGACACCACCACATCTTTCTTCCCCACCAAACCAATTCTATGAAGTTGGATTATCAAGATTAAAGAGGACTGTTGACACACAAAATCACAAGTACTTATTCTCTTACTGTGCCAAATCATAGTAGGTTCAGTGGAGAAATGGTGTTTGTAACTGAGGAGGGTTTTACAGTTTGGCACCAATAGAACATTCTCATTAGCTGCAAGGGGTCAGTGTGTGTTGACTATATTCAAAAGACAAGAGGATGTCAGCAACAGAGAAGAAAATATAAGGCCACAAGGAAGAATAAGGCAATGGAGTTCAAGTTACAAGTCAAGAATAACTAAGAGGTGCTGAGTATTTACTTTCAACTCATAGTGCCACTTGGTGTGGGGACAGGTGGACTGACATATGGGCAGGAGGCTGAGCAGAACCTCTGTCAAACACTTCAGGTTAATCTGATCTATCAAAATAGCCTCCAAATGGAATCACAAAATGTTAGAGCAGAAAAACTAACACTGTTCCATCACCCTTGTTGCTCCCCCGTTTGCTCTCTCTCTCTTGCTCATTCTCTCTCTCAAATAATTAAAATCTTAAGAAAAAAAAGTAGATCAATGGAATATATCACCATATCAAGAGGGCGACCTGATGCCTGCTATGATAAGTCAGCTAAAATGACAGGTAAAACATGGATTAGACGAAGATTTTCTTATAGAGAAAAGTTTTTAATGGTAATTTTCTTCTCGTAGCTATAACTTTATTATCAAATTTATCTCATCAAAGCAGATTGATTTAGGTTACTCAGTAAGTCCTTTGCCTATTTAATCTAATCCTAAAACAACTTTTCCTCCTGTTTCATTTTGCCAAAATTGTAATATGCTTTCGTCTGCAAAGAGAATACCTATCTCCAATGAAAAGCACACTTTCATTTTTTAACCTTTAATAGACTCTTCTAATTCAATCATAGTCCTAATTAAAAATGTTAACCAAACATTTCTAACTGTACTAACCATAGTAATCAGATTTACTTTAAAATACAAGAAAATTATTTCTATCTCTTTTTCTTTAAAGTATTCACTCTGAGAACTGGATAGACTCTTCCCTCTTAAGTATTTAACACTTAATTCTACATTATTAGTATTTAACATATATTATATAATGTTTTTCCATGTTTAAGAATTTTATGTTTAAGAATTTATTCCTTAATACACTATTACACATAACTGAGTAATTTCTGAGGATTATGAAAAAATTTGAGAAGATAGAGGTCATCAGAAAAGAACTTTAACTCACTTCTGCCACCATATTTACCAACCCACCAAAAGTTGTACCCACCAGGTGCCCTCACTCCTATGACAGTGGACTAACATATCTCTTGTTATACTGTAGATTAACCCTTCCACTTGGATGCTGGATCCCACCCACCTACCTAATGAAATACATCATTCCTGGAATCTTCCTCTTCTTTCCTGAGGCATCAAGTTCTTTGTCTCATCTGGGATCATTCCCTTCCTCATGCTGTTATAACTTTCATGTTCACAAAACTTTTCCTCTGCCACGTGAAACCATGCTACCAAACCCAATGGTCAAATCTCAGGCCTTACTTCCTAGACCTGTTAACAGCAGTTTTTTTGCTTGTCACTCCTTTCTTCTTGAATTACTTTTTCATTTAATTTCCTTGAAACTCGTCTCTTGGTTCTCCTCCTGTCTCCCTGGCCACTCCCTTCCAGTGTCCTTTGTTACTCCTTTATAACATTAGCAATCTCTATGACTTGCCGTGGGCAGGGGCTCAACCCTTGGATTTCTCTCCTTAAATGCTCAATTGTTAAGAAATCTGTCTTTTAATGTGAATACCATCAACATACTTTACAAGCCCAGATTTATATTGTCTAGAGAAGACAACTACCCTGAATTCTAGTTTCAAATGTCCAACTGCCTATTGAGCAAAGGTACTTGAATGGCTAACATGGATGTTTCAAATGTAGCATGTCTCCAACAAGACTTAATTACACCCCTTTCAACATACTTCTCCATCACTTTTCTCCTCAGTATATGGCATCTCTTTTCTTCCAGTAGCTTGGGTCAAAAGCCTGAAAGTCTCCCCTTGGCTTATCTTTTTCTCTCATACTGCTCTAATCTATTAGGAAATCTTATCAGCTTTAATTTCAAAATGCATCAGAATCAGACTACTTCTCACTAAGTTCACTATTATCCACCCATTTCAGGATACTCATCTTTCACCTTAACTACTTTTGTAATCTCCTAGCCAGACTGCCTGTTTCGACCTCTGCCCCATTATACTATAGTTTGCCCAGAAGCCTTAGTGGTCCTTCTAAAACAGGATGTCAGGTCACATCACTCTTCTGGTTAAAACTCTCCAGGGTCTTGCATCTGTCTCAGAGCAAAACCATACCCTCACCATGGAGTATAAGGACCTACATGACCCACCCTTGCCCAGCTCCACTCTCTCTTTCTCTTGGCATTCATTTCCAACTAATCAATCCTCGCTCACATTTCTGCGTTCTTTCTCAAACTCATAAGACTTACTTCTCTCAAGGCATACATTTGTATTTGCTGTTTCCTCATCCTAGAATAAGTCAATTAGATTTCAGGTCAAATGTCACTTCATCAGAGGGGCTTTTCTTGGGTACTATATATCAAATAGCAGTGCCCCTCATCACTACATATCCTCAGTGCCTTGCTTTATTATTTCATACTCAAGATTACCACCTGAATGTTTACTGAGACTCTTCCCACTATAATGTAAGGTCTTGAAAGTAAGGACTTTAATATACCTAGAACAATGGTAAGCACTCAATACACTTTTGTTTGATGAATGAATTGCAGATCTTGAAATTTGGGGGATAAAATAATTTTCTAGGTAGAATATTTATCTTGTCCTTTAATTTATATTCTTTTTAGAAATCCTAGGTGAGGAAAGTGAAGATCAGAGGAGAAGGCTGTCCATTTTTTCAGGTAACCATAACATATAAATCAAACCACGTTTGAAGAGTACAATATTTCAGACTACACAATATATTTTTTTTCATGTTTTTTCTTTGATGTTAAAAAGAGTCATAGAATTTTTGAAAGGCCAAAAGGATTCTTATATTCTTATATATTATAAGTAAAAGACCAGTCATAGGAGTAATACAAAACAGGTAAAAGACTTTTAAAGCTCCACAGAGGCCTTTCAAACTCAATTGGCTACGTGGATAAGAGAGCTAACATAAAAAAGTGAAATAGGCCAATTAAAAACCATAAGATAAAGTAGGAATAGGTCAAACTGGAGGTTGTATGCTCAGTCTAAAGGTATTAGTATGCAACAACAACAAACCTCTAAGTAAAAATGAAATGTATATTTGTAGATATTCCCAAAGATGGTCAGTTTGTGAAAGATTTCAGAGGAAGAATATCCAAAGATAGTCTGTGAAAGATATAAGAAATATGTCAGAGGAAATAGCAAGTATCACAGAGCTACAAGGTTTCCTTTTGGAAATCAAGAGTGGATCTTCCTAAAAGGTGAATGTAGAGTGCCAGGTCCAGAAATTCAAATGTAGAAGAGAGTAGAATTCTATTCTGTGGTTAAATGGAAAGGAGAACTTCTACCCATCCCATTTAGGAAAATCAGGGGAAATATAATTGTAATTCTTTCCACAGTGTTTTTGTGGAATATTATTACAACTAATTGCTGGTCATTACTTCTCCTCAGTATAGAGAGTTAAGGATTCACAGAGCTCCTACTTATATTCATTTTGGGCTTCATGTATCAGTTGACATATAGACAGTCTAATCATAAGTGTACCCATTTGTGAAGTGAATTTTTCAGTGTTGTTCTTACTACCCAATAAGCTCATCTTTTATGCTCAAGTTCACTCTAATGTGCCAGCAGAACATATCCAGGTGCTAAAAATAACTAGAAATTCTTAGACCTGATTTGCAAAGTGAAGCTGAGCCCTTGATGAAACTGTCTCAGAGAGCTAATATAAAGCTAAACTTCCCATGAGAAATGAGATATAAATTAGAAACTACTGTAATCCAAAATTCATTTCAATCGATGCTAGTGCTAAGAATTTTTTTGTTTTGTTTTCTTTTAAAAAATCAGCATAACAAATCCATCTTCAATGGCAGCCTCCTCTGTTGTTGTTATATACCAAATAAATGTTCTTGTGCCAGAGAATACTGTAGCAGAAAGGGCCTGAATAATTTTCTGGAGAGTTTGCTACAACCTCTTGTCCTCCACAAGCTTTGAAATGATGAAACATTTCTCAATTTGCATATCTAAAACAATGGAGTATACAAATTAAACACATGAGCATGTTATTAGCAAGCTCCCTTGCACACGTGCACACACACACACGAATATGAACACACATTCATTCACACAATGAACAAACTTTTAAGAGAAGTTTAAAATTAAGATTAGCTCAAATTAATTGGTTCCCAGTCAAAACAGTCAACATCAGAGTATAACGATCCTAATTTCTCTTCCAACTCTAAGATTTTACATCAAGTAGGAAATACAGGGGATTCTCTTCCATCTGATGGCTACGTAGTTTTGTGCATCTACCTGGTACATTCGGCAATTATCTCCTCTTTTTCTCACTCTTCTATGCTCCTACTTCCAAAGATGAAAGCCCTCTTTCAAAAAGGAGATTAATATATTTTGCTTTTTTATTTTCAAAAAGGCACAAGAAGAAAATGATTATTATGGTCAAGGACCAGGAAACAAAGTATGGAGCTATTCTATACCAAAGAGGAAGAGCTATAAATGGGGTAGGTGGGTGAGGGAGAGACACAACGATGCTCAGCATTATGAGTACAGAACAGTCGTATTCATAATGCTCCAGAAGACCAGGCGCACTCCTCAGTTTAGCAGCACTTTCAAGGCCGTCAGAGGGGGACACTGTTTCATACTGGTATTATAAGAAGCCTCACATAATCTCTTAGGAGTCACATCCCAGATGCCTTAGCTGCTGCTGGTGATTGGTTTGGAGTCCTGGGTTGACCTCACTCTTATAAACTCAGATAAGCTTGCCATGAGAACAGTTGGCTGTTGCTGAATTGTTTCAAGTTTGTTTTTAGCTTTATTCGCTGGTTGGATTTATAAAATAATCTTCACATTTTTCTTTCTCTTTGAGGACCTATTTTATCTTCCTGACAGCATAAGTTCTGTATTTATAGGTAAACTTATTGTACACTCTCTTCCTTTCCCTCTTGCTCTTTCTCTGTGGTCTTGGGGAAATATAACAATTGTGCTGGACTAGAGACTGTCATCTTGGAAACCAAGAGATTTACTTCTCCCCAAGAGGGTGTAGGTAGCTTTTCTCCCACAGAGTTGAGTTCCTTGGTAAGGAAGTCTGCCTTTTTCATCATTGGAACCCCTGCATCCTCACCGTGCAAGCCTCAAAAATAATTATTTAGTTCCAAAGCATTAAGCTCTAAAGTATTGTCTACACAATCTGAGTACTGTCTGGTTGACTATAGGTGGCTTTAAAATATGAAAACTGGTTCTGGTTCTGAGATTGTGGTAAAATGATTTGTTAACAATTCTATTTACTCATTTTTTATTTCCACTATTATCTATTTAATGCCTATTGTGTCAGGAGCTGTTCCCTACAGCAGTGAATCTATCCTCAGGGAGCTGACATTCTGGAGGAAGATGACACACAGTAAATAAGTCAGCAAACAAATATATAATACACAATGTGGCACCGAGTTCAATGGTAAAGCTAAAACTGGTGTGCTAGCAGATACTATTTTATAGAAGATGTTAGGGAAGACCACCTGAAGGAAGAGAGCATGAACTATTTATCTGTGGAAGAGCATTTCAGACAGAGGATATGAGAAGCATAAAGATTTTGCAGCAGGAGCATGTCTGACACACTCGACAACAAACAGCACAGAAGCCAATATGGCTGCAGAGTGGTGAGGTAGTGAGTGCATGAGCGTGGCAGAGAGTTCAGAGAAGGGCTATGTTCAAGTAGGGAGAGCAGATCATGCAGGACCTTTCAGACTTGTTTAGACCGTACAATGAAACTTTGGGAAAGTTTTAAGCAGAAGAGTAAGACCCAGCTAATATTTTTGAAGGCTGATTCTGGGTGCTGGGTAGAGAGGCACAAAGGATCTTGAACAGAAGAGGCTAATTAAAGCTAGTGAACCAGGATGGTAGTGGCAGAAGTCACGCAAAGTGACTGTGGATACAGTAGTTACGTTCTATAAAGCTGCTAGGAACACTGAATAAGCAAATTCTGAACAACCATTCCTGGCATATATATGCTCAGGCTACTGTGAGCTTCTGGTCACAATATTCTCATTACCCAATCAATACATCATCTTGTATTATATGTGTTTCTTTTTGAAGACACCTTATATGATGTGTCTCTTGTCGAATCACTAACACTGAATTCAGTCAACAGCACTATCACTCATGCTTATCTAGCACATGGATTTTCTCTAGAAGGCATATCACAGCCCTCCTACACGTAGGAACACTGGACAGCACTTCAACACCATGGGTGGGGCCATTCTGAACAGTGAAATCAACAACCAAACCAAAAATTACACTGGTTCACAGCATGAGAGCTGACACGACAGTGCAGAGTGTCACCTTGTTGGACCGCAGCTGGGAATATGATATAGGGTGACTCACATTTTTGGCTACACTGTGCATGTCCACAAATGCACACAAAAGCACTTTGGGTATTGATTTGGAGATAACAAATGTTAGCGCGTAGGTGAATCCACAAAGAGTCGTCTTGCATAGCGAGGATCAACTCTACCTTGTGTGTAGGGCTGGCCAGATTTGCTGATTACTTGAAATTCTTTGTTTTCTTTTAAATTCTATCTCCTACTTTTTCATTCCTTGTTCAATAGTTTATTCCTCTAACTCAAATTTTAATCTGAAAAACTGGATTCATAAAAACTTTCACGAATTTTATAGTACAGTGAAATACTCATTAGTTCAGCTGTCTGTATAGAGGAAGCATCTCCAATCCGGCAACTTTTTTGCTAAATCTGGAAATAGGATGCAGAGAAGGTTGTCAGCAGCTAAAGAATTTACAATAGTGAACTAAACTGGACTACGTTCCTCAAAGAGTCTCAAGAATCTAAACTTCTTTTTCTTTTGAAAGCCAAGGGAAAAAGGATTTTTGTTTTTAAAATTTGCTTAATACTTTAGCAATCTTTGAAATTTCCAGTCTATAATGTAGTCAGTTACCTTTGCAAACACTTATTTGAAGTCACATGAAAAGATGACATTATTTTTGGTTTCAGAAAATACTTTGTTGCATTAAATACTGGAGTCCTGTCAGGTACCCTCTCATCCCTACCCCTTTCCCATGCATTTTCCTTTTATCATTTTGACATGCTATATATTTACTTGTATACTTATTATTCCTATTAAAAAGCAATTTCCATGAAAAAAGTCTATTTTATTTACTCCAGTGCCTAGAACAGTGTCAGGCTTATGACAGGTGATCACTAAATATTTCTTGAATAAGTGGATGAATGAATGAGTACCCAAATTAAAGAATGACAGTGGTAAGTCCCATTTATAAACCATCTCTTTGTGGCACATACTACCAAGTGTTAACTGTGCTTTTAGTAAAAAAGCCTCATGAAATGTTTAAAGACACATTTTTTTGTCACCATTTAGCTCAATACCATTCCCTTATTGGAAATGTCTGGATCTAAATTATTGAAAGACTGATTATCAATTGCTTGATTATCTTGCTTTCATTAGCATACATATTTGGTTTATTGAATGTCAGACTTTTTATTGCATGGTTTATCATATTTAAGGAAACTTTGGTCTCTGTTTACAATAGAAATTCTACAAATCTTTTGAATAGCTTTACCTCATTTCTTTGATGGAGGAGATAAAGGCCAAACTTCATGTGAAGGTGACAAATGAGGGAATTCATCTCTGTAAATTTGTTTTAGAGCTAAAAAGCCAAGAACACCATAGAAGATATCTGTATAATAAACACTTCCTAGAGGCTTCGAGTCCTTAGCCATACATTTAGTGATTCTACCTGCTCCTCCTTCTGCACCTTGGGTGAAAATAATATTTATGTGGTTTTGAAAACCTTTCTAAACCTTTCTCTCTTATTTCTCAAAATGTAGTTTATGGACACTATATTCAAACTATTTGGAGGAGCTTGTTGAAAAATCAGCTTCCTATTCCATTTGCAAAACTTGGATAATTAAAATATTCACCTCTCTAATGTTAGGACTACATGAGATAACAGAATGCAGGTGCAATATTTGAAACAGATATCCAAAAACCGGAAATCAAAGAGTCTATTTTATACTTATTTTCAACCATGCCTTAAACACAGTCTTGCACATTATGGGTGCTTGACAAATAGTTTGTTATTAATTACAAGAGGATGATGCTTGTTGGAATTCAGATTAAGATGAGTGATATAGGCATCGATATGAACTAGAAGCAGGCATATTTTTCTTACATTATACTCAAGTTCTATAGGAAGCCATTAATGTTTTTTTCCAACAAATATTTATTGAAGAAAATCCTGGGGATCAATCACAGCTCAAGGGATACTTCAGCGAACAAAATAAGCCAAAATTCCTAGGGTAGCATGTATTCTAGTAAGGATACCGTTAGTACATTATAGAAGGTCATACACACATGCACACATGTGCACACACACACATCTTTAGTCAGTCACACTTAGAATTAGAGCCTGACATATGGAAGAGGAGACAGTTAAATAGAATGAAAAGGGAAAGAAAAGCATAACAGAGATTTTATACTCAGGATTTTATACTCAGGATTCTCCCACTTTTTCCTAGATTATGACCTACTTATCCCATTATTTCAGCCCAAACAGTATCGCAAAGATCTCCATGCTTCTTGTTCCTAAGTTCTTTAAGGATAGAAAAAACAAAAAGATTAATTTTTCCCACTAAATTTCTATGATTATTTGGAAAGACTCTCAATGGTTCATAAACCAATGCTGGACACAAGGTACAATACTAGGCTCTCTGTGGACATAGTATCATCTCTCAAGTAGCCATTTTCTCTTTTCTACAGAAAGAGCATTCCCTCCCCACCCAAATAGATAGCTCTTATATATATTTATGATTTTTTTCTGCTAAAGTAAGGCAAGATTTAGGATACTTGCCAGAACGGATTTAATTCTATAGCAAAAGTTGCCTGTCTGGTCTAGGCTGTTTGGGTTATGTCCGCCTGTGAACAACAAATGGTACATAACTGAGTAAATTCAGGTAAAATGCTCATAGTTCACCCTGTCACCTTTCCATTTCACTCACCTCTCGATACCTGTTTAAACTTTCCATATTTCATTCCACCTTCTCTGATCAATTCAGCCTCCACTGAACTGTCCAGTTTCTGAAATTCTTTGTACTATTTATGTGAGCATTTACTTATCTCTTGATTTGCCATTTAAAAGTTTTCTGTTTATGTGGCATATCTTTGCAATAGGATTGTAAAATCCTTTAAGTCAGTAAGGTTTTTTGTTTTTTGGGGTTTTTTTTCCTCTTCATTTCCAAACATAAGCATTTACCAAAGGTCTGGGTGAATTTGACTAAAGCCCGCTCATCAAAATATAGTTCGCCAAAGATAATTAGAACATAATGAAATCTTGTCCTTAGGGAACATGCAGAACAAAAAAAAACATTTACATGAATAACTACTATGGTACAAAATACACCAAGTGCCACCATATACACAAAGTACAATTTTAATTTTTTAATTTTTTTATTTAAATTCTATTACCCAACATATAGTACATCATTTGCTTTTGATATGGTGTTCATTGATTCATTAGTTGTGTATAACACCACGTGCTCATCACGCCATATGCCCTTCTTAATGTCCATCATCCAGTTTGTTTCCCAGAGTCAAGAATCTCATTGTTTGTCTCCCTCTCTGATATCTTCCCCTTCAGTTTTCCTTCCCTTCCCCTATGATCCTCTGTGCTATTTCTTATACTCCACATGAGTGAAACCATGTAAGTGTCTTTCTCTGATTGACCTATTTCACTTAGAATACCCTCGTTATATCCACATTGATGTAAATGGTATCCAACCTCTGATGGCTGAGTAATATTCCATTGTATATATGAACCACATCTTCTTTATCCATTCATCTGTTGAAGGGCATCTTGGCTCCTTCCACAGTTTGGCTATTGTGGACATTGCTGCTATGAACATTGTGGTGCAGGTACCCCTTCTTTTCACTACATCTGTATCTTTCGGGTAAATACCCACTAGTGTAATTGCTGGGTCATAAGGTAGCTCTACTTTTAACATCTTGAGGAACTCCATACTGTTTTCCAGAGTGGCTGTACCAGCTTGCATTCCCACCAACAGTGTAAGAGGGTTCCCCTTCCTCTACATCCTTGCCAACACTTGTTGTTTCCGGTCTTAATTTTAGTCATTCTAACTGGTATAAGATGGTAGCTCATTGTAGTTTTGATTTGTATTTCCCTGGTAACAAGTGATGTGGAGCATTTTTTCACATATCTGTTGGCTATTTGTAGGTCTTCTTTGGAGAAGTGTCTGTTCATGTCTTCTGCCCATTTCTCAACTGGATTATTTGTTTTTTGGGTGTTAAGTTTGATAAATTCTTTATAGATCTTGGATACCAGCCCTTTATCTGATATGTCATTTGCAAATATCTTCTCCCATCTCATAGGTTGCCTTTTAGTTTGGTTGACTATTTCCTTTGCTGTGCAGAAGCTTTTTATCTTGATGAAGTCCCAATAGTTCTTTTTTGCTTTTGTTTCCCTTGCCTTTAGAGACGTGTTTTGCAAGAGATTGCTGTGGCCGAGTTCAAAGAGGTTTCTGCCTATGTTCCCTTCTAGGATTTTGATGGATTCCTGAGACAAAGTACAGTTGATTTCAGTAAAGGGAAATGTTGCTTTCAGTCTGGTAAGAGGAGTGAGGTGGATGATAGGAAGAGATTTTCAAATAGAAACAACAGCGTAATCGATGACTCAGCAATAAGAAAGTGAAAAACAAATAACAAGTATTTTCAGTGGTATGTTGAAGACCAGTGGGAAATAAAATTAGAAAGGAAGTTTGAAAATAGACTATGGAAGTCTTGAATACCAGACTGAGGATTCTTGCTTTCCTAGGCTGGGTGAACCACTAGGGTGTTTGAGCAGGGATGCGATATCATCACAGGTGTGCTTTGACTAAATCAATCTGCCATCAAAGAATAATAGAGACACCAAAATGTCATATGGTGATTGTTCCTTAAGGGGAATGATTAAGCTCTTGGTTTCCTTAAGTTTGGGTACAGATACTGCTTTTACGATTACCACCCAGAGCAAGTCATATTACCTTTCTTGCCTTCCTTTTGTAAAACGGGTAATGAGATAGATCATTTTGTATTGCAGCAGACTCCCAGTGAGAGGCCAAGCTCTGGGCCCATTTTCATCAGTAATTAGCTATGCGATTTGGGGCAGGATCATAAAATCTCCAACTGTTGTATTTTCAATGTGGTAAAATTAGACTCTTTCTAAAAGCTTATTGAGCTCAAAAATTCAAATCATGATTCAATTAAATCAAAATATGATCAAACCATGATTACAGGAATGCTTAGAACAATTAGGCACAGTATAGAGTAATTTTATATTTAAATCTGTGATTAAATGAAAACTTATAAAAATTTGTATTGATACCATGCTCAATTTGATTAAAAAATATTTAATGAATCCTCTTGTTATGTGCTAATTCTAGTCGAGTGGAGTAACCAGTCACTTTACCTAAAACCAGTTTATTCCAAACCAACTGATTTGTTTTACCTAATGACAAACTCATATAAAATTCACTCTTTTGAATTTGTCCAGCTATCCCCAAAATATGAAAAAGATATGTATGTTGAAAATCAATGAAAATTTCTGAACGGTTTGATAAAAAAAATATCTAAAAGATCTACATACATGAAGAATACAACGTATTCATGGATTAATAGATTCATTATGTAGACGTCAGATCTCCCCAGTTCGATCTATAGATTTAACAAAATCCCAGTCAATACAACTAATATTTGTATCATAGTGGTCAAGAACATGAGCAGCAGAATCTGAAAACATAAGTTCAAAGTTCACTTCAACCACTTACTATTTTAGGTAAGTCACTTAGCTCTATGTCCTTTTCTGTGAAAGTAGGAATATAATAATGCCTACCTCAGCATATACTATGGACCACACGCTATGTTCAACATTTTACATGTGGTATCCCACTTAACGTTCCACACAGTTCTATGAATTAGGTACTAGGATTATCATCATTTATAACTGAATAGAATAAAGCATAGAGCTGTCAAGACTTACCCATGACCAAGACTTAACCAGTGGTGGAGCACATGTGACCCCTGGCTGTCTGATTCCAGAGCCTGTTCTTTTAACCACTGCAGCTACAATACGACGGCTAACATTTATTGCTTCCTATCAGCCAGGCACTGCTCTAAGCATCTCACATATATTAACTCATTTCTTTCTCACAACAATCCTTTGACTTATATACTATGATTATTTCCATTAGGAAGCTAACGCAGAGAGCATTTAGTGACTTATCTGATGTCAAGAAGCTGTCTGAGCCAGTGTTTTGGGCTGGTGCTGGGCAGCAAAGAGGTCATGTTTTAACATCGTACCACATGTGCCTTTCTAGGTACGGTACACACCCTGCCTCTTTCTATAGAGAGAGTCTTATAGATTTTCTAGAAAATTTCCTATATTCTGTATTTTATTATCTCACATTAGAGTAAGAGAAAACAAAAAGCAGGTGCCAGCCCATGTATGGACACTTTCCTAGAGAATGTTATGATGATCTCCACTTGGGGATTAAAAAAAAAAAATCACTTTAACTCTGTATTAAGTCTATTTTTTATTTTTATATACCACAAATGGGTGATAATTTTGACCAGTCAACAAACCTGACCCCAGAACATCTTTGTCTCTCATATGAACCAAAGTCTTCCCCATGTAAGATAAAACACATTAGCCAATAATTAGACTTTAGAGCTCCACTCCTCTCATTACGAAGCAAAATAATTATAACAATAATAATATGGCCAACCTAAGATCTGAAAGTCTTAGGAGATACAAGTGGGTGAGAAGTGGGTTTCTTCTGAAAGAAAAACAGGCATTAGCTAAATGCATGAGCAGGACTGCTGTGGGGCACGTCTTACTCACCCAGCTGGTGCTTTGAGAACCACTGATTTCTCCCATGAAAGCTCCTGTGCAGCTGTGCCATAGACCAAAAGGGGTCACTAGCAGCACATACATTACCAGTCACATCTACTCTTCATGAAAAACACCTAGGTCAAACCACAAGAGTGTCCTGGCCAGGGTAGGAAAATAGAAACACGAATCCTAGGTACGTATCTTTTTTTAATTTGTCCTACAACATCCAATAAATGAGCCCATGTTCTTCCTTAAGTATCTGATGCAAAAATTGCTGCCTTTGGATCATATAAACAATTCAGACAGGGTTTAGTTAAAATAAATGCTCAAACTTGGCATTCAAATATCATTTTTAGTATAGTTCTGTCCACCAGTTACAGTGACAATTGTAACTCATATCGAGGCTGACAAGTATCCTAATTGTGAAGTAATGGTGGAGAAAATGATAGGCACTCTCACGGCTATGTTTTTGAAGCTCTAAACTAAAAAGCATGCTTCCCCCTCCTAAGCAGGATTTTCACAACCTATCAGAAATTTATCTTTTAAGCCTGGACACGAAAGATGGAATTAACTACACTCAGTTCAGTGCACATCATTATTATCAACAATCCCTGCAAGGCCCCACTCTTGTTTGTGTTTTTCTCCTTCTTCCTCAGTCTCTGTTATGTGCTTCATGGATGTCTTCAAAGAATGCCTCACTGTAACATTTAATGTTATTTTATTTGCCTGTTTTGCTAACTTACATAATTAAGACTGTTTATAGATCTGTGGCTTATTTTCTCAAATGTGTAAAAAACAAAACAAAGTTTTAATTATTTTGCTAATAATTACTACATAATATTCTAGAACGTACATACCTCTGTACGTGTCATGTTTCCTCCTTGACCTATGCATTAATTTGTCCAGGACTGAAATGCTCAAAGGATACGTGCATACTTATGTACTAAGAAGCCCCAGAATGCTTTCCAGAAGGGCGGTGCCAATCTGCACTCCCACCAACAGCACAGCCCAGTTTCCTCTTTCTCCACTGCTGTGTTTATATCTGACATTATCCACTATATTCCTAGTTTTTACCAGCACTGGGCAGATAGAAAACTACTTCATCACCACTGTAGTTTGGAATTCAGTTAGCAAAGAATACATGCAACTTTTTTTTTTTTTTTGAGAGAGAGTGAGCGACCGAGAGAGAGCACAAGCAGGGAGGAGAGGGAGAAGCAGGGTCCCTGCTCAGCAGGGAAACTATGTGGGGCTGGATTCCAGGACCCTGAGATCATGACCCAAGTCGAAGGTAGCTGCTTAACAGACTGAGCCACCCAGGCGCCCCTACATGCAACTTTTGAAGAGAAAAATTTCAAGCTCTCACAAAGGATATTATAAATGATCTGAAAAAGTGGGGAGGTATACTAGGTCCAACGACAGTATGAATTCATATTGTAAATATACAAAATATTAATAGTTTTAATATTTTATACTATTTGATATTCATTAACTCATTAATCTGCCTATTCTGTGCATCCTCATCCAAAAATCATCTGGAGTTTTTTTTTGGGGGGGGGAGTAGGAAATACATATTCTAAAGTTAATATGGAATAGTTAAGGGTTTGAAATTTCGGTTTTGCACACACACAAAAAAAACAGCAAAGCAATGGGATGGGTCATACCATTGAGATCAAAATTGGATGACATCTTATGAACAGACAGCACAGAAATAGCCTTCTGTTTATACTGTATCTGGATATATGACTAAGGAAGCCCTGCCAACTGAAGGAGAACCAACCAACCGTTGATACGTGGTGCTGAGAAAACTCTTTAGTTTATACGGAGAAAAATAGAGCTGCGCCCCATTTGACATCATGTGCGAAAGTACACTGCAGAAGGACTGATGACCTGAATGAGAAAGGAGAACAAATCCAGTAGAGGAAAATATTCAACATCTGTGAAATTATCACCAGAGAGGACTTTTTAATAGAAATTGTATGTTTAAAAAAATTTGATGGATTTGCTTATATCAAAATCAGTGATTTCTATTAAAACTATACAATGTTAACATATAGATGACAGAATAATCAAAGATTTACACATTTAAAACTGACATTTAATCTGTATTATAATTAGATTGTAGCATATGAAATTGTCAATTTTTGACCTACAAGGATAGCAATTACATATGGCTTGACCTAATCCAAGAAACTCTTTCCTAGCATAAGAAAAATAGGAAAAGAAAAAGAAACAAATAAGGCATCGAAGGAAAACCTCAAATGGCTATAAGCCAGTATTTAAAACAACCAAATTGATTAGTAAGAAAAAAAATAATAAAACATGGTAGTATGCAAATTTCATTGTATCACTTAATCATTTAATCATGTGTTACCTTAAAAATGACTTTAAGGAGATATCTCAAACAGATATAAATACCAAACAGGCACTCAGCTAGGTTCAAGTTAATGCTTTTAATCAAAGGCATATAACGGCCATATGCATGTTTCCAAGCCACAGCAGAGGAGACAGATTGCCAGTAGAGAGTAAGTAAAATGAAGAAGGTACTTAGGGATTAAAAGAAAGACAGACAGACAGGAGCTTGACTCCTGCCAGGACTCCAGTCCTAGCTCTTCTCTTTGTAGGACTTTAATTAAGTTCATTCTGGTCTAGATCCCAAGGTCCTCCTCTATAAATTTGCAACAATCACAGCAGATGGCTCAGTGTTGTGAGGATTAAATGACAGAACACAAAAACAGGGGCTCACTAAATGCCTGGGATACAATGTACCCAACGTAGGGTTCATAAATGTTACCTGCAGCAGTACATTCCTTTCTTTAGGCATGCATATTTTGTTAACATTTCTAATACTTTTATTTCAAATTGCAACAAATTTTTAGATTGCAGTGTAAATTTGTGATGCCATGTTCTACAAGAAAATTCTAGTCCATACAGTTTCATAATATACCTAATATAAAATCTATACAAAATTTGTCTTAAACTAGATGTATATCTAAATTTACCACAAACTGATTCCAGGGTCCTGGGATCGAGTCCTCCATCAGGCTCCCTGCTCCAAGGGGAGCCTGCTTCTCCCTCTCCCTCTACCTGCCTCTCCCCCTGCTTGTGCTCTGGCTTTCTGTCAAATAAATAAATAAAATCTTTAAAAATTAATTAATTTACCACAAGTATCATTATTGAAGTAAGACAGATTTCTAATTTTTTTATCTCAGGAGTTTCCTCGTATGTTTTTTGGAGGTTGGGAGGGGGAGGGGTATAGCAGAAGCAAAATATTAGCCAAAAGATGTAAATCTTTATTAATATTCATGGAACTCTCAGGCAGAAAGCAAGTTGCAAGCATTGGATATGAAGAAAGGAGGTGAGTTGTCAGGATAAAGGAAGAAAGAAGAAAGTCAAGTCAACTGAAAATAGAATAGAATAGAAGCAGTGCATAAGGCACCGCTTTACTCCATAATCTTACTTAAATCAGCTCATTTGTTTCCAAAGTATTCTGCTATCCCAAGAATAGTAACAGGCAACCCTAATAATGATTCTAGGTTGGGCATATATACACTATTTCATATAGCCCACCCTATAAATATTTTCACCCCAACTTGGAGATGACAGACTGAGGCACAGAGTATTAAATACCCAACAAGTGACAATTCATGATTTGAGCCAAAATCTGTGTGACCCCAAAGCCTATGCTGCACTTTCCCAACTTCCAAAGGGGGGAAAAAAAACCACATAAGAGGGATTCAGGGGAGCAGCCGAAGGTCATTCCTGAGGGCTACGGAGATGCTGACTCAAAATGGCGCTGCTCTATTCATAAACCTATCTGAACAACTTCATAACGTTGCTCTCTCAAAAACATGGTGGGAGGGGTGCCTGGGTGGCTCAGTCGTTTAGGTGTCTGCCTTTAGCTCAGGTCATGATCTCAGAGTCCTGGGATCGAACCCCGCATCAGCAGGGAGCCTGCTTCTCCCTCTCCCACTCTCCCTGCTTGTGTTCGCTCTCAAATAAAATCTTAAAAAAAAAAAGACATGGTGGGAAATACATCTCTCACCGGGGGAGACAGGAGCCTGGTGATGAGAAAAGTAAAATCAGTGACCCACATCGTGCTATTCTTTCAACCCCCCAGTGCAGACAATTTCTTCTAGTGATTGTCTATTTAAAGAAAAATCTTTTTTTTTTTTTTTTGCTAATAAAAATACTCTTGCAATCAAAGACCTAACAAATATATACAGAGACCTGAGGCTTGAAGTGAACCTTTTGAAATATAATTTGAGACATTAATTTTAATTAACTGAACAAATATTTTAATAGTATATGCTGGTTGATACCCAGTCAAGCACAATTTCCTACTGGGCCAGAAACTGCAATTACCTAATTTATTACTACTAGATAATAACATTCATTTTTGTTCATTTGTTCGGATAAATCAAATTGGATAGGAGGACTCATTAGCTACACTTTCAAAAGCCATGAATGTGTAGGCATGCTGTTATTTGCCCCTAGAGCTGGTCTCCCCTCAGCTTTGCTTATCTGTGTGATCTGTAAGGAAAGAGGGAAAGGTCTGTGGGTGTGCCATCCGATCTTAGACCACCTTCTTTGTACCTTTAACACTCAGTGTGCATCCCTTCCAGCAAACATCTATTTATATATCTGTGTCACCCACCGTACATAATTTGACAATTCAGTACTGGGAATACAAAGGTGAGCAAGACAGATGTAGTCCCTGCCCCCCCTGTAGAATATATTCTAGTCGGTGACATATGTAAATAACAAATAACAACAAGACAATGAACAAATAAAATGATATAAAGTACTGTGTAGAAGAACATAAGGAAAACAAGAGGTGACCTCATTTAGATATATTCATAAAGACAGACCTTTCAGCAGAGTTAACATTTTCTCATGCTGAGAACTAAAGGCTAAGAGGAAAATAGTCATTTAAAGCATGCGAGAAAGAACATTCCAGGCCCAGGAAGCAGTGTGCACTACAGCCCTGCGATATGGGAGGTTTCACTGTGTTGGAGGAACTGAGAAGCATCCAGCTGGGTGAAAAAGCATGATGAAGAGGAGGAGAAGCAAAATGAATCCGCAGAGATGGGTACCACCAGACCATGGAGGACCTTGCAGGCCGTACTGGGAGATTCTATCCTAAACGCAATTAGAAGTACCTGACTTGGTTAGGATGGGACAGGAAGAGGATTCTGATTTGATGTTTAAGAGAGAGCACTTTAACTGGCCCATGGAATGTGGATTGTCAAGAAAAGACATCAGAGATTATTTTATCATCCAGGTGAGTGATGATGGTAGCCAAGATTCAGGTGGCTTCTCCTACAATTAGGAATTCAATAAACGATGGCAGGTGAGATGAATAAATCGCGGATCTAATCAACAAGCTGTCAGGACCAGGAAGTAATATTGAGGCTAAATGCTTCACTAGTTTAGCGGAAGCGCCAATATTCAGAGAACAATAGGAGACCCAAATGACTTAGGAAAATGATGTGGGGAAACAAGGCAGAAGAAAAGTTATTAAATTTCCTTACTACCTACAGCCCATTGACAAGTCCTTGAAATAGACAGTGATATTCCTCTAGGGATTCATCTGCCTCAGTGTTAATACTTTGCTAAGGGCAAAAGACAATCCTAGCCCAACACCCCCGCCAAGGCCCTGTAAGCCTACTTTGACATATAACAATTCTTTGGGAAACTTCCTTTACCTCTAAACCCCCAAGATACATGTTGGCAAGCATCCCCCAAGCATATGGCCCACCGATATACATCTGAAGGGTCTCATGACTAAGGTTTTATTAGACAATAATAAATGACATTTTCCCAACAATAGCTAGCCCCCTCAAGGTCCTGGAAACCTTGCTTCCAACATTCCTTAGAGACTTACAAGTTGGGAGAAGGTTAGGGATAGTGTAAGTATATAATGGGCCACTCATGACCCCAGTGCAGCTCTTTCTGCCCACAGGTCCTGTCCCCGTGCTTCAATAAAATCACCTTTTTGCATCAAAGACATCTCAAGAATTCTTTCTTGGCCTTCAGCTTCAAACCCTAATGTCTTTCCTGTATCAGAAAACTTTTTAATTATTGAGTTTTCCTAAGTATAGACAGTTCCTTCATCTTACTGTGGACTCCTTCCTGCCAGAGTTAATTATTTGAATTTGCTATTTATAGTTACCACATCATTGGTGTGACATTTGAAATGCTATCACAAAGATTATTACTGTGGCTGAACCTATTCTGACTCTTCAAGACGAAAGCTAACTTTCAGAGAGCACCTACCAGGAACTCAGCAGGGTCTTTTTCCTCCATTTTCTCATTGAATTCCCACTGTGAAGTAGAGATAATTACCCCCATGTTAAAACAAGGAAACACACATTCAAAACCCTTTTGTGTAAGTCTCATAGAGTAAAAATTCTAAGTTTGCCTGACCAGAAAGACTACCGTATTTTCACTCCATGCTGACTTTTTTTTTTTTTTAAGATTTTATTTATTTACTTGACAGAGCGAAAGAGCACAAGCAGGGGAACAGCAGAGGGAGAGGGAGATGCAGGACTCCCCGGGGCTCGATATCAGGACCCTGGGATCATGACCTGAGCTGACGGCAGACGCTTAACCATCTGAACCACCCACGTGCCCCCATGCTGACTCTTAACTGCAATTTGTTACAAATTGAGAGGATGTCTGAAGCTTAAGCTTCTACATTTGTATAAATTAGATCAGAATCTATGCATAATTTGCCAATTTATATAAGTGAATATATAAATTCCTCAGTCTTCATTACCATCCAATCTAATTTAGCAAAGCTTATCTGTTGGGAATTGAGGACAAGTAAACATTGGCCATAAAAGTCACTCAGAACCAATGAACTAAGTTTAGTATTTCTGAAACCTAACAGAACAACAAGTTAGCGTACTGAACAAGCTTGATGAGTACGCTCCTTAACATCTTGAAATTTTAAGTGAATTCTTGTGTAAAACTAGAAATAAAGAAAATCATTCTTGATGCCTTTATCTTTTCCTGGCACTCACAATCTCTTTCTCTTTTCTACATTATTTACATTATATAGTGTGAGAACTGAGTTCAGTTGTAGATATCCAGCTGGTGTCCAAGAATGGCTCAATGGTGTTGGAAAAAAACACAATCATAATCCTGGTACCAGGATCCTACTTTTATTTGTGAAGGGGTCATGATTCACTAACAGGTAAGTGTTCCTCACACTGCTCCCCCCTCACTTTGGAACCCAAGAGGAAATCTTGGTTAAGGGAGCTCTTGGAACTTTTTACTGACTCAGGATCAAGACAATAGGTAAAAAGAGATCAAAGTAGGAAGGTAGTTGGGAACTAGGGCCAAGGACTTCCAGAGTGGTCATGCAATCTACATGATAAAAAGCCATGTAACAGACAGCATGGCCAAAACTATGCAGGCCTTTACGGCCTCGGGGATTTGTCTCTGAGAGGGACTGCTACAGGTACAGAGTGAGGAAAAAAATGGAAAGTGTGCAAGAGGCTTTTTCCTATTTCTGTGGGTGGCAACTTGCACCTGCCAGTTTTGTTTTTTTTTTTAAATAAGACTCAAAATTTGGAATTCCTGTTTAATTACTATTTGGCAGGTGCACCTATAGGTTCAAATGGAGGTAGATGAGGTCCAAGATTACCTAGGTTGTATTTTAAAACTGGATGGAACTGGAGGGGATTATGCTAAGTGAACTAAGTCAAGCAGAGAAAGATAATTATCATATGGTTTCACTCATAATTGGAACATAAGGAATAGCGCAGAGGACCACAGGGGAAGGGAGGGAAAACTGGGAAGAAATCAGAGAGGAAGACAAACCATGAGAGACTCTGGACTCTGGGGAAAAAACTGAGGGTTACAGAAGGGAGGGGGGTGAAGGGTATTAAGGAGAGCACGTGCTGCGATGAGCCCTGGGTGTTATATGCAACTAGTGAATTGCTGAACACTACATCAAAACTAATGATGTACTATGTGTTGGCTAACTGAACATAAAAAAATTGATACTCTCATAGTTGAGGGAACAGAGACAGAAGAAAAAATTCTATATCCTCTGAATCTTGAAAAAGAATTTGAAGTTCAGAAGCAGTTAATAGTGGATGATTTTCCACATATTTGTGTTTACTTTAGTACTTAGCACGTGCTGTATTAAATGATTTGCATACATATTGTCAATTAATAGCTAAATGCTTTTGCAAGCAAAGGAGACTGGCTTTAGAGCAGTTCCTTCGTGCAGGCCCACTGAGCTGGTACATGGAATAGGGAGGATACGAACACATGATTTCAAAGCCACTGCACTTTCTACTCCACCATACTGATCACTTATACACCTTTCAAAGTCCATGTCAGAAACAGTCTAACACACTACATACACAAAATGCCCAACTATACTTGTGTGTTTTATATTACTTAGCATGTACTGAACAGAGGAGGTGCTTGAAAATCTCTTCTGTATTCAAAACATGTTTGATAGTCTTCAAAGTGGAAAAAGACAAAGCTCTTTGGAGGATCTATGTTTAAAAACTTTCTGGGAGAATGCCAGTTGAACATATACTCTAGAGCCAAACACTAGATTTTAAAACGAAAAATTGAGTTAAATATTTTCAGCATTCTTTGCACAAGTAGTTTAGCTTTCCAACTTAAATAAGAAATATTCTCAGCTTACTGGAGGGAAATATAGTCAAGGGATATAGAGGTGAAAGAAGTGCTATCTAATGCAGTCCTCAGTCCAGCAGTATCAATATCGATACAGTTTTTGAACGTAGGTGAGGTCCAGGGCCAATGGCTAAGAAAGAATTCCTGAAATGTCCTTGGTGCAAAAGGTGATTTTATTAAAGCACAGGGACAAGACCCGTGGGCAGAAAGACCTGCTGCACTGGGGTTGCGAGGGGTGACCTATTACATACTCGGGAGTTGGGGGAGGTAAGGAAAAAGGGAGGTGTCCAAAAGGACTTTGATTTGCTAAAGAAGACTCTCAGGATACTGGAGGCCTTGCTTTTGTCAAGTTCGGGGTGTTTTTCCTTCTAGTAAGACATTAGCATTAAGATAGTTGGGAGCTTCCTGGAGGAATTTTATACTCTGCCTCTCAAGTATTTGTCAATGGGCTGCAGGTTATAAGGACATTTACTTTTATCTACTTTACCTTTTTTTTTTTAAGATTTTATTTATTTATTCGACAGAGATAGAGACAGCCAGCGAGAGAGGGAACACAAGCAGGGGGAGTGGGAGAGGAAGAAGTAGGCTCCTAGCAGAGGAGCCTGATGTGGGGCTCGATCCCATAACGCCGGGATCACGCCCTGAGCCGAAGGCAGACGCCTAACCGCTGTGCCACCCAGGCGCCCCTCTACATTACCTTCTATCTTTGTTTCCCACATCACTACGGATGGGAGTGTGATGCTAGGGCTCCAGGAAATTGAATCTGTGGGTCTCTGGAAGTTAGGCTATTGATAAGAATGCATTTTCCTTGTAAATCACTAAGACATTTGTAAACTGATGGAGACTCCTGTGTTGTAGGATTGTGATCTCCATTAGTTAACCATTTGTTCTTCCCTTCCCTTAATTTTAGGGCAGCCAGGAGTGCCTGAGGAATGTCACACGTATCCCACCTGGGAGTTGCTGGGGGTGGGGGGTTACAGGGTGTCAGCTTGTGCATTGCCCTCAGCTTGCCTTCTGCTCCCTCAACAAATATCACGGGGAGATTTTTAGAAATGCAAATTATGAGGTCTGGCCCCAAATCCAGTGAGTCAGAATCTTTGGGATGGGGACACAAGACAGATTGGAGCCACACTTGTGAGCATGGCATAAAACAGTCTGTTGAACCACTGTTGTACACCGGACATTAATGTAACATTGTATGTCAATTACACTTCAATTAAAAAAAAAAAAACATAGCTTTTAATAGACCCAATGTGAAACATCATATAGTCCTAAGCATGCCTCTAAAAAGTAAACAAACCAGTTGAGTAAGGAAAGGGTTAAGGTACAGGCAGGGAGAGATAAGAGGCCCTGACTCCCCTGACCAGGCTCACAGAAATCCCAAATGTGGAGAAATGGCTGAGGGGTAGAAAGCCAGAAATAAGGGAACAAACCAGTCACCTGGTCCTGGATATCAGGGAGTGTATTTTTTTTTTTTTTTTTTTTTGGCAGCTACATTGTAATCACAGAGAATGACCAGACCTCAAAGAAGTAAGCCATTAAGGATGTTACCAATAGTCCTTGCTCAGACCAAGACAGCCTAAGAATCTCAAGGCCACAAGCTTCTTGGTCAGTTCTCCATAAAAGACGGCCACTAAAAGCCCTTAGTGGCAACCCATTTGGAATCCCTCTCACTCTAGAGAGCTTTTTCTTTCTGCTCTCACCTTCACTTAATAAACTTCCACTTCACTTCACCCTTTTGTGTCCACGAGATTCGTTCTTTGACTCCCTGAGACAAGCACGAAGCAATCCTGCAACACGGTGAGGTCTAAATCATGTCTGAATCTGTTATAATTGCATTCAGACTCCAAAGAAAACATATGCATCCCCCTCCCTAAAGCTAGACGGAATGGTGAGCAGACAAAAGTGGGGAAAAGTGGGGGAAGGAGGGAGAAGAGATGGAAAGGGAAGACAAGAGGGAGGACAAAAGAAAGAGGGAGGAAAGAAAGGCTATCAGTGTGTGGGAACTGAAGAAACACTGGAGAAGGGAATGGGAGAGAAGATATTGGAAGCTGAAGGTCTAGAAGGGAATGTGCAAAAGAGGGAGCTAGAGAATACATTACCAAGTGTTTCCTGAGTTCTTGGTGACTTTGTCCTGCCAATCAAATCATGTGCTCCACCACCAGCGGTGATACAAATGTAGGCAAGTCTTCTAGAATGAATCATGTGCTTTTTATTTTTCCTGACTACCCTGAATGACTTCATAATGGGATTTTAGGAAGAGGATGGTGATTAGGAAAATGTAGATAAGGAAATTTTGCATTTAATGAAATTGAATATGAACTCTCTAAGAATATGCGTTCAGTTAATTAAATCTGACTACTTTTACTTTGCTTTTTTGTCAGCTTCTTGTTGGTTTTGATCACTTTAATATTCACTGGTATTTTCATGAAAAAAAAAAAACCCACCTAATTAAGAAGTTAAAATTTGAGGAAAGTCAAGTTGCTATCTGTTAGTGTAGTAACTAGGGANTTGCTGGGGGGGGGGGGTGGCAGGGAGACAGAGAAGGGAAAGGTAAAACTTCAATCCAAAATGAAGGTTAAACACGGTTTTAAAATTATGATTACGAATTCAATCTGATAATTAGCCATATCCCATGTGTTATCAAAGGTATCTAGATATTGTTATTGAGTTGTATTATTTATTTTTGCTCCAAAGAAAGGAGTGGAGGCCAGTAATGTTTTTCTGCCACTGGACCACCTCTGAAGGACAAGCACCTCATTTTTTTTTTTTTGAAAAACAGAGTAAGCACTCAGAATAAGTACGTGTGTGGGGAGGGGGAGAGGGTTCTGTGATACATTTGATGAATTACCAATGCAATTACCTTTATAAAATTTTGTCTTCTGAAAATAAAGGGAACCTCATTTAAAATGGAGACTCCCTGAAGGGGGCGCTCTCACCCACATACCAATAACAGTCTGCATAACCAGCAGGTAGAGGGAAGAAAACAATTGACAATAAAGGGCACCTTGGGGCGCCTGGGTGGCTCAGTCCTTAAGCGTCTGCCTTCGGCTCAGGGCATGATCCCAGCGTTCTGGGATCGAGCCCCACATCAGGCTCCTCCACTGGGAGCCTGCCTCTTGCTCTCCCACTCCCCCTGCTTGTGTTCCCTCTCTCACTGGCTGTCTCTGTCAAATAAATAAATCCTTAAAAAAAAAAAAAAGGCACCTTTCACACAGGAATTTTATCTCCTGCCTTCAAGAAAATGAACAAATATCCTTCCCTGCCCAGCAACAATATATTAACTACCACTTGCAGCCAATGAGAAACCACTGCAACCTCAAACTCTAGTTCTTCTCCAAAAAACTTTTGTTCAAAACAACCTTCCCTAATTTCCTCCTAAAACCTAATTAAAGCTGACCTTCCATTTGTCCCTTTAGACTTGCCTATGGTTCATCATAGTTTGCTTTTCCCAAATTACAATCCCTCTGCTATTGCTAAACTTTTTTTTTACTTAAATAAAATTGCTCTTTGCTCTGTTTAAAATAGTCAGAATTTGTGTCAAAACAAAAACAAAAAGCCAGAGAGTTCACCATAAGTATTAATATTAAAATATTTCATCCACACTTACAGACCCAAAGCATAGTAAGTATTCCCCAAAGTTCATTTTAAGGAACAGTAATCCCATTAGACATTTTTCAAAAGAGGATGTTCTATAGTCAAATAAGTTTGGGGAAAAATATATGTTACTGGAGCCTCTTGTAGTACCTAGAGCAAGTATCATGGGACACTATTCTTTAATCAACATTTTGGTTCATTCTGTAGAGCTCAGATGGTATTACTAACAATATGCACCATCTAGTAACTTCCTATGTTAAAAATTATTCTTGCTAAAAAGGTGCTAAGCTTTTTAAATTATTACTAGCATTTAAAAATTTGCAACTTCTAAATTCTGGGGTTTTTTTAAAGATTTTATTTATTTGACAGTGAGAGACAGTGAGAGAGGGAACACAAGCAGGGAGGAGTTGGAAGGGGAGAAGCAGGCTCTTCACCAAGCAGGGACCCAGATGCAGGGCTCGATCCCAGGACACTGGTATCGTGACCTGAGCCGAAGGCAGACGCTTAACGACTGAGCCACCCAGGTGCCCCTAAATTCTGGGGTTTAACGGCAAGTATTTCTATTGCTATGCCATAATTTGATCCTAATTTATGTTATACTTTCCAAGATTTATAATTCACTTAAACGTGTTCAAGGCTATGTGAAGTCCTGCAGCTAAGAAATCTGTTTAATTTTGTTTTACCTGGACCTTTCTTTTCCAACAATCGGACCATACTTTAAACAATTGGTTTGGTTTTTACTCCTTTTTTCCTTTGCACAAGCATCCCCCCCCTTTTCTTTAAGCCTCTTCAACAAACATTATTTTAAGCTACAAAACTATTGTGGACTCTAATCAAGATGCAGATGGCAGGGGAAATAGCAGCATAGAGAAATGCACCGTTAGTTCTGGATCAAACATTCATTTGTGTTTATCTCTTTTCTCATAACTTTCTCAGAGTATATTGTCTTTTAAGTCTATTTTAATTTCTAATTTGTGCCTGTGGCCATACTCATTTTTATAGCTGCTCTCAAATGAATGCATTGGAGGAAAAGATAATATCAAAAAGATAAAAGAATTACATTTTGATCTTTAGAGATTTGGTGGTAAAAATTTCATAATCCTGTTACTAAAAGTATTTATTAAACCTCCTTCCTATATGTCTTAATAGTATGCATGAGTGAGATGGAGCAGTAAGAGTTGAGAGAGAGGTTATCACAGGTCACAAGGAATTTTCCATCTAATAAGGAGACCAGATATTTGAAGAAAATAATCAGCAAAGTTGGGGCAGGCACTGTTCTCAGTTGAGAGATTACAATAGAAAAGATCAAGTTCCTGGAAGTTTGGAGCTCTGTTGGACAGAAAGCATAATGATCTTCAAAAATCAGAAGAATGCCAATACATGTATATTTAGTATATGAAGAATATTCATGTATTCACTTTGCATATATACACGTTAGATTTTGGCTAGTGAGTTTTTATTATTTTAAAATATGCTTTCTTTTCTAGGACTTCTGGTAACCTTGCAATTAGTTCTTTATGCTTTCTGATAATTTACAGTTAAATTACATTAGCTAGATATTCAAGAAAGCAAGATCTCCAACATAGCCAGTTGGCAGAATTTCCCCTTAGCACTGACAGAAAAGAAGAAGGAATGTATTAGCTTTCTCATTCTGCTATAAGTACTGCTTTGATGCATGTAACTGTCATTCATTCATCTCACTGCTCTGTGACAGTCCATTGTGTGACTATATCAAAATAGATTTATTCATTCTACTGTAGATGATCTTTCTGCATTTTCCATGTCTGGTACTAGCACACCATGTTGCTAGGGACACACCTCCTGGTGCAAATACACAAGGATTTCTCTAGAGTACGCACCCAGGAATAGAATAACCGGGTGGAAGGCATATGCACCTTCACTACTGATAAAATGCTCAGTGGTTTTTCATAAATATAACCAAGTTATACTCCCTGAAACAATGTACAAAAGTTGCCATTGCTCTACTATTTTGCCATCATGGGGACTGTTGTCCTTTAATATTTTTGTCATTCTGATGGGTATAAAATAGTATTTGTGGCTTTAATTTGAATTTTTATGATTGCCCAGATAAACGTTTTTGTGTTTGTGTTCTTATCTTCTGTGAAAGGGGTTCCTGTTTTTTTCCCTAATTTTTTTCTATTGAATTATCTTTTATTGACTGCAAACATACCTTAATCTAGATCACAGATCCTTTAGATTATATGTGTTTCAAATATCTTCTGCTGGTCTGAGCCTAATTGCCTTTTTCTCTGCAGGTCTTTTAATTGAAAATAATGGTTCTTAATTTTAAAGTCATCAATCTTGTCTCTTGCTAAAAAATTGTTATTCTGAGGATATAATATTTATATTAACTTTTTAAGCTTTAAAATTTTGCCTTTTAGTCTTCAACCTACATGTATAGATAGGGTGTTGCAGGAATCCCATTTAATTTTCTCCTATATGGATACATAAGTGTCCCAATATCATTTAAAATTTTCTTTACCTACCAATCTGCAATGTCACACATATAGTTTTGTTTTTAAGACCCCCCCCCAAAACAAGACATTTCTATCTATAATTTTTTTTTACCAAACCCCTTTTTAAATAGTAATCTATCTCTCACAACCCTGTCAATATATTGACACCTACTTCATTACTGTTGGTAGACATTTCTTGAATGAAATGGTCACAATTTCAGCAACCCTTTTGTTAATAATCAAGTTGTTTCTATTCTTTGCCATTAAATATGTTGCCCCATCAAATATCCTAACACATCTATTTTTGCAACTTTTAATTATGTGTCTGTAGAAGGCATTTTGAAAAGCAAAAATATTGGATCAAAAAGTTGCCTATTTGTGTGAAGGGGATGGGAGAGAGGCTTCCAGCTGTGGAATGAAGTCATGGAGACAAAAGGTGGAGTGTAGGAAATACAGTCAATGGTACTGTGATAGTGTTGTATGGTGACAGATGGCAGCTACACTTGAGCCTAGAAAGAGAGTTGTCAAATCAAGATATTGTACACCTGAAACTAGTGGAGCATTGTGTGTCAACTACATTTCAATTTAAAAAATAAGTCAGATGAAAATTACAACATAGTCAATAATACAGTCAATAATACTGAAGTAACCTTGTACGGTGACAGATGGGGACTACACTTAGTACTGAGCACTAAGTGATGTACAGAACTGTGCAGTCACTGGAATGTACATCTGAAGCTAACATAACATTGTAGGCCAACTGTGCTTCAATACGAAAAAAATTAAATTAAAAAAACCCAAAGGGTGCCTGTTTGCAATGTTGAGATTTTCAAATCACGCTTGGAATTGTCCCAGTTAACACTCCCACTAGCAATGAATTTCCAGGCCTCTTCCCTCCAATTCTTGATAACATTATGAATTATCACATTAGTCATTGCCATTCTGATAGGGAAAAATTATACTGTACTGTTATTTTAATTTCTTTGATTTTACAGACTTCAGATTTTGCTGCATCTTATATGCCTTCTCGATAGATTTATCTTTTACCTATTTTTCCAGATTTTTTTTTTTTTAAGATTTTATTTATTTGACAGAGAGAGAGACAGCCAGAGAGGGAACACAAGCAGGGGGAGTGGGAGAGGAAGAAGCAGGCTCCCAGTGGAGGAGCCTGATGCGGGGTTCTGTCCCAGAACGCCAGAATCACGCCCTGAGCCGAAGGCAGACGCTTAAGGACTGAGCCACCCAGGCGCCCCTTTTCCAGATTTTTTCAAATCTGTTTTTCATCTTTCCTCTTCATTCTTTCTCTTCACCCTGATATGGTATCTCTTTGTCACCACTTCACATTTTACATGTTTATATTTAGTTATCATCTGTCTCACCACTAGAATAAAAGTTCCTGAGAGTGAGGACTTCGCTTTTCTCTTTTTTATGGTCTAGCACAGGGATCAGTAAGCAACAGCTTCTAGGTCAAATAGAGCCCACTGCCCGTTTCGGTCAACAGCTCTGCGGGAACACAGCCACACCCATTCCTCATGTACCAGCTGTGGCTGCTTCTGGGCTACAGGTGGCACAGAACTGGCAATGGAGACTTTCCGGCCTGTACAGCCAAAAACATTCACTATCTAATCCTTTAAAGAAAAAAAGTTTACCAAACCCTGGCCTAGAAAATTACCATACCGTTTGTGAAATGAATAAATGAAAGAGAAAGAAAGATAAGTAGGTTTGTAGATGTTCTTTACAGATGAAGGCTATCATTCATTTTTGTCATATCATAATTGATTTTCTTTGATTTGACATTCAACTTTTAACATACAAGAATTTTAAGTTTTAATGTGGTTACATGTATCAACATTTTAATCAGTGGTTTCAGGATTTGATGAGAAGTTAATAAAGTGCTACCTGATACCACCATCCTTCCCCACATATTTTTGGTAAGTGTTCTCTATGGACTAATACAGAATTGTTGAAAGAAGGGATATTATTTAGGTGCTGAAAAAAGGCACTTCATTTAGTAGAAGGGTTTGTTCAAAACATTTTTTCCATAAATTGAGATTATTCTATCATTTAGATCCTCTATATTACTCCTCCTTGATCTGCCGGACGGAGACACTCGTACGTCTAACATCACCCACTTCTGTACAATTTGTATTATGTTCCTGTTTATAATACGGGTCTAAATCAGAGAAATTCTGGAGATACTAAAAGCAGGGGTAAAACATCATGGTTTCTCTTGGTTTATTTTCGAGTAGCTTTCATTCTTCTGGTAATAATCAGGAGGTTATTAATAAGAAAATCTAAATTTTTTCTTCTGTATGATAGTGATAGTAACTCATTTTATTTGTTTCCACTCAAAATATTTGTAATAGTCTATTCATCTTTCTTGGTGAAGTAACATTTTGCAGATCACATGTCTTATTCTTGTAATATTAATAATGCCTTAAAACTTGGATTAACTCTTGTTTTGAACGTTATGTGAGTAAATGACTAAATAGGATTAGAAGTCTCTCAAGTGTTACCTTCAACACCTGGTTAGAAAAAGGAAGAGATTATGTTTGAGAAAGGATTTTATAAACTCTCCTGGGCAATTAAAATGCATGCTTTCATGATTATTGGCATCATGTTACACCTGCTTGCTGCAAGGAGAGAGAGAGACAGAATATAGAGGCTTTCTTCCTTTAACTTGTTTTCCTTTGTGTGTAAATCATGAGCCATCAGAAATTGTAAGGAAATCAATAGATCACATTTAAAAAAATTGCGGACACCTCAGTGTTAACCATCTTCAGGTTTAAAGCCATCTAACACTTGACCAGAACTGAGTTGTATGACTGTGTATTACTCATCTGCGGCCTTTCAAAGGGCAAATTCTTGCCAGAGAACAACTGGCGTTTAGGATGAAATATATCTGAACTTAAATGAAAACCTGACTTCTGAGACTTTGGAGAAAGAGATCACAAGTCATATGTACTTAAACTAATCTCACCCAAAAGGGATAAATTGCTCTAATGAATTCTTTATTATTTTTTATAATAATTTTTTTATTATGTTGTTAGTCACCATACAGTACCTCCTTAGTTTTTGGTGTAGTGTTCCATGAATTCTTACTTTAAAATAACAAACATGAATTTAATAATATCTTCCAAGATGGTGTTTTTTTCTATAAAATTTCTATACAGAGAGGCAACTCCCCAAGGGCATCAGCATGGCTCCTAACCAAGCCGGCAAGTCTTCAGATGGGTCTTCTAGGCATAAATACACAACAATCCACTGAATGCACGTCTCCCAAAGATCCCTGCATGAGCCCCTGTGGGTGATGCCAGGTCCTTGAGGTTTGCTAAACCTGGGTGCATTTTATGCTTTAGGAACTATAGGCTCAGGGCCCAGGGACAATGTGCTTTTCAGGGGCCTATAAAATTCTGAAACCAGAAAATATTGGCTCAGGGGCGCCTGGGTGGCACAGCGGTTAAAGCGTCTGCCTTCGGCTCAGGGCGTGATCCCGGCGTTATGGGATCGAGCCCCACATCAGGCTCTTCCACTATGAGCCTGCTTCTTCCTCTCCCACTCCCCCTGCTTGTGTTCCCTCTCTCGCTGGCTGTCTCTATCTCTGTCGAATAAATAAATAAAATCTTTAAAAAAAAAAAAAAAAGAAAAAATATTGGCTCAGCAATAGGAAGATTACAAAATAGGATTTATAATAAATATTTAGTGGTCAATAAAACATAACTTTATGCTAGCTACACTATTGCCACATTTAGTATTAATAAGATTTCTATTATATTTGGGAACTATTTATAAATTCAATTTTCTTCACGTTGCAAGAATTTCCACATAGACATCATGATCTGAGAGAAATTAGAGCCAATTAATTGCTCATAGCCAAATATTTTTCAAATCAATATTTTTTGTGTCAAGTATTTCATGCAATGTAGGAGGTGTACACATTTTAATATACTTCATGTGGTGTAAAGCCAGAACTCTGCTGAGCAATTTTATCTCCACCCTTTTTCTTCATATGCTGTTGACCACTGAACACTTAAAATTCATCCAAGTACCTCATCTATCGCTTTCTCTAATTGCTTTCATCCCTTGTCAGGATTTACCACCAGAGCCTCCTGCTGGTAGAACTGTACACAGCCAGGTAAGAGAGACTGGCTTCTGCAGAACAGTGCATGGTGCCTCCTGCCAGAGGAAAGATTAGAAGCCTGGAAAGAGAGGCGTCAGGAGTTTTGGGGCAGCACAGAGAACTTCCAGAAGCAACTGTTTGAAATAGCGAGGTTTGGGGGAGGACTTATATGAAAAGGAGTTTTTAAAAAGATATGCTTTTTGTTGTACGGCAACCTGTTCTCTCTCCTCTTCACACACACACACACACACACACACACACACTGTCCACAGACTTCAGTAAGTGGAGTCTTTTGGAGTCTCAAAAGCTGCACTATGCAGGAACAGGAAGGGAAATGTGTGTGTGTGCGCGCGCACACACGTCCACGTACACGCACACACTACTGCACGAAAGCAACGGACATGTAAGCAATGGTAAGGTAAGACGATAACCGCAGGATACAAAGAGTCCACATGGTAACAGAAGCGTCTGGAAACTACTTTGCTGTGGCGGTGGTTTTCTACTTTGTGCTCTTTTCTTCATGGTTGTCAATCACATACTCGCCCACCTGGTGAATTAGGACGTGATACAATATTTCTCCCATCTCTAAATTTAAACTATAATTATTAAATGGCTCTTTGCAGGAGATAAAATTTGCATAAATTCAGGGGTGCATAACACTAGAGAAATCTGTTTCAGATACTTTTACGGGTACTGTGGTAGAAGAACAGGACCACCTATAAATAATACAAATGACTAGTTACTTGAAGGAATAAAATATCAATGAAACTCAATATAGTATGCTAAATGAAATCAGTAACATTTCATATACTGTAAATTGATTACAGAAACAGGTATACAGTGCTTACTATGCTCAATGTGCTTTATTCCTAATAATCCTATTAACCTACTGTAGGGCTATCCTAGGTATTTGTAGTTTCTACATCTTACAAATGAATAGACGGCAGCAAGAGGGATTATGCAAATTGCCCAAAGCTAGTACAGAAATTATACAGAGCTAGGAAGCTATAGAGCAGTATCCAAAACCAGGTGATCTGGCTCTAGCTGAAGCCCTTTTCTCTCTCTCTCTGCTAATCGTTTTTAGTAAAGATAAACCCAGCACACTCAATTTCTATTGACTGTCTCTTGTCTCATAGGTATTTTCAATTATCTTTCTCCCTCAAAGGCCATTCTTTTTTCCCCTGAAAATGCTCATATTGAAGACTTGTCTTTTTATTTTTTTCCCTTTATTAAAAAAAAATTATTTTGTTATATTAGTCACCATATAGTACATCCCCAGTTCTTGATGCAATGTTCCATGATTCATTACTTGCATATAACACCCAGTGCACCATGCAATATGTGCCCTCCTTACTACCCATCACCGGCCTAACCCAATCCCCCAGCCCCCTCCCCTCTGAAGCCCTCAGTTTGTTTCCCAGAGTCCACAGTCTCTCATGGTTCACTTCCCCTTCTGTTTACCCCCCCCTTCATTCTTCCCTTCCTTCTCCTACCGATCTTCCTATTTCTTATGTTCCATAAATGAGTGAAACCATATGATAATTGTCTTTCTCTGCTTGACCCCACATTTCTAAGTCTGCTCTAGTGTTTGGTCCTTTATCTAAATCTTCATCTTTGTTTTTTGTTTTTAATCTTTAGTTTGCCAATTCCCACCATGCTGAGTCCTGCTTTTGTCTCTGCAAAAATCTCGAGCTGCTCTTCTTCCCCATTGCACACTGTAGCAGGTGCTTTGAGACTTGGGGCTCAATTCTCCTGTGTCCTTACCTTTCTCAAGGCTTCACTGCAAAAATTTAACATAAACATAATGACTCATATTGAAGTAAATTTACATATAGTGAGCCACTGTAAGTAGAACTTGGAGTTAGGACAGCCTTGCAGAACTTAGTTTGTTTTTATCAAATTTTTAATTTTTTGTATATAGCAATTTATTCAAATAACCACTTCAAGTGGGACCCTAAAGCCCTTCAAAGGCCTCTTTAACTTTTTTGTCCCTCAGGGCCCTGCCTTTTCTCAACTAGAATTAGGCATCTACTTAGGGGCATTGAAGACCACTTTATGATTTGCTTTCATTTGATTTGTGTCCCAGCATGTTCCCATTTAAAATTGTGACAAATAATTTGTAAGGAGTACCAGACACAGTATATTGCACTATTAGCCTAAAACATAGTGCAGGGTGGGTAATAATATAACATAGGGCAGATCGATGGATCGATCGATCTGTCTATATCTCCTGAATATGCTCACTTGTCATAAGAAACCAATGCCAAAGAAAGTATCGTTTAGCTAAATGAGCTTTTGGCAACTTTTAAATTTTCTCAGGTTATTACGTCTTTTCATTTTAAGAGTTTATTCAACACTTAGTCTTTTTTTTTTTTCCTCCTAATAGTACAGAAAACATTTAACACTTACAAAATGTCAAAAGATCAGGCATCAAGACAAGTTTTCACGTAGGTATGTATTTCGGTCTATATTTATCTGAAATTGTTGGTCAATAAGGTAAATTTCGCAGATGGCTAACTTTATTGATGAAGTAAATTCATCCTTGATTTATAATCATTTTTATCGACATTCTTCTTTAATAATGCAAGTACTTTTTCCCTTTTTCAAATAGAAGAGATGGAACATAATTCAAATCATGACTATCAATAAAATTTAAATCGTGACTTTATTAATAAAATTGACTTGTGAAGTTTTAATCTTTCCTGTTAGATTGTCTTTTCTGTTAAGCTGCCATTCATAATTTCTGTTACTGTGTCTACTTAATCATTGATTGATGTAGCCCTTCATTCATTATTCAACATCCCCAGCATCTAGTATGGAACTAGAAGGCCTCAGCTTTCTAAATTTTACCGTCCAATAAAGGAGACAGACAAGCAATAAAAATGCCATTTCATTAAAGTAGTTAAAGTCCGTACGTGGTGTGGTGGAAATACCAAGAAGCAGTGTGGGAAGAGTTAGAGGCGGTGTGAGACAATTTTCCATGATGAACAGGAGTCAGGAGAGGTGAGTGGGGAGCGGTGTTCCGCAGACTTAGGGTGAGGAGCAGCGGGAGCAACAGCCCCGAGTGATGCGCGACTAAGACCTGGGAGGAGGAGGATGGGATCGGACTTCTGCTTCGAAAGATCCCACTGGCATTGCTCTTAATCTCTTTTGCTTTTGTATTTATAACAGGCTGTGCTTGGTGACCAGCCAAATAAGCACCGAAGAACTCAAGACAAAGGAGACGGATACAGGAGGCTAAAATACTTGGTGGTGCTGGAAAGCCCTTGTGATGACAGTTTTACACTCAATATTCTGGAGGTTAGAGGTTTCCAAGAGTAAGGAGCTTAAGTCAGAAGCAAGGAAATCTATGTCGTGTTTTTAATATTTATAAATTGTATACAGTATTTGGGGAGGACACTTATGAAAAGGAGGTTTTAAAAAGATAGGTTTTTTGTTGTATGGCGACCTGTTCTCTCTTCTCTTCACCCACGCAGACACTTGCCACAGACTTTAGTAAAAATACTTTTGGAGTCTTGAATGCTGTACTATGCAGGGACAAGAAGGGAAATGTGTGTGTGTGTGTGTGTGTGTGTGTGTGTGTGTGTGGTATACAATATACAATTATATTTGCAGATATCAGTGTTATATCCCACAAATCATATAAACCTATATACACATTTATGTGGTATATGTATTTATATATGAATGAGTATGATCCTAAAAATGACATGTTCTTACTAGTGATGATAAAATAAAATGGAATAACTGCCATTGATGAAGAAGTCTGCTACTGGTTAAAGATGTTCCAATAAGCAAAAACAAAAACACCAAGGCAGAAAAGCAAAGCAAGGTGGTGACATTCAGTAGAGAAAGATGGTATCATACGATGAAATTCCCAATAACTACTTACTTCCATTTTCTTGAAGCTATAAAATATTTCTATGTGTGTAGTGGTTGCAATATAATCCAAGGGGCTAACAACATAGCTGAGATCTAGGGGAAGATGAGACCACCAAAGAACGCTCGATTGAGGAGAACAAGCTAGAGGACAGCAACTGGACAGATGGTAACTCTGTCTAGACACGGGGGCAAGGATTTGTGGATTTAAACGTGGCAGCACAGGGAATTCTGGCGTTACTGGTGTAACGCTTAGTGTGCACAATGAAGCCCCTATCCTGACAGTCTTGTGGTGGAAGTGCCATCGAGAAGGCTGGCAGGCATTCCTGGCTTAGATTCCCAAGAGTATTGGTAGTGTCCTCCTCACCTTCTCCCATCAGTCATAGTTCTTTATGAAGTGAATGATTGGGGAATTAGGAAAAGGACACCTCCACATTGACAATCACATTTCAAAGCTAGGCCATATTGAAACTAACTAGTAAGAGACCTTCTATACCTTTTCTTTTAGTTTGGTGGGTCCTATTATTTGGTAGGGTACTTAAATAATCACATTTTATTTTGAAATCTAAATTAAGATTTTGCAGAAGCATATTCAAATTTGAGTATAGCTAAATATCCTATAAGAAAAACTACTCCAAATTATCAGGAAAACTTCTAAAACGGCGACACATGCCACCATGTACGTAGGTAAGGAATTATCAAGTCATAATTGCTGGATGTGGAGATAAGGACACAGATATGGATTCTGACTCTTTAGTTTCTAAAATACTAAAAATACTAGTTTCTAAAATAGTGGGTTAAGTATTTTGAAGGTCACCGCATCTTTGTTAAGCTGATGAGAACAATGAAAACTCTCTCCAAAAATATCCATACCCAATATACAAACGTTATATACTATTTCAGCCGGTTCTTGGATGCTCCTGAAGTTCCATCCACGGAACCACAACGTCACACTCCTGGATGAGAAACTTTGGTAACTGTCCTTTTTATTATTTTTTTTGAAGATTTTTTAAATTTATTTTGAGAGAGAGCAAGCAGGGGGAGGGGCAGAGGGAGAGAGCATCTCAAGCAGACTGAGCGCAAAGCTTGGAGCCTGATGTGGGGTTTGATCTCACAACCCTGAGATCATGACCTGAGCAGAAACCAAGAGTCAGACATGTAACGGAATGAGCCACGCAGGTGCCGCTATCTTTGTCTAAGATTTTGAGAGAAATTTTAGTCAAGTGTCATGCATGAAACCTATTTAAAGAATAAAAGAAGTTTTTAAAAGAAATGGGGGGCTTTTTTTTTTCAGTTGTATTCAACTTTCTGATTTGTATTTTCTGCGGTTTTTTGCCTCCTGCTAAAAATAAATGTCGTTCAGGAAGGTATTTTGTTACCCCAAACTCTTTTCATTCTCTCCTCAGTTTGCTCACGTACTACAACCGTGAGGTAAATGTTCTCAGCTTTGCTCTGTAACTAGGTGTAAGCACCGGCAAGTGGTCTTGATTCTGGCACCACTCTCTTTTCTAATATACACAATAAAATAGGAGCTTGGTAATTTTTTAGACTGACTGATAATGACAGGAAGAAATAATTGAAGAAAATGAGCAAAGAGCAAAATGGAATTTTCTTAGAGTTCAGCAAGAGAGAAATGTGAAATGCAGTTTGACTGTCAGATTCATGAAGAAAACCACATTTGCTAAAGTTAGAAATCAGATATTTTTCAATGAAATTTTAGATATCAAGTTGGAAAGCATAGAAGTCGATCTTCATCTCCTGATGAGGAAACTTTTTAAAAGGCTCTGAAGTTCTAAGCTGAGCAATAAATTTGTCTTAACAGCTTGTGACATTGGGAACACCAGTCATATTCTGCATTCTTGCATCCTCATGGTGGGGCCATCGCTGAAAATAGCTTTTTATCTCGTTTATTTTACAAACAGAAAAAGGACAGATCCATTTGTTTTTCTAACCATTCCAACTGGGTTAATATTCAGAGATTCTGGATATGCTGTCCTAATAAATATGGCAACATAGGTAAATACCAACCTCTACAATTTGTCTGACATCAGATGGCTTATAAGTGAATCCCCCCACTTACAAGCCACAGGTCAGAGTTCTGGTTTTGCATAGCTATCAATTTTTCTTCTGAGTTTCTGAGTTGTACCCATTGAACATGAATTAGGAACAGAAGATAAAAGGCAGGCAGCAGTTGACTGAAGGCAATCGCTACAGTAGCAGCAGTAGTTAGGGATAATTTAGAGAGTAATGAACTGTGCTGAAATGCTGCCAAGATCCATAATGAGGATAGCTAAGCATCCGTTAGATTTGGCAGAATAGAAGGGTGATGGTTGTTTTTATTTGTCAACTGGGGTGGCTACGGGGTGCCCACATATTTGGTCAAATATTATCCTGTTTCCATGAGGGTATTTTTGGATGAGATTAACATTTCAGTTAATACACTTTGCATAAAACAGACTGCCTCCATGATGTGGGTGGGCCTCATCCCATCAGTTAACAGTCTGAATGGACTAAAAAGATCTGCTTCTCTGAGCGAGACAAATTTATCCAGCAAACTGCCTTCAGACGTCATTTGCCATATCTATCTTCCTGGTTTTATGGCAGACAGCCCTTGGACGGAAACTGCAGTATTGGCTCTGCCTGAGTCTCCAGGCTGCCCATCTACCCTGTGGATTTTCGACCTGCCAGCCTTCATAATCTCATGAGCTAATTTCTTATAGTTAATCTCTTGGCGCTCTCAAGCTCTCACTCTATTGTTTTTTCCGTTTCTCTGGAGAAGCCAATTTTGGAGGTCACTGGAGACCTTTTGTTGGGACCAGTTTCAGAAGAGGGTTGGGAATAGAAGCTGAAGAATGGCAAATAACGGAGGAGCAGTGAGGAAATAAATGTTGACATAAGCAGGCAAGTCTTTTGAGAGAGGTCTGGCTACAAAGGAGAGCAGATAAATAAAGTGACGGGAAAGGGACTGAGAATTGAAAATCGAGTGATTTTTTTAAAATATTAAAGATATTAAAGAAAACAGGTTTCTGTGAAAATAGTAGTGCTAAGGGGGAGAGGCTCATAAGGATAGGGCGAGAAGAAGAGAAGAACCCTGGAGAGGGTGGGAGAGGATGTGACCCAGATCGCAAGCGCAAGGAGGGGTGCTTGCTCTAATGCACTACAAGAGAAGGAGCAGTTAGTGGTGTCCTAGGTTGAACTGTGTCCTCCAAAAATTCACGCCCAACTGGAACCTCGGAATTTGATCCTGTTTGGAAATAGGGTCTTTGCAGGTATAATCAGTTGATGCGATTACACTGGACAAGGGTAGGCCCCAATCCAATGACTGGTGTCCTTATGAGAAAGGGACAGAGAAACACAAAGGAGAACACACACACACATGTTCTATGTGTATATAAATTAATTAAAGGAATTGGTTCATGTAATTAGAGGCTGAGAAGTCCCACAGTCTGAGTAAAGGGGGCCAATGGTATATGTTCTGCTCTGAGTCTGAAAGCCTGAGAAACAGGAGCACCAATGTCAAAAGGCAGGAGAAGATGATTTTTCAACTGACGCAGAGAGTGAATCACCCTTCCTCGGCACTTTTGTTCTATTCGGGGCCTGCACAGATTGAATGATGTCCATCCACACTGATGAGGGGAATTTTTTTTTTTAAGGGTTTTATTTGAGAGAAAGAGAGAGAGGGAAAGAGAGTGAGAGCAGGGGGGAGGGGCAGAGGGAGAAGCAGACTCCCCTCTGAACAGGGAGCCCAACTCAGGGCTCAAACCCAGGACTCCAGGATCATGACCTGAGCCGAAGGCAGATGCTTAACTGACTGAGCCACCCAGGTGCCCCAAGGGAGTGATCTTTGGTCTACTGAATCAAATGCCAATTTCTTCTAGAGACACTCTCACAGACACACTTAGACAGGATGTTTTACCAGTCACCTGGATAAAAAAAATTTAACTCCATCAAATTGGCACATAAAATTAACCATCACGAAACTGTTCCGTGTAATGTACTTCGGACAATGGTGATCTCGATGAATACCCGGCACATATTCCTGGGGGGAGAATCCTGGCTCTTTACCCCTGGTGTACGAGGTCACAAATATTTAGCCTAGCTGTGTGTGGAAATGCAGCAGGGTTCACTCTGGAAATGGACTTCCTACAACCACAACTCACTTTTTCCACTGTCTGAACCATGGAAGACCTCAAGTGCCACTTTAGAAAATAGCATTTTAAATTTTAAGTAGTTTAATAGGAAATACATGAATAGCACAAAGAATACATGGTAAAAAGTAGAGCAAGAAACACAGATGCTTAGAGACACGCGACGATAGCGGCCTGAGGCTTCTAAGATGTTTTGCAGAGACTATTGCTCTCCATATCGATCACCAGGTACCTAGGTTATGGACTTTGAGTAACTCAATCCTGAATTTCAGAAGTGCTTTTAAATATCAATATTAGAAAAGTTAATCTTTAGTTTCAATTAATTGTCACACTTAGAATATTATAAACTTTGAAGTCATATCAGAGGCTTATACATTATCAAATATATTCTTAAGGCTCATGGGATAATAGGAATAAATTCTGATGAGTTCTTATCTTAATGTGTATTTTTGCATGATAGAATGCTATAGCTACCTCCAAGTACGTTGGAAAGCTTTTATTTTTTCAATTGAGAATATTCATACTGCAGATCTAACTTGAGAAGTGTTCATTACAACCGTCAAGGGGCTATCCAATAGAAAATCTAATGAGTATAGTTTTAGTCTAATAGTGGTTCTACTAGGATATCAGCACAATGGTTCTAGTAGGTTCTAGAAGAGATTCCAATAGGAATATCAGTTTTAGTTCAGAGTCATATAATTTGCAGCCCTGATTTCTTCTGTGACTGCCAAAATTTGGTCCCAGATGGTTTTCTGTCCACGATGATGAATATTGGTATGTCATTTCTTCTATTAAACATCTGCCTTTAAATAATACATGTTATATGTGTCTGTATGTGTCTATAAGTCTTTGGTTACCTATGTAGTTCAAGGGAGATTAAGGAATTGGCAATAACTCAGATGATTCCAAGAGAAGTAGGAATTGTGTGAAAACAAGAAACTAACCAATTCCAGTTATTTTATGTAATATGAAGGTAGGCAAAGGGTTGAGTAGTCCACTGTAAGAAAAGTCTGCTAAGCAGGACAGAGCAGAGACGACCACCCAGCCCCAATGCCCGCTGTCTACAGAATAAAACGTCTGTGTGATCCTATCAAGTGGAATGAAACAGTCATGAAATAGGAGGAAAACCAAAAGCTTATTGCAGTAACCAGCAACCAGGACTTAAGAGACACTGGAAAAGAGAAAAGAGGCTCTAAAAATAGAAGTACTGGAGGATCAAGGAAAAGTTGGGGGGGCAGTGTTTTTATGTTTTATTCATTTATTCATTTGACATTCAACACAGATTTGAGTGCCTGCTGTTACTCTACGTGTTTGAACACAAAACAGATAACCCTGTCTTTGTAGAACTTACATTTTAATAAAGGGAAGTCATCAGTGTGATAAGCTAGAAGGTAGTAAGTGCTACAGAAAAGGGGAAAGTAGGACAGAGTAGTGAGGCTGGGAGTCCTGTGGGGAGGGATATGGGTGCAATGTTAAAGAGAATGGCCAAGAGAGTCCCCATCGAGTAGGTGACTTTTGAACAAGCACTAGAAAGGGGAGAAATTCAGCCAATGGATATCTTCGGAAAGAGTTCCTGGCAGAGAGTCCGGCTACTGCACACGCCCTAATGCACAGCTATACCTGGAAAGCCTGCGCAATAGGAAAGAGGCCACTCCAGCTGGCAGAGAGACCAGTAGGAAAGGAGAGGAGTGAAGTAAAAGTCTGGAGGTGGGGTGGGATGTACAGGCGTCAGATTCACGCAGGCTGTCATTTGTCATCATAAATATTCTGAGTAAAATGAAGAGCTACTCAGGGCAAGGGTAGTAAGAAGAATAGCTAGGAAGTGATTATAATAATGCAGATAGAAAAGGAGTTGCTGTTGCTGGCTTTGAAGACGGAGGAAGCAATCCCCAGCAGAGCAAGGTACAGGGGCTGCTGCCAGGAGCTGGAAAAGGCAAGGAAATACATTCTGTCCTCAAGCCTCCAGAGGGAGTGCGGGCCTCTGACACCTTGATATTGGCTTGAGTCTTGTGTGAGATTTCTGGCCTACAGAACCGTAAGATAATAATTAAACACAAATAATTTGTATGGTTTAAGCCGGGAAGTCTGTGGTGATTTGCAATAGCAGCAACAGAAAATGAACACAGGGAGGCATAGGTGACTCTGAGTTGAGCATGAGACACTGGGAGGAATGAAAATTCTGGATCAAAGAGTCTGGGGGACAGTAGGTAGGAAGAATTTAAATTTGGGCTTTTCAGATTAGAAATGTTTATGAGCTGTTCACGTAGAAATGTCAAGTAAGTAGTTATAAGTCTGGAGCTCAGGAGAGCCTAGGGGCTAGAGAAAGGACTTTGGGACTTCCAAATACCAGCTACGAGATGCTTTTTGAGATAAGATACCGGACTATCTTACTGCATTTAGAAATCCCCGCCTAGGTTGCTTTAGTCCAGTTACCCGGACTCCACTCATCACTTAGAAGTGAATTCAACAGTATGGATACAACCTTTTTCACCTAGTAGTTTAGAGGTATTCCAATAATGTGATCAAAATAGGGGCTGTGGGTCTCAGGTCACCGGGCTTATTTTAGTTTACCCCGTGGAAGTCGCATTCTCAACTGGAAGCAATGGATTGGTTATCCCTGGCCAAGCAATTCTGCGGAACCCGTAAGCAGAGCAAGGCCCAGGCAGGGAGAAGAGAGTGAGAATAAAGACAGGTGAGAGAGGTGTGCCTCTTAGAAGGAATGGTTACACACAATTATTTACTCAGTAAATGTCTTCTGAGTACCAGTGTATGCAAGACTTTGGGTAAATAAAGATTGCGACATGGCCCTTGCCTTCTTTCATGAAAATCAAAACCACAAGGATAGAGGACCCAAAAGAAAAAAGGAGGGGGAGCTTTTTATGGGGGCTAAAAAAGCTGGAATTAGTTTTATGGGGACAATACGGGTATCAAAATGGAAAGCTCTGGGATGAGATTTTAGGAGCTAGGAGCGTTAAGAAGTTGCAGAGGGACTCCAAGATAGGAAAGAGAAACTGCACACGCTTCGCTCTGAGTTGGCATGGTTGTGGTGGGTCGGCTGCATCCACAAAGGAAACTCCGATGGTAGGGCGGCCATAATGTTGGAGAAAACAGAGACGGAGACAATCACAAGGCAACTGCCATCATTCCTGTTAGGGTCTGATTTGAATTAGGCAGAGACCGTAGGGACAAAAAAAGAGGGAACAGAAGCAGGAGACATTTCAGAAGTGGAATCAACAGGACGAGGAGGCTGACGAAAGACGCAGAGCAAGAGAGAAGAATAGGAGTAGAAAGTACAGAGGCTGAGTTTAGGGAGGCACACAGAACATCAAGCTAGCGTTACACTAAGGATGTCATCGTCTGCTCTTAACATGCTACAGTGCTGGGGGGATAGCAGAGGTAAGCTCCCCAGCAGACACCTGCACATGTGTCTGTGGTTTGGAACAGAAGATTTATTTATACACAGAGATTTGGGAGTCAACTTTTTAAGCGGTGAGGAGCTACAGGAGTCAGCCAAAGGGGCTAAGGAGTAAGAGTCAGACAGCAGTTCCCTGGAGATCCTACAAAATCCCTCTGACTCATAGATTGTAGAAGGTCACATAAAAGGGAAATTGGCAAAGCTGATTACATGAAAATTAAAAAGGTTTACTTGTAATAAAAAACATTTGTAATAGCGTTAAAAAAAAAAACCCTTTCGGACACATGAACTCATTTGAGTTACACGAGCAGTCTGTTAGAAAGTCTCTTAATTCTATTTTGTAGATGAGGGGAATGAAGAGAAATTAAAAATCCCACACTTCATGAAAGGAAAGTTGTCTGGGATCAAATCCTAGATTCTTTTCACTAGACCACGAAAGGCTACGGAGAATCTGAGAGAAGTAAAAGTCATTATAATGACCCATTAGGTCTCGGTGATTTTCAATCAGCCCTTCCCTCTCCGACCTTCTCTCATGCTACTCATCCCTCAAACACGCTCATTCAGCTCACTGAACTCCTTTGTTCCCTGAACATGCCAGACATCATTCTACCTGAGGGCCTTTGTACTTGTCATTTATTCCGCCTGGAATGTTCTTAAATAAAAATCCCCCGGGGAAAAATAAGTACGACCACTAAAATTAAAGAAGAAAGGAGACCAATATCATGTAAATAAGGAAACAGAATTACTACCAACTCCACATATAATTATGGAAATACACGGACAGGAAGGACAGAGGAACACATACCTTATGTAAGTGGTTCACAGAAAGAAATCTTAAGTGTATCTGGCAGGACATAAAAAGAGCATTACAAGGATGCATCATGTGTAAACAGAGGACAGACAAGTACAGGTATACTGCACCAACAGATGCAGACAGACCCACCACGTCGAATTTTATAACACAAATAGATTTCGTGGGACCCTTAAATCATAGTTATCGACAGAAGTATGCCACCACCATGGTAGACATACATATGGGACTGGGGACAACTCTGGTTGCCTCTAGCCCTTGAGCGCAAGCAAGAGGAGCTCTATAATCATAGACTGCTCACTTAGGAGCGCCAATAATAGCAGGAAATGATCAGTAAACTCACTGTACAGCCACCCCAGTTAAAAACCTCTGTGATCGGTGGGACTTGCTATGGAATTACCATCTAGCCTACAACCCTACAGGCACTGGGTATATAGACAGACTTAACGGACGACTAACAAGAATACAATTGATAGAAAGACAAGGGAGTTTTCAATAGGCCCTCGATAGGGCTTGCTTTATGCTAAATCAAGGAGACAGAATCCAAAAAGACAGTCTTCATATGATGTTAAACACTTCTGCCCCAGACATAGGAAAAAGGGAGGCACTAGTACACAGCCAAGCTTCCATATAAGGCAGCAACAAAACAGACAATTCTGTCTCGTAACAGGACTTTGTTGCACAGACAGGGAAACACTTACGGGACTGCAGGCGCCGGAGGACGGCTACAACTTAAACAAATCCGGGCCCCTTCTCCCAAGAATAAGTAGAGGAAAATGACACACCAGCTAGGTCTCATATTGCAGGTTAGAACACTGCTACAGACTTCATCCGATTCTTACGCCCCTGCTCCCTTGTGCAACAGCCGCCTTTGCACTCGTCCCTCTGAGACAAGTCAGATACCGGCACTCACTTGCACCATCCGTTAGGACACAAATGTGCAGTGTCGATCTTGTTTCCTGCCGATGCTGCTGCTGGGGAAAAGATTCCTTATAATTACCAATATTCTATTTTTTTTTGTCCTGCGGAGTCAACCAAATACTTCACCTATTGCCACCACAGAAATTGCCACAGCGATAATAGGACCCCAGCATCATGCAGAAATTAGCTAGCTCCACTATCCGCTTCATTAACACGGCATTAGAAGAGCAAGATTTTTTACATTAGGGAAGAGAGAGATGCACCAAATACTGGACTCTACCATACTAGACTCCCCAGAATTTCCTGACGGCAGTCTGACTTGGCACAGATAATGTGGGAGGATGATCCAGAAATTATCCCGCTGGTTGAAGCGGCCTGGGAAGACCTCTCAGAAGTTACACTGGATGAGGACACCTCGTCACAACAGGTACCTGCTGGCTGGTGTGAGTGCCAACATGTGCTGACTGCCGTGAGGCATCTTTAATGATTGCTGCTTAACCGAACTAGCAGCCCCACTAGGAACTTTATAGGGACTAGTGGAGGTCGCAACCACAAATGGCTCAATTGATATTTACTGGCTTTTAATATACTATTGTCAATGTCTACAAGGGCCGATTGATCAGAAAGATAATGGAGGACATAATTTTAGGCTACAAACATACCCACCTGTACCACATGAGAGCCAAGATTTGGTGTCTGATCTTACATATTACAGCCATAAATATGGCCGATATCCTGATAAGCTCAGGAGATACCAATAATACTTTTGCCCTAAACACAAAGTAAACTTCCCGAAATGACAAAAATCAGCCTACACATAAACTCAATTTTTCAAATCATGCCCCAACCATACCAGTACTGCCTGTACACATACTAGGCTATGTTTTACACAATAACCTCTCCCTCTTTTCAGAACTAATTACACACGCACCATAATTCTATTAAAAAAAGCAGCTTTAAGATGCTTTCATACTTATGAGGATATTAAGCTTTGCTGACAAACTTTTAATTCTAATTTACAAACTGTACCCCTTTACCAAGCCACACGTGAAATAAATCACACTACAGGATTGCAGACAAAATGATAAAGTATGAAAGACCAGAATTATGTTCATTCAATGAAGACTTTAATAATATCTCAAACCAACAGGCCACTCACATTATAAATAAGAAAATTTTAAGTGAAAACATAGAACCCACCACATCCATTAAATTTAAAAACATTATTACCATCCTGCATGATCCCACCACACAAACGTATGTACTGAACATAGAGCCATATACTGCAGGGTATCAAGACATCACATGGCATGAACCTTATAACACATACAAATCCTTTGTCAGCACATGGTATGAATTTTGGTACCAACTGGACATGGAATAAGAGGATATATAGGAGAAATATGAATATCCTGAAAATATTATAAATACTGATCTGACAAATATGAGTATCTTGAAATTACTACAATTACTACTAAACCCTCATCATTTTGCTTTCCGTACCTTAATACACCCCTAGACAAGGTTCCAGTGCCAACGGGATACCCAAGGGATTACAATATCCTATCTAGAAATGAAAATGTACATATGATTATTATTGAACAGATTTTCCAAGCTTTCCATTTTTTGGCAATTTTTATAGGAGACATAAAGATACACAATGTGATAATATACATGGCACTTGGTATGCTAAGTCTTGACCAACCTATCTAACACCTGAAGAATTTTATAAAAGAGGAAATAGAACATTTGCACCTGCTAGTTGGATCGGAAATTTAAAAAAGGACCAACCTTGCTCGTGCAGCCAGATCACCGCTTCACACATCAAGCTAGACCTGATTGACATGTACCCCAAACAAGCATGACATGGAACAATTATGTCATCATTGGCTATTAAATGCCTGAGAAGCTTTAAAGGTAATTTTACCACACATCTACACAGGGACAATGCTACAAGACCAGTGGTTTTAAAACAATTCTCGCATGTCTTTAACTGAAACTTACAACAGCACACACAAAGGGATATTTTTTACACAGAATATTCAATGAACCAGCACCTAAACTATCCATGTAGAACAACTGAGATTTTAAAACAATGGTTTACAAGGGTGGACCCTGTTTTACCCAGGGTCCTGTGAAGCTGTAAACCCAGGTTTAGCCTGATGTACTAGTAAATTGCCCTACAGCAGGGCAGATAAGCTCAAATACAGCACTGATACCTTCTGCGTGCCAAATCATAACAGGATGGAATCAGAGCTCTTGAACAATGCTATAGTTAGGCAATTCCCACTTAATGGGCTAGAGGAATTTAATTTATACTTCAATAACACAGGATTTAGTATACAGTGGAATGGGGACACAAAGGTTCCCCGTGGATGCCACATAACAGTTCCATCATTGGAGATCTCCCCATAGCAATATATCATCATTGCACCATGCCCGCATGGAACGGACAGCTCTTCTAACAAGAAGACTTTTGGACACGATCTAGGCTTATCAAAAATTGGATGCAATATTACATGGTGGAATATTTCTAGAGATCATGTTTATGGCTTTAAGGACTACCTGTTATGAGTCTTCTACTGCAGGCTAACACCACAACTTCTGAACTACCAGTTAATATAGCTAATTGTTGGAAATATGAGCACCCTATAGTAAAAACAAAATGGTTCCCAGAGTAGGCTATGACACCCATTCAATTCTATCTAAATGAGTTCCGGCATGTGAGAGGTAAAAGGGGTAACAGGATCTTTATCTGTGATCATACTCTAGATAAATTTTTTAATTTTATTTAAGATTTTATTTATTTATTGGACAGAGAGAGACAGCGAGAGAGGGAACACAAGCAAGGGGAGTGTGAGAGGGAGAAGCAGGCTTCCCACTGAGCAGGGAGCCTGATGTGGGGCTCGATCCCAGGACCCTGAGATCATGACCTGAGCTGAAGGCAGATGCTTAAGGGCTGAGCCATCCAGGCACCCCTCCAGATAATTTTAATAGCCTTGCAGCCATGAGTCCAGTCACTGTAGGCCCTTTTATACCTACATGTATAAGACACAACTCAATTGCTCCAATGCTATTTCCTCCTATGACACATCTTTTTGTAAATTACTTAATATGATTGGCAGTATAATGATACCTTAGTATCCAAATCTGAAGTCAATCTGTGGAACAAAGAAAGTGATTATACCAGTCTGTCCAATTAGAACAATTAGATTCAATACACTTTTACTATCCTTTGGTTAATAAAACCTCAATTATACAAAGAAGATCACCAGCATGGTGGGAAACGTTGGGAATGGACTTTAATGTAGGCTTAGGAACACAGATTGGTCCACGTACGCAACAATATTTTTTTCCATTGATCTAACCATTTGATGCTTAATGTATAGACTATACATGGTTGGCACAGCATCCTCTCTACGAGAACATAACCAGAATTCATCTGTACCAATTTACACAGCTAAAGGAGTCATCTTTGACAAATGTCGTGTATTGCTTCATAGACCAGACCCATCTATTATTGTAGTATTCCAACATCCCCTTTCACACTGTATGAGAAGCTTCCATCGAAAGCCATAATGGACACATGGCATTACCAACCCAACACCAAAACTCCTTAAGCCAGATATGTCTGAACCTATATTACTTAACCCTATGAGAACTGTGTACAAACCTATGCCAAAGAGAGTTGAAATAACCTTACAAAAAATGATTCAATTTGTTCTATATACAACCTGAATGTAAGATTCATACGACAGAGCTAGGAACAATCCCCCATGAACTGCCCAACTTAGCACCCATCAACAGAATTAGACTTGGAAAGTCTCTACAATCCTGGCAGGACTAGGCATCACCTCTAACTTAATTATCTTTGGAATTCAGGAAGCAAAAATCCAGACTATTAAGCAGGACCTATTTGCATTTAAAAAAACATGTTAACCCTCCACTTAATGCAGTTGGAAATTTATGTTCCAAAATCTCCTCAGCATTCAGAGACCTCCGTTCCATTGTCTCCACTATGTGTGATTACATGCCTACCAACTGGAATTTAACAGTAACATTGACCATAGGGTCTAAGCCCTCCAACAAAAGTTACTTAATCTTAGAAATTTCTATGTGAGAGAACAATTAAAAAATCATTGCTACAGGATCAATAACCGACTGGAGAGAGCATGGAATGACATTAGAAACATTACTGTAACAGGAAAAAATGTATTCTTCTGAATGGACAGTCTCTCACAGTTAGAGACCGCCAGGTTGAGACAATTCAGGACAATGTAAACATTAAGACTATGGGGGGGGGGGTTCAAAGCTTATTAGCAGATGACGCATATGTTATACCACAATAAATACATGGTAACAGCATTTCTGGTAACACATACACTCCTCTGGATTAATGGATATTTATTACCCAAAGAGCTGACATTTCAGGGGTCTAATAACGTGTATTATACCTGTCATGGATTAAAAATACAGGCTAATCTTTATCCTCTCACAAAAATATCCATTGAAAATTTATTCTCAGACAGGAGATAATTCACCTGGATAATATGTGTTACTGACTCCTTAGAGGTCACATCCTGCAGTCATACTAGGATGAATGATACTATCATCAGCATAGACACTGACTGTATTTAAATATTGCATGCTATTAATAGGACGTTAATAATGTTACCCAAACGGGTAACTTTATCTCAGAATATCCATATAAAGTTTTCCTGAATCCTATCACACTGAAGTAACAAACACCTTGGATAAAAACTAACAAAACTGATAAAAGTTTCAGATGAAAACGAAGAAGGGCTCCAAGCAGCCCACAACACCTTGAGCCACAAGCTAACCCATTCTGAACACGCGCACAGGTCACTCCTGCAGCCTCAGCACGCCACAGTGCCGACTTAGCTGCACTGAACGAAGATACACAAAACTTACACGGTAAACGTTCCTTTCTAGGATAGCTGACCAAACCTTTCAAATAGGTGATTTTCTCTGGCTCATGATCCAACTATAACCCTTTGAAATACTTTAGAGATGGGCTAGAATTCTCTCTCTACTCATGTTTGAGAATTCATTAAGGAAGTTCTTCTATTGCTTTTAGTTATTTTTGTTAAATATCTTATTAAACACAGTATTAGAATGTTATGCATCCTCGGGCTTAAGAAGGAAACAACCACAGACTATGATTGACCGTAACTTTGCCATTCTTTTCTGGATGCACTGAAAGCCTATATTGAAGATTCCATATGTATTTTTGGACTTCGATCTACCTATATTTGGTAACACGATTTTCATTTGATTTATTTGATTGCTTTGCTGATCTGTTAACTTACCTTAAATTTATATTTAGTTTTTCTTCCCTTTTTGACTTAATTCTTATTAGATGTAACGGAGTTAGAGTTTTAAAATTTAGTCCTTAATTTTGCTTTACTCTACGTTGATTAACCTTTATTTGATTCAGTTTAACTAGTTTTGATTTGGTGTGATTTTCATTTTACGATGTCAACTGACATTTCATAGGATTTGAGATTTATTTGATTTTGTTTGATTTTTTTAATTGAAAACATGATTAGATGCTTTAGCTTTGCCTTTATCCACATTAGCAGAATAGCAGTCTTGACCTAGTTTAAGACCTATTTGATTCCTGCATGACCGTTACAGATTAGTCATGGGGAATCACTGGGTGGAATAGAAACAGCAAGCTGGAGTCACGCAAGTGACGCAAGCAGCCAAGGGCGTGGAGCTAAGATGAGGTATGGCTGAAACCAACACAGGCCAACAACATAGCCAGCACTGATAACCAGCAGGACTAGAGGGGGTCTGCAAAGGTCCAAGACTGACAAAACTCCTTTAAAAATGGAGGATTTTGCAGCGAACTATCAGACATTCGAGACACTGACCGTTTCACATCTGATCACACCAAAAAGGCACTTGCTGCCTAAGTCTCTGCCCGATTGACCTCCGAGAGGAACAGAGATCCTTCACCCCTTGCAGGGAATAAGGAGCAATTACCAATAGCTGACTTCGAGCGGACCAAGTCCTATCCCAGCTGCGCGCTCACAGACTGACTTCACGTTTGGGTCATTAACTTCCTACCCCTTGTTCTATCTTGTTTGTGGTAGGACCAACACCCACCACCGAAACCAAGTTAAACATATGGTGAAAGGTCATTCAGTTTGGAATCCTGAACCAGCTTTACAATTATGGTAACCTTGCTTTATGACTGAAGAAAGCAGGTAGTGTGGAAAAACATAACTCACATGTGTGCCGCCTTCATAGTGTCCTCAAGGACACTGGAACTTCTCTTAAGGAACTTCAGATTGAGCTTTTAATTATCTCTCAAGGTTAAGAGCTAAGCCAAATCAGACTCACCTGCAATACTTATAGATTTGGGTTACTTCCTCTCTTCTTGAGTTTCCCCATAATATCCTGAGATTCCTGAACCAGCCAGGAGGTGACCTTCCTTATTCACCAGGTAAGGTTCCTGGGAACCCTGTAAGCAAGAAATCAGGCTGATTTTTTCCAAGGGGCTTTGTTGGCTCCATAAAGTCAACCTTAATTCCTTAAAGCTGTCTGGTCATATCTGAGCCTATGCAGATCTTTCTCAAACAGGACATTCCACTCAAAGCCTTGGTAATCTAATCAGCGTTTCCAGTGGTTTCATGTTATAAGGAGAATAGATTCTTACTGAACCTAGAGGGGAGTGGGGGGGGATGGTGAAATAGGTGATGGGGATTAAGGAGGGCACATGTGATGAGCACCAGGTGATGTATGGAAGTGCTGAATCACTGAACTGTACACCTGAAACTAATATACCACTGTATGATAACTGGAATTACAATAAAAACTTTAAAAAGGTTATTGATTTCCCATTTTGTCATTCACAAGTCAATTTACATCTAATTCACAGCCGCCATCTGGCATTAATACCCCAGGGCCTGTACTTGTCTTATTCTCCGGGGACCCAGCAGCTGCATAGGTTCCCATTTTGCATGGCCCACGAGGACGGGTTTCACTACTCAGATACCCAACCTGAATTTGCCAGTCACTGCAGTTATATTCAGATCCTGTAAAACAGCTGTGCCCAAATTACACTCAGGAATGGGGGAAATATACACAACACAACAGCAGGGAGGAAGCCTGCCAATCTGTAGGTAGGGATTACATGTCTGGCCTTGCTAACCTGTCCCCATAACAATCAACAGCCTTTAGGTCTCCCTGAAATTTTGAGGGGGCTTCCAAAGATAAGTGTGCATTCAGCTCCACTGTTTATTAGAGCTAGTATGGTCTGTCGGTTAGTGCTAGACCAATAAATGGTTAATTCACCATGGCCTCTGGTTGCCCCCCTATTGCTCACACTAGAGGGGAGCAGTTGGTCAAACCCCCAGTGTCTAGTGGTAGGGGGTATCCACTCCTGAAATTCCTTATTGGAGGGGCACTCTGTGACACCCCTGGCTTTTTGAAACTTCCTTCACCGTAGTGAAACTGCTTTCCCTTAGGCAACGCCTTCCTGAGGCTTAGCAAGACCAAACTGGGGTGTTTGCCTAGATTTTCTCTCAGGGTCCCAGATAATGTTAGCTCTTGCCACAACTGTTTATGAGATGGGCCCCCTTTCCACCATTTTATTGTCGACAATATCCTTTCTTTTTCCCTGTTTTTCAACCCATCTAATTCCCTTTTGACAGATTCTTTAGACTTTCCTAAAGCCAGCCGCCAAGACACTACAGTAGCAATGGGATAGCCAAGCACAGGACAAGGATAGATACTGCAGGTCCCAAGCCGTTCCCCCAGCCAACGGGAAGGTACAGTCTTCAGTATCATCTTCCCAGGATCCCACAGTCAGGACACCTGAGCTGCCACCCCTTCTCGGCCCTCTTGCTTCCCCACCGGTTTCAGAGAGGATGGCTAGCAAACCCACGGGTGTTTTCAGGGCATCCCTGTACTCAAGCACTGGTCCGAAATGCTCAAAAGACCTGGCCCGGTGCCCCCACACGGCGGTGTCTGGCCAGCTTGGAAGCTCCCCCAGAAGCAGGGCTTTCGGCTACTCAGCCCGTCTCTCATGCTTGTTTCTTTCTCGGTATCCAGCAGGGTAAACAATTGTTAGAAGGTGGAGGAGGGTCAGTAATGGATCCTCCAGACTAGAAGGCACTGCAATACCAGAAAAAGGAGCAAGCCACCCCAAACCATTCGCCCAGTTCCATGCAGGGTAACTTACAGACGGGGCAGTCTGGCGGACAGTCGGACCACCGGGCGATCCAGACCGTACTCCTATCCTCCAGCCCTCTCCGGACCTTAGTCCCAGCTTTTATGGAGCGAGGAGCACAGGCGTGCGGTCACGGGGTAGTTATCTAAAGTGGCGCCATCTGTGTGCGGAGGCAAAGATGGAGGACCGAAGGCGGGGCCGACGCCGCAGGCGCTCGTGCAAGGAGCCGCGAAGCGGAGCGCAGCTGTTCATGCTCTTGCCATTTATCAAGATGCGGGAATGTAGGGAGTAATTCTAATACCTAGGTGAACTCTCTAATGGTTTTGCAGAAATTGATAGCATTTTGGTTTTAGAATTTGTGTTTTTTATGGCAAATTCATTTTAGATTATGCTTTCTTTGCTTGGTAGGCAGTATTTTAATTAATTTTTGAATATTGCCTCTAGCTCTAAGTAAATTTCTCAAGTATCAGGGCCCCAAACGAATGTTTTCTAATACTAGTTGATGTGTTAATAATGCCTATGCACCCTTGGGTGGTTTTTATATTTTATTGCATTTTAAGTAGTTTTACTTTAACCTTTTACTTTTACCATTCCCTTTAGTCCTTTTGTAACAAATGATGTCCTTTTTCGTTGTCCACGCTTCATCATTCTTCAAGTGATTTTTTTTCTATCGTGTATTTAAGCAGCTTATTCATGATAATCTATGTTTTAAGGAATGACAATATTTCTGCAAAGCGTATTAATGTAAATATATGAAAAACATTTTATTTGCTAATTATCTGGAGCATTATTTTACCACTGGCCATTTTTGCAGAAATACAGAATTAATAGTCATTCTTTAGTTTGACTACTTATTGTTTGTGAAGCGAAAGTGGGCATAATTAGCTAAAAGTTTTCAGAACCGATGACTGGAGATCATTTTTAATGAGTTTGTCCCTCCTATTTATTTTTAAAGCTAAAGTGCTTGTCTTTAGATTCCTGAAACTATGTTCTTTACCACCATGAATGAGACTCAGTGACCATGATTCAAACTAGCTGTGGACCCTAGAGGAAAGCTGTGGTTTGGTCACATAATGAAGAGGAGGAGGAGGAGGATGGGGACAGTATAAGGACAATGATGATACTTACTATTTATTGAGAGGTACAGGTGTCAAGCCCTGTGCTAAGAACTCTACTTTCTCATTTCTCACTGCAATCATGCAATGATGTTTAACAGTTCTGCTTCCCATTTTACAGATGAGGAAACTGACATTTAGTGTGGTTACCCAGGATCATTCAGGTATAAAGGGTACAGGTGCAGTTCAAACCTGAGTTGGTCTGCCTTTGCCCTTTAAACTGGTAACCATGGCAATATAGTGCCTCCCTGTGACGTAAGGAAAGCCACCCCCACCCCCCACCCCCACTGTCTTGATGCCCCATTTCTGCCCACGCTCCCGAGTCATGTATCATGTATTCCCGGCAATCCTCAGGTAATCAGGGTTCTAAAGCTTCTAGGCAGCTTTTCTTTAAAAACACTCTGGGATTGCACATTTAAAATACAGAAGTCCCCCTTTTCCTCCTCGTACATCCTAGCATTATTGCCCTTTCCTCCCTGCATCTTCATAGTTCTGTGGGATGGATTTAAGCAAAAAGCCACCACTCATAGTCTCTTTTTCAATTAAAAAAAATATTATGATACACCTTGGTGTGAGGCGAGGAGGCACTGTCACTTTATTTGAGCCTCTTTAGAGAAAGTCCAAGAAGCTAATGAATTTGGCACTTAGGAGGAAAGAAAATTTTTCATTATTCAGTGATGAATCTAATGATAAAATCTAGATAGAGCCAGGTCTATATTTTAACATTTTTATTGCTACGTGCTCCCAATACAACAAACAGCATCAGTAGTGTACACTTTGATAAAAAGGAATTTTTAGCTTAGTAGAAAAGGAAGCTCAAAGATCAGAAGTACAACAAATATGTACATCTTTATGGGAGGTGTATGTGTGTGACCATTCTCTCTGCCTTTTCCTGTGGACCAGATGCAGACATATGCGAGCAAACTAGAGAGAATTTCATTCTGGGGAAACTTTGAGGAAAAAAGAAATGACTTCTGCTTGAGGCTCAGAGATCGTTTTACTATGTGGAATTCACCTAATTCAGTTAAACTTTAAAAGTCTTGCATGAAATAGCAGCGATTCTTTAGAGGTATAGAGTCAATAGGTGAAGCTGTGAGTTTACGATGGTTAAGAGGCAAAAGTCCTTGCACATTCTGTGCTTGGAGAGGTTAACAACTCTAGAGTTCGTTTCCATAATATCGTTTTAGACAGTTCAGGAACTGGCCTCAAGAACATTATGCTCACAACACTTTCTTTTGTTCTTTTAAGCATTTCTTTCTTTCTTATACTTAAAAAAAATGGTTCTAATTCCCTATTTCATTAAACAGCTATCTGGGTCTATACTATTTTATGTTTCATCGAAAGGGAACAAGTCATTAACTTTGTATCAACTACTTTAAAAATGCAAAAAGTTTGAATGACATCAAATTTGTTTGATTTTTGCTCTTTGATTTGGCTCTTGTTGTTTGCTTAAACTTCTCCTCCATGAACAAAATGTGCATCTCTAATTATGTCTCTCTAGTTTACCAAAATATGTCATTGGTATTAGCGTAAATATTTAGTACATAAAAATACTATCAAGAAAAAAAATCGACTTTTAATAAATATCTTCAGTTCTGAATTCTATATACAAGTACTTTACATCTACTCCCTGGAGAGAGCATTTCTGGCTTCACTGTGAGCAAGGTGAGCACTGACATAAATTACTAGCACATGATTGCAGTCAGATGCACTGTGGTTGTGAACATTTGAATATAGACCATGCAGAAAATAAATATTGCGACCATTGACAAATACTTGCTTGAATCTTCCTCCAAAGCCCCAAAGCCCTATTATACTCGGGTGTCAATTCTAGATTGATGATGCTTTTCTCAGCTACCAACATACAAACAAATTATCTCAGAACATTTTTCTTTTGTTATTATTACAGTACATTGAGTATAACCGTTTGTATATGTTAACAAAGGGGAAAGAAAAACCAACACAAGAACACAGGACACTTCAGCGGTGCCTATTGAGGTCCTGGTAAGAGGGTTTTAATTTTGTCTTGCACAGGCTAACGTACTTGTCTCTGTCTCGGTGACCACGAGTAGACTGACACATCAGTCCTACTCCTTTTTATTTAAAAAATGGAAAGTAATAGGTAAGCTGAAATCTGTATACCCGCAGCATACGTGATTTTTCTTTTTCTGTAATTTAGATATCGCACTGTTGATTAGACAAAACCACACAACAAAACCCTTTGTATTGTCGGTAGCTACAATTCTAACTTCTTAGTCGTAACATTCTGCTTTGAAAATCAACCCATAGAACGTCAAATAAGGCAATACTCAACAACAGGCACCTAGGACATCCAGAAATGTAATATAGTAAACAATCATTTGAGAACACATCTCTTAAAATAATACTGATTTCTGCAATATACAGTATTTACACAACAGCTGCAAATTCGCTCATACAATACTTCTAATATAGATAAATAGGAATACAAGTCTAAGGATTTTTTGCTCCATTTCCAAAATATTTTGTGAAAGTGTAAACTGTTGGCACCTCTTTTTTTATTTTTAGTGTAACTCGTCAAAAATAAAAAATCAGCTGATATACATAATTGGTTCCAGTCCCTCTGCTGCATTAGAGAGTGACCAACACACTTAGCAACTTACTTTCCTTCTATCAATAATCTTTGGTGCTTTCTTCCAATGACTTCCGGTAAATGAGTCAATGCACAACAAGAGGAGGATGAAAGCAACTAGAAAGTGAACCAGCACTTTTTGCTCTTCTGCTCACAGACAAAATGAGTTGACAGTTTACAGAGATTTACACTTTAAACCAGCTGTATGCACCACGGGGAGAGGGAGCTTGTCCGGGTTCTCCTTTGATCTCTAGCCTTTGAGGTTCGCTTTCTCATCTTTCCAAAGTGGATGATCCTACTGGACGTCTCTTGTCACTAATCTTTTCATCTTTCTTTGAGGTTCTTGCCTGAGAAGAAGCACCTAGGGAATCACTGACCGCGAGGAGGCGGGCAGCGGCCGCTTCTGAAGAGGAGTTGAGGGGGCCGCTCCTGGTGGCCGGGGAGACCAGTCTCAGAGCCTTACTTCCTGCTGGCTGAGCTCTCCTCTGGGGGAAGTTAGCACCGTTGGGTTTACTGTATGGCCTGGAAGCCGTGAAGGCATTTGGACCTCCCGCTGAAGAGAGCCTACTCAGAGATGGCTTCTTCTCGGCAGGGGGCTCCGAATGGTAAGGAACCAAAGACGTAGGCATCACTAGAGATCCAGGGAGGCCGCTAGGGTTAAAGATAGCATCATCGTGAGTTTCAGCAGCTTCTGGAAGGTACGGCGGTGGCAGGGTGCTGCTGCGCTTGCTACAGGACTCACAACACAACTTGTTATAACCTGGGATGGAACAGTACCGCGCCAGCACCTCCATTTGACAGAATATGGACTTGTCCCCCAAACATGGCTCATCTGCAAAAGGTAAAAGAAGACAAAATACCACACACGTCTAGACAGAAAATAAAAGGAAGAAATGAAAATTGTTTTGGAATATAAAAAATTTTAAGTAAAATCTGACATTAATTGGAGTTGCCCAAATGAGCCTTTGCATTAAAAATATGAATGCCAGTGGTGAGAATGTAAACTGGTGCATCCACTGTGGACGAGAGTGGATACTCCTAAAAAAACTAAAAATATAACAACCATATGATCCAGTAAGTCCCCAAGAGAGGTATATACTGGAAGAAAATGAAAACACTAATTCAAAAAGATATATGCACTCCCATGTTGATGGCAGCATTAATTACAGTAGCCCAGATATGGAAAAAACAACGCTCCTTGGATGGATGGATGGATGGATGGATGGATGGATGGATGGATGGATAAAGAAATTGTGGTATCTGTATGCAATGGAATATTAGTCAGATATTTAAGAAAGAATGAGATCTTGCCATTTACAATACAGAAGGACCTCGAGGACATTATGTTAAATGGAATAAGTCAGACAGAGAAGGACAAATACTGCATGGTCTCACTTGTATGTGGAATCTAAAAACAAAAGCTCCTTGATACAGTGAACGGATTGGTGGTTGCCAGTGGTGGGGGTTGGGGCGTGGGGGAAAGGGGTGAAGGGGGTCAAAAGGTAGAAATTTCCAGTTACAAAACAAATGTCATGGGTGTGTAATATGCACATGGTGACTACAGTTCATAATACTGTATTGCATATTTAAAAACTGCTAAGAGAATAGATCTTAAAAGTTCTCATGCCAAGAAAAAATAATTTTATAACTATATATAGTGATAGACATTAACTAGACTTATGGTTGTGATCATCTTGCAATATATAAAAATATCAAATCATTTTACTCTACACCTGAAACTAATATGCTACAGTTATACCTCAATAAACAAATATGAACATTTAGATAAATTCACTGAAATAAGTAGGTTTTTTTTCTGTGCAAAGCACTTGGGTTGATCACCATTTTAATATCTCCATCAAGTCTACAGACTAAGGGTACTTTCCTCTTCCCAGTAGGGACACGTATCTGATTTTAGAATGAGAAAATAGGATTCATTTTGCCACAGATATTCTTTAGGATATAAAGGGACATCTTTTTTTTTTTTAACTTTATGGTATTTCTGGATTTCTAACAGATTAGCTTCTACATTAAATTTAAATTTAAAATCAAAATACATCTTGGGGCATCAGGGTGGCTCAGCTGGTTAAGCATCTAACTCTTTTTTTTATTTTTTATTTTTTTAAAGATTTTATTTATTTATTTAACAGAGATAGAGACAGCCAGCGAGAGAGGAAACACAAGCAGGGGGAGTGGGAGAGGAAGAAGCAGGCTCATAGCAGAGGAGCCTGATGTGGGGCTCGAACCCAGAACGCTGGGATCACGCCCTGAGCCGAAGGCAGACGCTTAACCGCTGTGCCACCCAGGCGCCCCAGCATCTAACTCTTGATTTCAGCTCAGGTCATGATCTCAGGGTCTTGAGATCAAGCCCCGCATCAGGCTCTCTGAAATGTGGGGAATCTGCTTGGGATTCTCTCTCTCCCTCTCCCTCTCCCCTTCCTCCCTACTCTCTCTCTCTCAAATAAATAAATCTTTTTAAAAAACTAATAAAGAGGGGCATCTGGGTGGCTCAGTTGGTTAAGCCTCTGACTCTTCATTTCAGCTCAGGTCATGATCTCACAGCTCTGGGATTGAGCCCTGGGTCAGGCTCCGTGCTCAGTGGGGAGTCTGCTTGAGATTCTCTCTCCCTCTGCCCCTCCCCTTTGCTTGCTCTCTCTCTCCAAAATAAATAAATACATCTTTTAAAAATAATAATAGTAATAATAAATAAATAAAAATCAAAATAAATTCTAAGGACCTACTAGAACAAATTAAATCTTAAAAATGTATTACTAAAAGAAAAAACAAGGTAACATCCAGAGCTAACGCAGTAGTTTCATTTTCACTACCAAATATTTTCAGGCTATTTATTATTTGTAAGCATAAATTTGGGTAAAGTGTGCCAACTTTCTTTTGAATCATTCATAGTTTTTAAATTTAATTTCACTGAATTGATAACACTTTACATTTAAAGAGTACTAAAGCAACGCTCATGAAACACTTGATATGTGTATGCACACTCTTTTTATTATTTTTAATTTTTTTAATTTATTTTTTTTTAAAGAGTTTATTTATTTATTCAATAGTGTTAGAGACAGCCAGCAAGAGAGGGAATACAAACAGGGGGAGTGGGAGAGGAAGAAGCAGGCTCATAGCGGAGGAGCCTGATGTGGGGCTCGATCCCAGAACGCCGGGATCACGCCCTGAGCTGAAGGCAGACACTTAACCGCTGTGCCACCCAGGCACCCCTATTTTTAAATTTTTTTGAGTACAGGTTATAAGAATTAGATTTCAAAAACTCCAAATGTTGAGCTCATGGACATATTAGTTTGTACTTATTTTCATCCATTTTAGGGCACATCCTATGCAGAGCCCACAAATACGGCATAACACAGAGATACTAATCCTATGTCTGATTCGTAAACACAAAGAATTGTAAATTGTGGCATTTATGTACTATACTCTCTCAAAATTACAATGTGTTACTGGGGAATGCTCTACTGCTCGGTAATGAACCCGTATATAAATTGTTAAAGAAATTAAAGAATCCTTTTTGTAAAGTTTGAAAAAAAAAAAGGTCATTTGGCAAGACCAAGAGAGCTAAAATTACCACCTGTATCTGTTAACAATTACAAATTATAAAATTAATTATAAAACTACCCATCAGAGTTATAATAGCATGTCCCCTTCCCAAATTTTGGAATGACCTGTGTTTGCCTGGTATTTACAGATCTACTGGATAGTATGACATGTCTGAATATTTCATATTAGCTAAGGTAATCATCTAATTATGTTGTGAATGCCTGCATGTCACATTAATGGGTTTCCCCGCAAATACCCTTATTATTTCTGAACTACTTTTTCTATGCCTATATCTTAAAATAAAAATATTAATTTCTTCTTCCTGTATGTTTATGGCTCTAGACCCTGCAATGAGAGGACTTTATTTGGCCCTGTGCTTTCTTTTCCCTCTGACCCTTCACCCCCTCATACCCCATCACCCCCCTCCCCCTTCCTGTGGTCCAGCTCAAAGCATGACCTAGTCTCTCTGTGTTAGAGAAGGAGTCCATGTATGCGTCTCCCCTCTGTGTGAGCACCTGGACACTGCAAGGACTGGTTCATAACACGGATCTAGGCAGAGCCAGAATATGCTTCTGTGCAGAGGAGGAAAAGGATGAGCTAGTGTGAGGAAAAAACAGATAAGAGCAAAGGCATACATTCACTTCATGGTAATTTGTCTCAGGATAGATGGGAAGAACTTAACAGCAACAACGAAATAGTACAATCAAAATGGGGCTTAGGGAAAGGATTCACACGACAAAATCAATCAGGAAACGAAGGAAGCTTTTCAGCCTTCTTGTTCCGTGCTCAGATCAGTATAAGAGGTTCAGGAAAAGGGTATTAACACGTGGTCTCAAAAAGTCATTTGATTTTAATTGCAGTTTGAGACTGATGGGAATTATTACTTACTTGAAATGTGTGACAGAAATATATGGCCTTTCAGACCTCATAGAACTGGCTGCCGGGCCTGGATTTCAGGGCAATACAGCAGCTAGAAGATTGTGGAATCCCTAACATAGTTAAGCCATCTCATTTGTACTCTGTTTTGCAATTAAAAAGAACTTCTTTTAGCTAAAGGAAGAGAATCAAGGAACTCTTCCTGACAACTGGGCATATTTGCAGAAATACATAGCTCTACCAACTACTAAGAACAGTCAAGTCTACTCACAAAGTTTTTAGCCTCTTGGCAGTAATACAGAAGAATAAAATATTATGGCAACAGTAAACTTTACAGCTTCTAACTGGGTAACGTTTGCTCTGTTGGCTTTGTCTTATGTTTTAAATTTTCAAACATATTTTCCAGAGAAAAATGATTAAATATCTAAGTCCTTTGTCTCCCCCTCATGGCCATACTTGTTCTTGCTACCACACATTTCAAATGAAAATTTATAATGAAATAGTTTATAAAGTTTAAGACTTGACTTGAAATTTCCTCTTTCCTTCCTTCCAAGGAAGCTTGTGATGGCAGAAGTAGGGTGGGCAAGGGAACAACAGAAGGGGAAGATGGTGTGAGGTGGGGAGGAGAGAGAGACAGAGGAAGAGATGAGAGGGAGAGAGAGAGAACAGTCAGCAGATGGTGCAGTGGGCGGGCAGGGGCAAGAAGAAAGAGAGCCGGACAGAGTCAGGGAGCAGAGACATGGGGGCTGGGAGAAAGAAAGGTGAGGAAGACAAGGGATGGAGAGGAGAGAGACAGGAGTGAGGAAGATGACGAGAGATATAGACACAGAGTGGGAGAAAAAGGCAGAGGGACAAGGATGGCGAGAGAGGGCAGGAGGCCCCTGAGAAAGGGCAAGGTGGGGATGAAGGAGACACAGCGACACAGGAGGTAGAAAGAGGCTGGGGGGAGGTGTCAGGGAGAGAAAGAGAGAAATAAGGAAAAAGGAGACAGGAAGAGATGAGGAAAGAGAGAAGAGGAGAGGAAAAGAGGTCAAGAGAAAGAGAGAGAGGCAGGGGATGAGGACAGGGGGGATAATGAGGGCTTGGAGGGGGGTGAGGTAGAAAACCATGTGCGATAGATGCAGAGAAAGTGAGCAACCTGCAGGCTCCAGATGACAGCAAGTCAGAGACCGGGAACCAGACTGGAGCAGCCCAGAGAATGAGACACAGAGGACAGCAAATGGAGATACGAAATGAGGTAGAGGACAGAGATGGTTGTAGACAGAGCACAGAAAAGGAGGAAGTGAGACAGAGTGACAGAAACGGCCGCCATCCCGTACATACTTTGTGTTACGACAGCAAACTGATACGTAGTTTTCTTGCGATAGGGCAAGGAGGAAGGTTAGGCAAACGTTTGCACACATGCAAGGTGTCTATTCCGAAACCCCCTTGCAGAAGGGCCTGTATGTGGATGGAGAGATAATAGAAAAGGCTCTGTGCGTGGCACTGATCATCCACATGTCTAAACTTCATAATTATAGCAAAATATTTCAAAACCTTCTGCAATATTATGCCTTTTACAATGATGTGAAATTATAAAGACACAGAGAGAAAATAAGGAGCTCTACTAGAAAAACAAATTGACAGCAGCTTCACATGTGTGACCCGCCCTCACCCCAGCATTAGCGCCTGACAGGAACCAGGGGTTATGATGCCTCGCTGGTGGGGGACACTGCCTCAAACACTGATCTGAAAGAAGAGGATTAGGCTCATGTTTCAGGGGTGTGCTCCTTAACAGAAATTCCAGAGTTTGTCCTGAAATTCTGCTCTTTGAGCTGTAAAAACCATTGTCAGAGCAGCGAAACCAATGGGTATCACACCTACCGTTACACGGAGGCAGCTGACAGGCTCTGACGGCCTCGGGCTTCTCCCCTGCGCAGTGGTCTCCCGCCCGGCAGAGGACCTGCCTCACCTCTGTTCCCTCCCCGCAGGTTACCGAACACTAGAGAAACAAAGACTATGATTAGAGAGGTTTATTCCACCAAGACCACCTTTCTGTGCACACACATGTGTGCATGCGTGCGCACGCACACACACACATACACACATGCACACACACATGCTTGCACAGCTCTGGGGTTCCTTCTCTATTTTGTTTTGGAGACAGATAATCATAGGTTTATAGCCTCACTTCATGACTGACCAGCCTGGGCACATTGTTGCTTCTCTGAAAGCTGGGATGGTAACACTTGCCTCAGGATTGTTGTCGGACTAAACGAAGGCAAAGGAGACAACGTCTATAAAGCAATTGTGCCTGGCAGGCGGTAAGCATGCTATAGGAAAGAAGCCATTACTGTAACGTTAATACCTGCAAAGTTCCCCAAAACAGTAGTGGTGCCTCTTTTCAGGGAGAGATCCTGCTACCCAGCTTCCCATTCTTTGACCTTCCTTACTGATGGTAGAACTTACTGACAGGCTACCTTGGTTAATTCAACCTCTTTGGAACTACTATTATTTTATTCCCATAAGTTAATTTTGTTAATGAAGGGGCTAACCGCTCTAAAATTAAGTCCAGGATCATCTAAGCTATTGCTCCAGGTAGGAGTTTAGAGGAGGGACCTTTGTTCCAGGACTCTGAGGGGAAGGAGATGTGAGGTATCTTTCTGGTCCTGTGCAGGTGACCTTCACTCGCCTCCTCCTTCCTTCCTGGGCCTGCTCTCCACTTCCTTCTTCATTCTCTGTCTGCTTTGTGATGCCCTTTCCTCCTATAAACTTTTCACCTGTGATCACATGATTCCTCCTTTCGAATCTTTAGAAATACCAAAGGTGAGGCATTAATTCACGCCACACAATATTGAGTCAACAAACAAACATCAACTAGACAGGTCTTGGCTGTGCAGTGGGGAAGCAATGCAGAGTCTTTGAGAAATGTGTGGAGGGATGTATGAGTGGCTCAGTCAGTTAAGAATCTGCCTTGGGCCAGATTCTGGGGTCCTGGGATCAAGTCCCACCTTGGTCTCCTTGCTCAGCGGGGAGCCTGCTTCTCCCTCTACCTGCTGTTCCCTCTGCTTATGCTCCCTCTCTGACAAATAAACAAATAAAATCTTAAAAAAAGAAAAAGAAATGTGTGGACCAGGGGCCAGCATGGACTCCAAGACAAAAGTTACAGTATCCATCATGAATGGCATGCTAGAGGTGGGCCTCTGTTTTTGGAATGTAGAGGAAGAACTGTGGGAAAGACAGCCCTGGAAGGTGGTATTTTGGACCCTGGAGATGAGCGCTAGCAGATGAGGAGGAGGTGATGAGACAGGAGGAGGGGGAAGGGCCATCAGCTAAAAGATGGGAGACTCCAATGAGCATGGTCCTTTATGGAAAAGCAAGGAGTTTCTCAAGCTGGAATACAGAGTTGGAATAAAGAACACAGTAAGAAGAGTTCACATGGGACTTATCGTGGTGAACATTTTGCAATATATACAAATATTGAATCATTACATTGTACACCTGAAACCGATATATAATGTTATGTCAATTATACCTGAAGAAATAAAAAGGGGAGGAGAAGGAAAAGAAGAAGAGTTGCCAGGGTGCCAAATGGGGCAGGGCCCCGCATGCACTGCCAGGCGTTTGGAATTCATCCCGCAGGAACGGTGACGTCAACAAAGATATGAAACAGAAGCCTTCTACGTCACAAAACACCCAAACGTGGTTTGCCCCTACCAACTCACCCTAAATATGAGCACTGTTTTCAAATTATGTTTCCTGGCATCTCTAGGTGCTTGACGATTACACAATCTGTGGCCGTGTCTCAACTCACACAACGCCCACGTGATACGTGAGCCAAATTAAAATATGCCACACACGCGTCCGCGCGCACACACAAACGCGCACGCACGGGATTCGTGCGCCCACCTCATTCCAGGGCCCCGTTTTCCAGTGGGAGGGGCAGGGCACGCGGTTACAGGGCCGCCGGTTCTCGGGCCGCTCGGCCGGGCAGTACTTGCTGTGCACGGAGCGGTTGGTGCCGTCGTGGAGCGGCTGAAGGCAGCGCACGGTGCGGAGCTGGTAGCCCGAACTGCCGCAGGTTTTGGTGCAGTGCTCCCACTCCTCGGCCACCCAGCTGCAGCGCGGGGATGAGGGGGACAGGGTTAGAGGTGGCGGCGCGCACCTTCCTGCTCTGCGCCCTAGCCTTCCCTGCTCCCTGGGTGCCGGGCAGCCCGAGGGGCGCCCTCCGGCTCGGGAACTGGTTTCAGAAAGAGGGACTCATCCACCAAGTCCGAAGCCCGAGCATTTCTAACAGTAGTAGGCCCGACACTGCTATGTTGAATGCCTGGGTATTTTCTGCGTCCCTGTGACTTGGAAACCTCGTTTTCTAAAGCATGATCCATCGGCAGAGGGTCTCTGAAACTCATCTTAAGGTTGCCCAGGTTAGGTTGGGGCAGGATGGCAGTTTTCAGAAACACACCAACTCGCTCTCAGCCCCACTGCCTCATGGTGTTAAACATCTGAAAGGAAACTTAGAAAGGCAATCCATCTGATACTTGCTGAGACAAACTGCTTTGGCTGCTGCTGCTTTTCCAAGAAATCCTGAGTTTCCTCACGTTTTAAGATTCTGAGATGACCATTTCATTTCTACAGTTGCTGCTGAGAAGGCTGCCTGACCTATCTATCCTGTTTGGAAAATTCAGTTCTTCATATTGGCACTTATGAGGCCTGACAAAAAGGTAAAGGTAGTGTGTGTCCGGGGCTTGAATGCACCTGACAGAAAGATTTCTAAAAAGATATTTTCAAAAAAGATTTCCCATGGGACATTCCCCAATTCTGGTCAATGTCCATGCCCCCAGCACTCTCCACATCAGCTGTGGCTGCATTGTTAGGGACAGGTCTCCATGATGTGTGGCTATGTGTAGTCCCCAAGGGCCATCACCAGTGATTCTATCTGGGTCCTCGATCTGTCAGGATGTAATTCAGGCATACTTTTTATCCTTTCCAGTGTTACCTTCCCTCTGCATTTTTTTCCTTTTCATAAAAAATGGGGCACCAAAATATATCCATGCTAAAACCTTGGCAATCTTTGCTATCCCCAGTTTAGTATTGCTTTTCCTCATAGAATGTATTGTGGAAACCAAGCAATTGTAAAGCCCTCAATAGTAACTCTCATTTGAAGACAGGTATTCTATGAGAAGTATACACTTCATAGTCACAGATACTCCTGGTTAACTTTATTCCCTCCTGAAATTCCTAGAGTGACAACAAAGGAGAAAAAATAGCATAAATCTATAAAGGTTAAAAAAAAGAAAACTGGATAGAAGGGACCAAAAGATAATTTTGGAACCTAGAAAGCAGTGGGACATCTGGCTACAAGCTCAGCAGACCTAAGAGGGATGAAGTTTAACTTAGCCGTAGAAGCTGGTAAGCAGACTGACTTGGCAGCAGAACTTCAGGAACGTGCTGGATTGTGGCCATAGGGGAAAGTGTGCACGGTGAAACTGGGTGAAGGGAGGGATGAAAACAGGGGACTGAGGAAAAGTCTGTGCAGAAACAGTTCCACCTCCTGATCCTTACCCCCACTGGCTGATTGCCCCTGCTCTAACCAGCAGAAGAGCTGACATCTATCCTCTGTAGAAGATGAACCAGACCTTTAGTTTGTGGACAACAGACGTAGTCAAGAGACAAGAGAGAAAAAGACCAGGGTGAAGACGGGGGGGAGGGTTAGGTAAGAATCCACATATGGAATGGTGAGACGGCCCTAGCTGTCTATACGTATGCAATTTCCAGAACAGCTATTAAATAGACTTATGCTCCCTAGGCAGGAGATTGATTCTACTCTTTGGCATCTGATCATTTCATTAGAAAAGCCCTAAATACACATCGAGGGTCTTCAACAAAATAGCCCAGCCAGCTTGTCCTACAGTGAAACCCACCAGCAAGCAAGTCTTGACCATAAAGCAAGCTTCCAAGCAGCCTTTTTCACCCTGCCTTCTTATGTATGCATGAACAGCTAACAGCAGACACAGAAAAGCCTCTAACACAAATGATGGAGGAGGAAAAAAGAGAGGAAAAGAACTCAGAAGAAATAATGCATGAAAAAGAAAATAATCTTTAATATCATAAAAGAGATAAAAGAACATATTACATCCCCAAAATAAGCATCAAATGCCTTAAAAAAGGAATATGTGAGAAAAAGAACAGAGTGCTTGCATATTAAAGTGCTCTTGGATATTAACAGCACAACAGTAAAAATGAAAAATAAAGCAAGTAGAACAATAAACAATAGATAAGAAAAGAAAAGAAAATTAGATCTGTTTAAGAATCCTAACTACAAATATCTTAGAAAGAAAGAACATTGAAAAAATAGGGGAAAGTTTTCAAAGAAAAAAACACAGGAAAATGTCCCAGAGATTTTGTTTTAAAAAGTCTTTGAGTACGCAGTGCGATGGATGAGAAAAGTAGAGTATTGAGGCAGTCCCATTGCTGTGAAATTTCAGGATGTCAGGAACAAAAAGAAGATCCTTCAAACTCTGAATGACAAACAAAAATAGAAAGCACTGAGAACCAGAAAAGCAAATGGCTTTCCAACAGCAACATGGGAATCTAGAAAACGTTGGAACAATGGTTTCAAAATTCTGAAAGAAAACACATTGCAGTTTGGAATTGTCTGTGTTTCCCAATGATCAAAAGTGAGGGTAGAAGAAAGACTTCCTATATACCCTTATACTTTAACCTCTTAGCGACTTTTCTTATGAGAATTTTTTAGACAAAAATTTTCACTTTGTATATACATTTTTCATGAAGCTACTGGAAGACATGATCTACCAGAACAAATGAATACATGAAAAGATAAGAAGACGAGAAATGCAGGAAACAGGAGACTCGATGCAAAAGAGAGGCAGTAGGAATATCTAGGAAGAGGTAAAAAGACACCCCAGGATGAACAGAAGTCCAGGGCAGAACTCTCTGAGAGATACCTCCAAGAAGTTGCAAGTGACAGGATGCTTGAGTGTTTAGTATTTACAGGAGATTGACACTCACAGAAGACAGTATGGGGATGAATTAGTGAAAAGTAGTAGAAAACAAATCATAAAAGTAAAAACATTCATTAATTCTAGAAGAAAGAAAATTTCACAAGGAAAGAAAGACCAGCTAAGTGACTCACCTGTTAGGACAGACAGAAGTTGTTAAGATAATATAAACTCTGAAGATTAATATCAGTAAAAGGTTATAACAATATTGGAAATACTGGGGAAAAGAGAAGTCTGGGCTCTGGGTGTGTATTTGGGGAGGATTCTAGAAGAATGCTCAACCTTTCACTTTCCACATTGGAAAATCAATATACATAATACACGTAATATCCCAAACCTCCCCCACCTCAAAAAATCAAGCAGATGTAAAAACATTTTAGTTAGAGAGTTGGAAACCAGAAGTTATCAAAAGAAGCATCATAGCTGGAACGTGGTTGTTTTTGAGGACCAGGAGGACAATAAAGGGCAGGGGAACCACAGCTTTATGTAATTCCTGTGAAATGACTTGACTATTTAAACCAGGTACGTTTATTAGCTTGTACCTAAAAATAAAATTAAAACTAAAAAGAAATCCCTCTCATGTTGTGCTCAGGCTATGACAGTTAGAATAACTGCTTACAGTGGATGGGTACATTCTTGAATATTGCACATTCTTCTAATAGGTTTCGGCTTCTTGTTGACCTCGCAGAAGCTGCGGTGGACCATCTTATTATCACTTTTCCTACGGCATCCGTATTTAGTGTACTGGAAACCTAGGAAAGGAAACACATTTCTTTGGATTTACTCACTTATTCATTCTGTTACATGTTTGGTCATTCAGTCATCCAGCCAACAAATACTGACTGAGGACCCACGGGAGGCCAGGCACTGCTATAGATGCTGAAGGTCCAGAAGTCAATTAAATACACAAAATCCTTAACTTTTCAGGGCCTACATTTAATAAAGAGTACAAATGATTAAACAGCAGCTGTGCACGTGCTAATGAACTAGACCCCCAAACACACACAGTCTAGTATGAGGGGCAGATTTGACAACCGCTGTGACACCACCACCCAGTGACCCAGGCTTTTAGGGAGTTATGCACATAATTTACTGTAGAGGGCGCCAAAGGAACACAGAGGGGAGGGTCTCCGCTGGAGGGGAAGGTCTCGAGTGAGCTGGGGGAGGGGCACGGACTGCTCACAGGATCCGCGCTTCTGGATCAGAATCTTGAAGTTCAAACAGTGTCAGATAAAGGGAATGAAGCAGAAGAATACTCCAAGTGAAGGAAATGACATGTTACAAACGGAAGGTCTGTTCGAATGGTGGAAGTTTCCTGTGTGAGGGGGACAGGAGATAGGAAAAGATCTAATCCTAAAAGCCTTGGGTGCCAGACTAGTGTTTGGACTTTTTATCTTGGCGGTCACAGGGGTTTTTTGAAGGTCTCCCCACTCACCAACACTGACATCTGTAAATAATTAATTAAAAAAATTTTTTAAGGGGCGCCTGGGTGGCACAGCGGTTAAGCGTCTGCCTTCGGCTCAGGGCATGATCCTGGCGTTATGGGATCGAGCCCCACATCGGGCTCTTCCACTGTGAGCCTGCTTCTTCCTCTCCCACTCCTCCTGCTTGTGTTCCCTCTCTCGCTGGCTGTCTCTATCTCTGTCGAATAAATAAATAAAATCTTTAAAAAAAAAATTTTTTTTTTACATTTGTTACGCCTTGCATCTAGATTAACCTTGGGTTACATGTCACTGTATTTGAGGTGCACACGTGTATATTTTTACATGTGTAATAGTTAATTATAATACGCAATATATATAATATATGTAAAATTTTGCCAAACCCTTTGAGAGTACATTGCTGGCAACCTTCACTTGTAAATACTTCAGCATACTGCCCATAACAAGTACATCTCTTACATAATTCTTAAAACCAGAATATTTAACACAGATATAGTACTATTTTCTAATATACAGACCAAATTCAAAATCTGCCAGTTGCCCCTATCATGTTCTTCACAGCAATGTTTTTCCAATCAAGGATTATGCAGTGCATTTAGCTGTCATGGAATTAAGCAGGAAGAGTTTCTGGGCCTCTTTCTATCTTGGATGTTCTTCAGATGTACAGGCCATTTGTTGTGTAAAATGTCCTACAGTTTAGAGGTTTATTTAATTGCCTCCTAATGATTAGATTCAGGTTATCCACTTTTGGCAAGAATACTACATAAATAATGCTGTGTCTTCGGGACAACACATTAGGAGGCTACAGGATTTAAATAGAAATACTAGAACTCTACTCATTTGGTCAGTCATTCAGTCATTCATTCAAGAATACCCTGGAAATAAAGGAAGAGAAGAAAATCAAAGTAGTTGACTAGTTAAAAGACTTTTGCAATAATCTTCCCTTCCAAAATCATGAGGACACCTGGTAAGGAAGGAAGAGATGTGGTAGTTATTAAAAAGGTGTGTCTGACAAACCTTGTAACCAAGTAGATACTGAAGGAGCAGCAAAAGGGAAGATTCAAATTAAACATGCATTTTGTAATAGATTAAGTATCATTTTAAATAATTAATTAAAAACATTTTATGTGTCCTCCACCTCAAAAAAAAAAAAAAAAGCCTTTTAAAAAATACATCCTTGGGGTGCCTGGGTGGATCAGTTGGTTAAGTGTCTGCCTTTGGCTCAGGTCATCGTCCCGGGGTCCTGCGATCGAGCCCTGCATCGGACTCCCTGCTTTTCTCCCTCTCCCTCTGCCTGCCGCTCCACCTCTTTCTCTCTCTCCCTCTCTCGGTCAAATAAATAAATAAAATCTTAAAAATAAATAAATAAATAAAAATACATCCCTGAATTTAGAATTATAAAATAAATGGTTGACGCATGCATTCCTGACTCTGAATAATTTTTTTGTTCTTGGCTACTCAGCACCATGACTCAGCCCTTTGCCTTCTCCTGCCTGTTGGGGAAAACTCCCTCTAGGCCAGCTCAGTTCTGGAGCATTTGTTGTTCAGAAGCAGAGCGATGGATGAAGTGAGAAACTGAAAAACTCTGTGAACGGTGTAATGGATCTACATGAGAAAGGGCAGAGAGGGAGCACGATGGCGTTTAAGAGCATGTAGCCAGAAGCCGGACCACCGGGGTCTGTATCTTAGGGTCTGGGCAAATTACTTCTCTTCCCTGTCCTTCAGTTTCCCAATCAGTACAGTAGAGATAATCACAGTGCTGACCTCACAGAGCCATTGTGAGTATTCATGTACTCATACAGAGAACATTTAGAATGGGACCTGCTTACCTGCTACAACTAATAGCTCTTTTATTACTAACACTGATAGAAAAGAAATGCACAGGTATGGAAAGTAAAAGTGGAGAAGAAGAAAGGCCAGAACCACAGGACACTGCATCTGGGAAAAGTAAAGTCATTAAAGGTACCACCATATGAATATGAGACCAAAAGAACCTGAGGGAAAAGGGCAAGAGGATTTGAAGAAGCTTTACCGTTGTTATGAATGGACTCCCATCCTTTGTAGATTCAGAGGTTTCAGTAAAAATGCTTTGTACTTATGTTTTGGTTTTATGTTTGGGATTTCTCAGATTGTGGCCTCAATTAGAGGCAATCTTTAAGGTCAAAGCAGTCTAACTGGCTTTCTATGAATTACATTGAAGGAACTACATGCGTCCAATTGTTACCTCCACCACAGGGTTTGGAACACTGAGACCAGCTCTTCAAAGCCCACTCAAAAGTATCTAATTCTTCCTGGATGACATTGTTGCTGCTGATTGTAGGGGCAGAGTCTTCGTGAATGATGTACTTATACGTCAGGCTGGAGTGGGTGTCGTTCTCCTGAGGTATGATCTGAAGGATACATGAAACATGGAGGTCACCTGAAGGGGCTTCACATTTTCAGTAAAAATTATAAATATTTCAGAACAGTCGTCTTATTAAAACTGGAAAACTTTCAAGCCGTTTCTAAAAATATAATGTTTCTGTTTCTATCAACTGAAGTGTAAGTACGCCCTGTTTAAGAAAAAATAGCATAAACACATAAAACTTTGGCCATAAAAAATAGAAAAAATAGAGGTATAAGAGTTTATATAATAAAAATAATAACCTTCCAATGAGATTCACTGTGGATTTCTTTAAGTTATATGTCTCCTTACTGCTTTTGAAAATGATTCTTTAAAATAACTGTTTTATCATGATGACAAAGATAATAATGTTCCCTCCAAAAAATGTATACATTATGGAAAAAATACAAAGAAAATAAAAATTATCTATGATTCTACTAAACCAGAGAAAACCAAAGTCACTTCTGTTGTTTTGTGATGTACCCTCGAGATATTTGCATCTTGTTTGGTGTGTGTGTGTGTGTGTGTGTGTGTGTGTACAGATACACACTTTCTGGCTTTGCTTAGTTCACTTAATGTGTCGGGTACTATTTCCCAAGGTAGTAAACAGTCTCTGAAAGCACACTTTTCAATGTCAGCGCAGTGTTTAATCCTAAAGGTAGGATGCATTATTTAGCCACTCACTTGTTAATAAATACTAGTATGGATTAGAATTTGTCCCCCACTTTGTGGCGATTTCTGATTTTCCTTAGTGAGCTAAACGGTACAAGTTCTTAGAACAGACTGATGAATGGCCCTTCAGAATAGTCAGAACAATTATTACTCTCATGATGAGAGTATATGGAAGTACCCCATTTGGCACTACATATTATATAATTTTCATCTTCGTTAACTGAATGGGCAAATGATTGTTATTTTAATTGTTATCTATTTGATAATAGCAAAGTTTAATTTTCTTGGTTTATTAGTCACTTGCATTCTGGTTGCTATTCACTGCAGGTTTGTGTCACGGCTTCTTTTTTATTGGTATACAGACCTTTTTCTAAATAATTTATGCAATAAGGACATTAATCCTCCTTTTATAATACGCATTGCAAATACAGTCTCAGTTTTTTTATTTGCCCTTTAAATATTGTTTAGGGCAATAAACTTTTTTAAAAAGTGAGTTTTTATCGACTTTCATTCACTAGTATTTTAAACTAAAGTTTTAGAAATAGCTTTTGTTTGAGAAATTGGGTAATATTAAACCCACTAGGATGAAGGATTTGGTTATCTGGATTCTTTTCTCTGTTTTTCCCCCTTAGTGTTTGTTTTTAAAACATTACAAATCAAGCACTGACCCTTACACTCTAGCCAGAAGCTTACAGCTTCCAGCCCCAGGAAGCTAGCTGCCATGCTCCGAGGCTCCCAGCCTAGGGTTCCAGCTCTTTAGAGAGGAAAAGAAAGATCATGGTGATACAGCACTGCTTGTCCACAAACCCACTGTCCTAGCTACAAATCTGCCCCTTGTATCTCTAGCTCACGTTGTTCCCTGTGCTCGCCCCTGCTATCGGGGGACAAAGCCCTGATGTAGGCTAGCATGGCGGCTAATGGCAGGGCTGAGGCCAGACACCTGTGCCACTGGAAAAGAATGCAGTGCAATTATATGAGTGAGATGGAGCTTCTGATCTCCAGCCATTCAAACTTCATTAAATTTTGATTAGTGTATATTTTTGCTATAAAGTTATATAACCTATGAAACAGAATGACAGAAATATGAACAATTAATTTTTGACAGAGATAAAAAGATACCTTAATGGAAAAAAGGCCATTTTTTCAACAAATGGTACCAGAACAAGTCATTGTGGTGGCTTTAAAAATGTGTCCGCAAACCTTTGACATTTTCCCTCTCAAAGAGTAGGGCTTAATTCCTCTCCCCTTCAGTGGGCTGGGCTCAGTGACTGGCTTCCAGCAAACAGACAACAGCAGCATTGATGGGATGTTACCCCCAAGATTTGGTTAAAAAGACGGTCTCTGTCTTGGCCACACTCTGTCACTTGGATCACTCATTCCAGTGGAAGTCAGCTCTCATGTGATAAGGACACATATGGAGTCTAAGGAGAGGCTCACATAGTGAAGAATGCAGGCCCAACAGCCACCCCCTGGGAAAGCTTAGAAGCAATCTTCTGAGGCCTTCCAACAGCCCTGTGATTGAGCAGGGTAGCAGATGTCCCCACTGCAGCCTTGGGGTGACCAGCCACAGCTAACGGCAACCTCATAAGATGTCATGAGCCACAACAAGCCATTTCAGCATCTCCTAGTGGCCTGACCCACAGAGGCTATGAGATAATAAATGCTGCTTTGTGTTTAGCTAAGATGTTCAGGGTAATTTGTCCTGCAGCAATAGATAATAGAGACACCCATATGCAAAAATAAGAGGCTAACACATCATACAAAATTTACATAAAAATCAACTCAAAATGTAAAATATTAAGCTATAAAACTTTCAGCAAAAAAATAAGAAAATTCTTTAACACTGGATTAGGCAGAACTATGTACACACACACACACACACACACACACACACACACATATATCACACCAGAATCTTGATCCATGAAAGAAAAAAATTGATAAATTAGACTTCAGGATAGTTAAAATATTTTGTTCTGTGACACTATTAAGAGAAGAAAAAGAAACTATAGACTAGAAGAAAATATTTGACAAATCATGTATTTCATAAAGGACATATCAAGTATATAGAAAGAACTCTTAAAATTCAACAAAAGAGATAAAACAACTCACTTTAACAATGGGCAAATGATTTGGACAGACACCTAGTCAAATAATTTTCAAAGAAAGAAAAAACATCCTTGGAATTGAGTGGGGATATTTGGTTTTAAATTAGGATAATATTTTTTATAGAGAATTCAATAAATAGCATACAGAATCCAACAATATTTTTCAAAACAGGTAGATGTCTTCTGCTTTCATCCATGAGGGGGTAATAGAGTTGCCTTGCTGATACTAAAAACAATAAAACTGGACAGAACGTACACGGGAACTTTCTGGGGGGAGGGCAATGAATAACACAGCGAAGGACAGTGATGCCTGTGGGAAGACAAACAGGCCAGGTCCTGGCTTCCTGACAGGGTCAGGTTCTGGGCCCTGCACAGCGAACAGGAGCCCAAGCCAAGACAGCAGTCTCAGGGAGCTGAGGAGATGGAGAGTGGGGTTTGGAACTTGCAGGCAGGGTCCTAAAGAAGAAGGGGCTGCACAGAGGGGTGGCCCAGAAGCCGCACACATCCTACAGTGAAGGCTGGTCTGTGCACGCCCAGGCCAAGACACCACACTGTCTACCAGCGAGTGGCTGCTGTGGGGCTGGGAGCAGGACAGAGACACCCAAGGTTGGGTGGTGCTAGGGACACAGGAGTTCTTATCTAGTCAGATGAAGAGGCCTTGCTAACACTTCAGGTATTCAGCTACAGCGTCAAAAAGGCCATGCCATAAGAATAAGGACAAAATTGAAATAGATCAGCCCTGACAAAGAATAAATCAGGCTTCACAGATCAGGAGGAAATGACAGCCAGAACAAAACCCCATAGACTGTATAGAAGGCAACGTAAACCAAATGCCGTACAATTTATCAACTATAAAGTCCGGTATACACTTAAAAAAATAGCCCATAGAAGCAGACAACATGAAGACACAGGACTTAGAGGAAACATTAGACATAATGAGTGAAATATATGGAAATCTCAGCAAAGGAATGGAAACAATATTTTTTTATTTAAAAAAAAAAGGACAAAACGGAAATTCTAGAAAAGAAAAGAACACCATCTGACACGAAAATTTTACTGGACGGGCTCAACAACAGATTGGAGACCACATAAGACACAGTCAGTGAACTTGAACGTGGCTCAATAGCAATTATCCAATCTGAAGAACAGAGAAAAAGTGATTACAGAAGGATGGACAAAGCCCAGGAGGCATAAGGAACAATTTCAACTGGGTTAGCATACGTGTAAATGAGTCCTAGGAGTGAGAGACGGGGGGGNNAAGGGCACACTTGGCACACAATGGAAAATCAACCCAAATTTGGTTAAAAAAAAAAACCCCATCAACTTAGATACCACAATGCTTGGTGAACCCCAAGCCAGACAGAGACAAAGAACATCACAAACTAAGCATATCACAAACGGCTAAACAAACAATGAAACAAAACAAAAAGATAAAGAGAAAATCTTTAAAAAGCATCCAGGGAAACAGATACCTCACATACAGAGCAGCAATAGGAACGAGGCTGACTTCTCATCATAAAGGATGTGTTGTAGAAGATAAACGTTACGAGTCCAAAGATAGCACCTGTATGTTGGCCCCTACTTGGTTTCTTCACCAAGTAGGTGAAGTGGGCTGAGACACTTTAGCTCAGAAGCCCGCTAGCACCAAACTCAAATTTTTACATGCTCAATTCTTTTCAATGTAGCCCAAACAGGCATATTTTTAGCCAGTTAGAACCTGCTTGCGTCGTATACCCCTATGAAACTGCACTTGACATTTGCTAACCGTAAAGGAGACTGTGGCTCTAAGGATCCCAAGCTGCTGCTGCTCCTGGAGCTCTCAGAGCAGAGACTCCCCACTGTGCTGCCAACTGACATCACCTAACCGAAACACCCCCTCTCCAATCCCTTCTCTCCCAGGAGCTCCCTCCTGAACAGTGGCCCCTGACCTGCAAATCCAGCAAGGTATCAACAAAGCCAGTGCGCGCTACTGCCACCTTGTGGTCACATCTACTTCCCTAATCAGCTCTCCAATTCCTTCAACTCCCCTATGACAGCATAAAAACATCTTTCAAGTGCTAACACACACACACACACACACACACACACACACGCAGCACTAGCTATCCAAATGTTTATATCTGCTGAAGATATCTTCTAAGAATGAGGGTGAAACACAGATATTTTCAGATAATTGGAAGTTGAGAGAATTCTTTGCTAGCATGCATACCCACACCACAAGAAACCCTAAAGGGATGTTCTTTATATCGAAGGTAAATGATACTAGATGGAAAGTCAGATTTACAGGGAAGAATGAAGAGCACCAGAAATGGTAAATATGTGGGTAAATATAAAAATCACTCTCACCTTTTGTCTTTAAGATAACAGATTACTAAAAGGCAGGAATCATAATACTGTTACTGGGTTTACAATGTACATAAAATATATGACAAAGTTGCACAAAGAGTAGAGAGGGGCAGATAAATGGAATTATAAAATACAAGCAACTAAATATTCAATGTTCAAGGTAAAAGTGTTTTCAGATAAATTAATTTTAAAATTATAAACTAAACCAGCTACATATTTAAGCCTGTAATACCACATACCAAAACAATAACAGGATCGTGTAAAGGTCCATCTGTGTGAAGAGTTTCAATATCATCTTCAATGTTATAGTCCCATTCCACACCAAGATCTATGAAGGTCCGTGACTTGGCTTCCTCCCCTTTGCCATTTAAAATATAGTGGCCAGTAGCCTGGTTCTTAATAGCTAAAGGGAGAAAAGTGGGTAACCAGCATACATTTTATTTTATCATATTACAGGTTTGATGACCCACAGCAAGTCTACCCCTTTCTATAAATGACAGACTGTATATTAGCATCAAAGCAATCAAAGTGAGTGCTCGTTCTGATACGACTTCCATTCCCTTCATTCGGCATTTAAATCCTCAAGCCGCAATCCTAACTAGTCAAAAACAATAACAAGATGGTTTAAATAAAGGAGGTAAAAATTGACAAATATTCCCATTTGAAAGGACCGTCAAAGAGGTTAACAGTTTCTAACCCACTCCTGTATATTTCCTCAGAAAGCTGGGAATACTTTGAAAATCATGGATACTTCTATAATCATTAACACAAATCATTTATGCTAGGATAGCACATAACATAAGGGCTTCTTTACTTTGCTGTGTTAGCTCTTTCAAGTTAGTAGAAGTATTGATAGGTATCCAACATAGCTGAACTAATTTTTAGACCAACAAGTAGCTCTTATGTTCGTGAAATTCCAAGGCCGTGTCCCTACTTATATGGCTAGAAAAAGCTGTTTACTGGTGATAGAGTTCCTAATGCTTTATTGATCTAATATATTATTTAAAAATGCTTTCTCTAATGGACAAAACATAACAAATGGGATTTTAAAGTTTGGAGGGGTTTGCCAGCATATAATAAGTTAGAAAATAAAATTTCATGTTATAACCATCCCTGAAAATGTGTAGAAAACAAGAGCAATTTTACTTAAATACATTTATTCCTCTTGAGCTTTTTGAAACTAGTCTAATGTTTCCAAGGATAATGATCTGAGTTCTAGGACAAAAAATAAGGCATAGGAATTACTGGAAAAAGAACTACGGCTGACTGTTAGATCGTTAAGGAATCTAGTAGCGAATTTAATTTAAATACTAAAAAAAATTCTATGAAACACCATAAAACAATTCATTTTTTAAGTCACACATTTAAAATAAAAGCAATTTGAGACAAATTTTCATGGGGTTGACAGATGATTCTTTCGTTTCAGAGCGCTTCCTCGTGCTTTAATAGGTCAGGGAGTATGTGGAAGTCATATTTACATTTGTACACACACTTGAAACAAACCCCTTTAGAAATGAGATTGTTACATGATCCTCTCATAAAGGAGGAAGGGAATTCTAAACAGCCATGCAAATGGACCTGCATGTGCCAGTCAGAAACTGGACACATCACAGATACTGGCTTTTCAGTAAAAGAACTTAAAATGCAATAAAAGTAAGGAGAGGCATACAGCAAGGCATCAACCAAAATATCAGAACTAATTGGCCAACATAACTATGGCAAATTTTTCTGATATTCTTCCTTAATTTATGCATTTTATTAACATATTTATTTTTCTCATCCCCTAATACAGAGAAAAACTGCATAACAAACTTGTTAAATAACCTTTTCTTCATATAAATAATGAAACAACCTAGATTTCACCAAAAATTAAAACTCTATTTTTGAATACTTTTTGTTTTAAAGAAAGAAGAGCGGGGAGAAATGACCAACAAAAACCACACAGTAATGCATTTATATGTAATTCTGAATCTTGCATATCTATGTATACATACATATACATATATACACATACATCTACACGCATATATATCTATGTATGATTTCTTTGACATTTCTCTAAGAGCATGCTACAGCAAAGCCAGCGGACAGAAACACTTACCAAGAATATGAGGAGAAGCCTCGTCTTCTTGGATTAACACATGTCTAGCACCAGGGGGTATATCAAACATCTTAAGGTACCCTTTGCATGTGTAGTAAATATCGGAGAAAGCAAAGAAGAAAACAAAAGCAACAACCATGGTTAGCCGAGCATGAAATTCTTACTGTTCCTGCGTGCAGAAGAGGGCATCCATAAACTCAAAGAAGCAGTTTCAGAAGTTAACTTCAAAGCATTGGTAGCTTTTGTGACAACTGGCATGAGATTAGAGGAATTCTTTTTTTTTTTTCTTTTTTTTGTATCAAGAGGGGGGAGTTAATCTTGTTTCTAACCTATCAGTCTTTTACCTTGTACTGAACTGTGAATTGTGTCAACAACAATTGAGGCAAATACTATACTTTCCTGTGACCCTCTATGTGAGTTTAGGTTTTCTGTTGTTGTCATCATTGCTGTTAAATTTATTTGTTTGTTTGTTTAATTTGATTAGAGCTGACACATGTAATGTTATATTAGTTTTGGGTGTACAACATAGTACAACATAGTGATTCGTCCAGTGTATACACTACGCTATTTTAGTTTTCTAAACCACCCTTTTGAAGTGGGGCCAGTGTTTAGTGTCCTTTGTTGGCGAACTTCTTGAGATATTTCATCTGTCTATACATTATTTTAAAAGCTTAAGGGCAAGTATAGATAGCTAAACTTCTAATTAATGAAATATCTTCATATTTAAAGCCTGCTTTGTTCTAAAGAAATTTCAAAAGAAAGAACAGTGAGTGCCTCTCATTTTTCTTGTGATCAGCCATTAATTTAAAAGCCTTGAACAAGTTTTATTATGGGAAAGTTTTAAAATACATTCTTTAGATTTGATCAAATCATTTGGTTGGAAAATATCCACAAGTTATGTCATACATTGCCTTAAAAATGTGCTCTAAACTCAATCTTCTAATCCAGAAATCATGAAATCAATATGCTTAATGGATTGCCTTGGGTTATAAAATCTTGTGTCAATCCTATTATGGTCAATGTCATATAAAGCAAATCCTGGTGTTATCACATGTCCTAAAAATTATCTTAAGATCACTTAGAATTAAGATCCTAACTATAAATCAACAATAGGACAAGCAGAAATCAAGATGTTTTATCCAGGAAATATAAATTAATATAGGCAGATGATGCAACTGACACCTTACATATGAAACATCCAATTCACACACTACAGGATGAGTCTGACAGAAATTCCTTTATAAACACACAATTGCCATCGTTATCAGAAAGAAATATGTTTGTCATTTCTATATGGACAATAAATATCTACCTATGGGTAGATTTACTTAACTTTTTCAGAATATCTATTAGTGTCTTAACTCAATGGCAGAGTCATTTTGGGGTCAGGGTTTTCAGTACCTGAGCCTGGGTAAAGTCGAGTCCGTGAACCACAGCGTGTTTGTCTGCGCATGCAATGGCTGGACGTAACGTGTTTAAGTGCTGACCAAGCACAGCAAAACAGCTTGATGCCATTTATGGATGCCCATCTTTCTGCAGTTTGCTACAACTTACCCAGTACATTTTTAGTTTCCCTTGTTTCAGCAAGAGAAATATTACGAGCTCCTTTGGGTAAAGTGAAGGCGCCTCTTGTCTTCCCTTAAACAGAATGTTTTTAATTAGTGAAGGTTTCATGTTTCTCAAAGTCTTGCTGTTTCATTGACTATACTATAAGTTATATAGATTCTATTAGGTAAGATAACAAATAATTCTGTAATTTTATATGTTGAAGTCAAAATGCATTTTTAATAGTTAGGTAATGCCAATAAACAGTTAATAGTCAATGAAAGTAAGACTAAGAATGAATGAGATATGATAAAGGTGATTGGAAGTTGAATACTTGCAGATTTCATTCTCCAGCAACTTGAATTCTGTATGGCACCTCTTGCTTAAATGTTTCCCTGTTGGAAAATGTTAATTAGTCTATTGAGTGACTATGATGACAACACCAGTGCAAAGAAATGGATGTTAGATTATCTTTGAACAGTCTGAATCCGTATGACTGATGAAATCTTTCTTCTCTTCTGACCTTGATTTGCAGGTTTAGTCTAATTTTTGAGGTATCTGAAAAAAAACCATCATGACCTCGTACCACAGAATGGATGATTAATGGATGGATGATTAATGGTTAATGGTAAAACCTTTTTTCTTTACATTAACTTACTCTGGAAATTAAATAACATGAATGATTTTATACCAAAAAGGATAATACAGCTGCCATAGAGAAAGCACACTTAATTGTTTCACAATAAGATGAAGAAAATTACATGTTTACTCCACCAAAACCATAATATATCATTTTAATTCTGTGTACGTTCTTAAAATTACATAATCAGCCAGAAATGGCAATATTTGTTTTTTTAACCCTTTAACTATCAAATGACTGCACAGGAATATCAAAAACATCAGTAACGAAAGACACTTTGGAGTGGCCTAGCTCTGCCCCACTCAATGTGTCAAAGAGCAATACTGGTCTGGGGTCTGTGTGTGTTTTTTTTTTTTTTTTTTAAATAGTTCTTGCTTTATAAAAATAGCACCACGATTAAAAAAAAAAAAAAAAAAACCACTCTACAGAAGGAACCATGTTCCAACATTGTAAGAAAATGTTCTACTTAAAGCAGCACAAGATAACCACCCCAACCATCCCTTCTTCCCCTGTTCCCTTTCGAACCAGTCATGCGCCACTCCGGCACACTGTTCTTGGTAGTAGGGATCCTAGGGCACCTAAGGCCAGGAGTCTTTGGGGGGAGGGGGCGGTGGGTCTTGCATGGTTAAGCTCTGGGGTAGCTGAGGTCTAACGAGAGTACAAAGAACTGAGAGAATTATTCCATTGGAGTGAAGACTACCTTTTTTATACTTTCTCTTCTTCTATAAGGGAAAATCACCACCACGACAATGTGCTCAAAGTAAACCAATTTCTTAGCTTTATTTTTGTTTTTTCTTATTTTATCATTCTACCAAAGACTATGCCAACTGTGTGGGGATGATGAAAGAGAAGCTTCTCAAGGGAAGTACCATATTGAATTTATCTTTAAATGCTGAATTCCCAGAGACATTTTCTCCACAAATGCTTATTGAATAACTGAATAGTATCTGTCACAAACTAGAAAAGATCGTTCAGTAATAAAAGTTTGTATCCAAACATTTTATGAAAATTCCAGTGAATAATTATGAGATTCTTCATAATTTTACATATTACTTGTGCTTTTTTTTTTTTTTTTTTCCCATCTGCTGAAACTTCACTGCATGCCTAAGTCCAGGTCATTGACTCTGAAATAAACACTAACATTCACATACACAAGCAATCATACCTCAGGGTTGTCTTTGGTTGTGCACCTAATTTTGTGTAATATTAAGCTTTTAAAATTATGTGAAATATGGAATCTATATTTGTAGATTCATAAATAGGATAAACTTGTTCACCTTTAAAATAAAAGAAGCAAAACTAATGCAATATTTTAAAAGCTGTATTTAAAATTTTGTGATTTTTTTAACTTCTGATCAACAATTTATGTGAACAGAAAATTCAAAATAAGCCTCAATTCTAATAATTAGGTCTAATGTGTTTTATTAAAAACACAAAATAGGGGCGCCTGGGTGGCTCAGTTGGTTAAGCATCCAACTCTTAATCTCTACTCAGGTCATAATCTCAGGGGTTGGGAGATCGAGCCCCTTGTTGGGCTCCACATTGAGTGGGGGTTCTGCCTGGGATTCTCTCTCCTTGTCCCTCTGCCCCTCCCCGCTTGCACACACACTCTCTCTCTCAAAATAAATAAATAAATAAAATAAAATAAATAAACACAAAATAAAACAAAACACATATTTTAGCTAACTACTATAATTTATATTAATTTTATTTGTTCCTTATTTAAATTAAATAGGTACTTAATCATCATGGATGCCATGGAGTATAAATCAGTCCAAGTGTTTTTATTTTTGGTTTTGATTTTTAGTTCCTTAAAAGGTAATCTGGGGGTGTCTGGGTGGCTCAGTTGGTTAAGCGTCTGCCTTCAGCTCAGGTCATGATGCCGGGGCCCCACGTCGGGCTCCCCAAAGAGTGGGGAGTCTGCTTCGTTCTCCCCAAAGACCAGGGAGTCTGCTTCTCCCTCTCTCTCTGACTCTCCCCCCGCTGATGCTCGTTCTGTCTCTCTCGTGCTCGCTCTCCCTCTCTCTCTCAAATATATAAATAAAATCTTAAAAAAAAAAAAAGAAAAGAAAAGGTAATCTGAACAAAAATAAATCAGCAGCTAATTTTTTGTTATGTTTTTAGGGAAAATGCTACATTCCTAAAAGAAGTCTCAAAAAGTACAATACAGAGAAGGATAAACTGAATTCATGAGAGAACTCATCTTACCAATCTTCTTGGGAGTTCTGGTAAATGTCCCCTTTACGGTTCGACAATGAGAATTATCTCCTCCACAGACGCCACACTTATCCTCAACCTTCGTAGAACCGATTTCTTTATCACAGCCCACTTTCTGGAAAGAGAAGATGTTAAACGGGACTAATTTTAATGTGCCAGATGAAGGTCAGCATCCTAGACAAGGACAAACCATTTGTTTTATCGTAAGCCCATAGTGACGCAGTCTGACCAAACCTTGACTCTAGCTCTGATTTTTTAACGCCTTGATCTTTTTGAAGAACTACTATGAAGTCAAATGATTTGTACTCTAGATTAAAATCTACTCTAGGATAAATCTCCCCTGCCTAATGAAACATTTACCCCATCACACATAGTCATGACCCATCCAACATTTATTAAGCACAGATATTGTTGATGCTGAGAAGATAAAAAGTAGGATGGTATTTTTCCCTCGTTGCTCTCCTATTTGGAAAGATGAATAGTAAAACAGTGAGCTGGGCATTAGCATAAGCTTTACAAGCTGGCTAGGGATGCAAAACAAAACTCTACAAAAAATGAAATAAGATGAAATCAGAGAAGGAGACAAACCATAAGAGACTCTGAACTCTAGGAAACAAACTGAGGGTTGCTGGAGGGGAGGCAGGTGGGGGATGGGGTAACTGGGCGATAGACATTAAGGAGGGCACGTGATGTGATGAGCACTGGGTGTTATATAAGACTGATAAATCACTGAACTCTACCTCTGAAACTAAAACCAAACCAAACCAACAAACAAAAAAACAAACAAAAGACTTTACAAAGTGCTGGAGATTTTCATAGGGCCCTGTAGAAAGGCATTTCAAGAACGCAGAGGGATAAAAACAGAGCCATGGAAATTGTATGCTCATGGGAAGTGGGTTCAGAGAGCAATACTAAAGCCATGTTCAAGCCAATGGAAAGTTAGTGCTGTATAAGAAGGGAAGGACAGTGAAAGATTTGCAAAGCACAAGCCATGAAAGGCCTTGAATATCAGGCAGAGTTCACATTTTCACAGGTACTTAACAGGGAACCACTGAAGGTTTTCTGAACTAGTGCAGGATAGGGGGACACGATAGGCCACTACACTCAGAAGTTTGGAATGAAAATGGGCAGAGACAATGAGGACCACACATTTGATGTACCAGATACTATGGGAGGGTGAGAGATGGACCAAAGTCAGATTCTACTTTCAGGGAACATTCATTTCAAATGGGAGGTCTCTGCATACTGGAGATTCATTCCTACACCACTTCGGTTGTGCTGAAGTGATGAAGAAATAGACAGGAGTAAGGTGTTCAGTTAATAAGGCCGATTTCATATCAGTTTAACTTGTGAACATAATAAGAAAGTCAACTGCAGTTTTTAAAAAAGGGTCTCAATGGGGCAAAACCTGGTTTTTGCATCTTCGCCTCTTTTGTTCTCAGGTGGAATTCGATGTTTAAACTTAGAATCAACTGGAAAGTAAGAGAGAGAGAGTGAGAGAGAGAGAGAGAGAATTTCTAATATTTTTTAAATAAAAGATAAAATACATTTAGCATTGTGTTTTTGAGAAAAGCTCTGTCGTGGAAAAGGAGATGACTACTAGGAAAATACTCAAAGCAAAAAAGGCACCTTACCTCCGAACTGCTGTATCCCTAACCAGAGGGATCAGAGTAACTTAGAAAAGGCATTTGGCTGGAAGAGGAGGAAAACCATATTTAAATCTCCATTCTGCCAATGGCCAAACGTTGATGTGAAAAGTGAAATGTCTCCCGCATTTAGTTGAGGCCTCCTCAACAAGTCCTAGGTTCTCAGTTTAGTGTGATTTTACAGATAAGACAGGGTTAAGATCTTTTGAAAACATGCAGATGAACGACAGTCAAAGCAGAATTGCACAACAGCGTAGGACGCTTCCAGCGAAGCCATGTGAACTCACCACGCACTCTCCCCGCACGCATATGCTGTACGGATCTTTGTAAGAACAGTGCGTTCCGTCATGCACCAGCTGTTTCATGTACACCGCATCTCCAGTCTCTCTGGATTGGCAGTAAAGGTGGCATCTTTTCTTGGCTGCAAAAGATGGAGGATTAATTCGACTATGTACATAAAGTGACATATTTGCACACTGCAGCGATTTTATTTTTAACAGAGTTTTTGCACGGTTGCCTGAAAACAAAACATTGTATGAATAAATAAAAGAAAGAGTAGCAGAAAAGGATACATATTTGGCATACTACTGATCTAAACCGTGAAACTTCTGAGAGTGAAAAGTGGCTGAATTAATAATTACATAGGAACGACTGGGACTGTCCCAGGCAAACCGGGTTGGACGTCAACCCTGGATTTAACCACAGCTCTTCGATAAACTTTAATTCAGAACCAATTTCGTTTTAGTGACACTTAGAGAATTAAAAGGGTTTCTTTTTTGTTTGAACTGTTGACCTAGTATGGTTTATGCCTCATGTAGGATCTCATTAGTTAAATGTAATATAATTTATGTGACTCGCTTCACCGAAACAGATAAAAAATAATGCATTTCTTCTTAATGCATTGCAACACTGAATTCCTATGTGGATGCATCTTTCCTTTAAAACAGCTTTTTTTTTTTTTTTAATTTTATTTATTTATTTGACAGAGAGAGAGACAGCCAGCGAGAGAGGGAACACAAGCAGGGGGAGTGGGAGAGGAAGAAGCAGGCTCATAGCGGAGGAGCCTGACGTGGGGCTCGATCCCATAACGCCGGGATCACGCCCTGAGCCGAAGGCAGACGCTTAACCGCTGTGCCACCCAGGCGCCCCTAAAACAGCTTTTAACCTGAACTCAGCAGCGTGTTGTGTCATATGGCCATCATGTAACTATTTTGTTTCAGCCACCCAAATATGAAGTACGGTGAGATGTTCCCATTTACACACATTTAACCAAAAATTCAGAGGTATGAAGTGAAACACTAAAATGGAATCTCCAAGTGTCTTTTCTGATAACTAGCGTACAGTACAAAAATAAAAGGTTCAGATGTGCCTTTTGTTCTTAAGTCATGATCTCTTCTTGTTTCTGACTCAGTTGTAAAAGAACTGTGGTTTTTTTTCCCTAGTTATTTGGAAAGGAAAGATCACAGTATTCCAGAGCGTTTCCTAGTAGAAGGGTGCCAGTCAAACGAGGAACCTCGACATGTCTCCTATGGGCTGCTTTCCACGGGTCTTTTCATCAGTGACAGTGGGAATGCCGTTTGCCGGGGACTAGCCCACAATTCTCACCCTTCTAGGGAAAGGCCTACGTTAGCCTTGTTCTTGGAAACCCAGCAGGATTTACCCCTATAAACACCAAGTTTTCTAATTTACCAAGTAAGGACCAAGAGTCCAAGGGATTGGTGTTGACAAGGCTTACACTCTGAGTCACCATCCACACAGCGGGAAGACAGGGAGCATCTACTCACCGTCGGGATGTTCGTATGGCAACCAGTGGTGCTTGGTATTCTGGTATTCAAAGTGGGAGTTACGCTGTTGGCACTGCTGTGCTCTGAAGTCCTCAAAGTGTTTTGGGCATTCTTCTGTATTACAAAGCTGGTACTCAAAATTAACACCAGGACAATCCTGACCACCATTGATGGGCCTAAAAGAAAAGACAACATTGAAAAAGGCCCTTTGGCTCTGGGCCAGCAGTTGAAGCTTGCAGACAGAGTACTTGAAGGCAGAAAGCCAGAGCTTCTCAGCTGCTGACACAAAGTGAATGAACTCATACTTCCTAATTTCGATCCCTTTCCAAAGGCACCATCCTCTCCCTGTGTGTGTGTCTGGGACGGGGTAGGGAGGTGGGGACCAAAATCTCAACTTAAATCAGCATTTCAAACAGTATATTTTGAATGCATGGTGAAAGTTTATAAAGAAATTTAAAAAAACATATGTATGGACTGAGGAAAATTAGATTTCCTACCATGCATAAAACATGTCCATGCAACCCAAAGAAATCTGATCACAGCTCTATGTCTTAGTTTTCTCCTATGTAAAACGCAAAAAATAATCCCATCTTCCTTAGAGAAAAATGGCGAGGACCGCGTAAGTTAACATATTTAACATACTTAGAACACAGCATAGTTCGTAGTGAACCTTAGCTGCTCTTATTATAATTTATATTGTTTTTGTTACTTCCACTAATACTACCAGTATCTCTTCCTGTGAAAACAGTTATGTGACATTTGATATTCTTTAAGAAAAACTTCCTCAGAGCCATCCTGCGGCCAGAGACTAAAGAAGATGCTTTTCTCACCAGAAAGAATGTCTTATGTTTTTGCTGAGCATGCAAGAGGGATTCAATATATTTAGTCTGAGTGAGTGAATGGGGTGCTGTTCCCCCAGTTCCTAGGTCTTGGTTCACTTTCTGTGGTCCTGCTCAGCTATGTTGCTCTCCTAACCCCGGAGTGAGTGATCCCCTAGCTGGAGGGCTTCCTGCAGTGGCCCGCCCAGCCTCGGGGCCCAGGCCTTACCAGCACAGTGACGGGCTTTCCCTGCCCAGCGCCCAAAGGCTTCTAAATACCAATTGCTTCCAAAATCTCTAATCTTCACTTGAGCCTCTCATCTTCACCATTGATGACTCTTCACAAGATTGATGAATGGAGATTTACCCAAAATAGACACTTACACCCCTAGTTTTCATGTTTTGTGTTTGTCACGTACTTCACGAAACAGAATATTAATAACATAATACCGAAGCATTTTCTGGTCTATCCAAAAACAACTAGAATACAGGAGTTTACTCACGTGGGATTATTACACTGGCGTGTTCTGAAACGGACACCAGTTCCACATGTCCGGGAACAGGAGCCAAATTTGGTCCAAGATCCCCAGTTGCCATCTTGTTTCTGTTGATTCGCATTTTTCCACATGCAATGACCCTTATAGCACCACTTAGGAAAATGACAAAAGGCAATTATGAAAGTCATGCATAAGGTGAAGCTCAAGTTATTACACAACTATCGCCAGCTAAAGGCCTTTATTTCTTTTCTCTCCCCCCGTAAAAATGCATTTAAAATTAAGCCAGCACAATCATAACAATAAGGTACCCTATATAGGATAACTTAGACTTGCAGTTTTAAGTATAAAGTGAAAAAAAAATTCGCTCACTCAGACAAGTTTTTAAATGATATACTTACAGTGAATATCAAACAAAACCAATAAGAATGATCTGAGGACCCAACACGCATAGCAGGTAATATTCTACTCTCCATCCCTCATTAGCTACATAGCAGGGTTTTTTAAGGGTAATATGCTCCCCTTCATAATAATAACGAAAAATATGTGCCTTAACTTTGGAGTTAATTAACATATCTAAAACATATACAGTGTTCAAAACACTGAGGTATGTTTCAAAATTTTCATTCACAATGATCCTGAGAGATAGACAGGTCATTTGCTATCTTTACGTTTTAGATGAGGAATATGGGGGGCCAATGATGATGAGGAGGAGAAGACCAACTGGCCAGGAAGTAATTAAGTGGGAACTACTGAACCTTGATACTACAGAGGCACCTCACTTATAGTACCCAGCACACAGCTGGTGCTCGACAGGTATTAGTTCTTTTCCCTTTCAACATTTTGACTTGCTTTTTTGTCCTACCTACAATAAAAATGTTTCTTAAAACTCAAATTTGGTAAATTTAAACAGAACACAAATATATTTAGAGAAGTTGGATGTTCAGGGTTGATTTACAGGATATATTTTTCATAAAGCAAAAATGAATCAATTCATTGTTGCTCTTGATTTTTTGGTCAAAAGTTTGTAACACTGAATTTTTCCAGAGGAACACACTATATGTAATGTGCTTAACATAATACCTAACAAAGTTTAAATACCAATAATGGCAGATTTGATGATGATGATGATGATGATACTTGTAATTCTCAGAGCAAATACAGTTCATACACATTTGAAATAGAGCTTTAAATGGCTTTAAAAGAACTAAAAGCTATGTAAATCTTCCTTGCCAGCTTTTGGTCCTGTCTACAATATCTTATTTCCAAACTAGTCAAGGCTCTTCAACTTGAGTTCTTAACATGCCTTTGTTTTGAGTTTGGTGATCTTTCCCCTTATGAGTAGTGTAGCTTGGCCCCTGGCCAGTTTCTGAGCATTCAATCTTGACTACACAATTTGAGATTTAAAACCTCTGGGCATCTTTCCCCAAGGAGCAAGGCCAAATCTTCTGTATAAATGCACATGACTTTATTTCTGGACAACTTTCACAAGGAGTGGGAAGCCAGCAAGTAAATCAAATCCCATTAGCAGGGGCCCAGATATTCCGCTGAGCTGCTGCTTCCTACTCGATCAGGAGTAGCTGAACAGCGGTCTCAAAGATGGTAGGTAGGTCCAAATCCCCCAAATCTGTACATGTCCTTATTGGAAAACAGTCTTGGCAGACATGAATTGGTTAAGGATTTTGAGATGGAGAGGTTACCCTGGCTTATCCAGGTGGGCTCTAAATGCCAGCACAGCACATGTATTCTTATAAGCGAGGGGCAGAGGGAAATTTACACGCAGAAGAGAAGGGGACAATGTGCCCACGGCAGCAGAAACTGGAATGGTGCGGTTACAAATCAAGGAATGCAGGCAGACCCCAGACGCTGGAAGACGCGAGAACAGATCCTCCCCTCGAGCCTCTGGAGAGAGGATGGTCCTGTCTACACATCGATTTTGGCTCAGTGAAACTGATTTTGGACTTCTGGCTCCTAGAGCTATGAGAGAATATAATTTCTGTTGTTTTCAGCAACTAAGGTTGTGGTAATTTGTCATAGAAGCCCCAGGAAACAATGCTAGTGCATTATCATAATGAAAGCCCATACACCATGGTTGGTACCAGAATGACTACAGCAAGGGTCATAATTTTCCAGGTTTCTAAAGATGATTATGATGAAACCTATCTTAAATCTTCATTGTATAAATAGATATACTCACTTTTCCAGCAGCACATTCAGTCCCATCAAGTGGGGGTCCCTTTTTTGTCTTACAAAAGTAGGGATTATCAGGATGGCTACACCACAGCTGTTTACATGGGTCAAATGTTCGGAACTAGAAGAGAGAGGATCGGGATCTCAATGAAATAGGGTTGGCATGTCATACCAACATGTCCGACAGTATCTTGTACATACTTTCTTCATGTCATGTTCCTTCGGTATTTTAATTTCAAATTAATAGTCATAGTTGGGGCATAGTAAGAAAAAAAATACTGCCTAAGAATTCCAAGGAAAGAATACTTTTATTCTGCTTTTCTAAAATATTGATGGTAAACAATAATTTGTCTGTGATTCTCTGTCTTACTTCAACATTTCTGCATACCATTTCTATTTTATGGTTTTCAAATGGGTAATATGGGAATTTTAAAGAATTTGTAAATATTATGACCATTTCAAATATGAAAACTTATTAAGATGCTTTTGCAGCATTCATCAAAACAGTTTCTCTTTATCCTTGTAGTTATGAACCAGTCAGATTATGAATAATACTGAGCTGACTAAAAGCAGAAAATATTTATAAGGCTTGCTATGTGAGATAAGGTGTTCTAGGCATAACAAAATCTCACAATACATTCATGTGGTTTATAAGGTACTTTCCATACATTTAATTCTCAAAACAATCCATGACTGAGAATATGAGTTATAAGGCAAGGCTTTAGTTATGATTATAAGTGAGACAATAACAGCCAGACTAGAATCTTCGTATTCTCACTTGTGAGAATGTTTTTTGTTTTCCTAAAACACCACATTATTATATCCAAATGGATGTGTCCACACATATTTGTGTGTGGTCTTTGATCTCTTTGTAACTAGAAACATCTTACCATTCTCTAGATTTAAGAAAAAAATCAAATACCAGTTTATCCATATAGTCATTGCTTACAGCACTAATCACCCACAAAATAGCCTTATGGTCATAGCTTTTATTTTTTTTAATTGTACTCATTTTGGACCTGGGTTTGTTTGTTCTAATTCTTATTACTTAATGCAGAAATTGTACTTTTCCATGACATTGAGCCAAAGCTTTAGAATTCTCAGGTCTAAAGCATTAAAGCAGGTAATAAGGAGCTGACAGCGTGTACCTTACACACAGACCAAACGGTTGTAGGTAGATGGATATGGAAGATTTCAAACAGCAGATCAACTTCTTTTCAGTACCTTGAAATACTTATTTTCTTTGCTCTAACACATAAAGCTTGCTCCAACATATAAAAAGCCCCTCCTTTCTTCCTTTTCTTTTCTTTTTTTTTTTTTTTAATGAACTACTTAAGTTCAATGCAGGAATTTAGTGAAACATAGCTCTAATGTTCACACCCACATGGAGGACTGGCTTTACTGGACTCCATTTACTATGTGCCTGCACTGTGCTAACCACTGTAATTACAGTATCAAATTTAATCCTGATGTCAATTCTATGAGATAAATACTATCATTATCCATATTTTACACCCAAGGAAATTAAGAGAGATCGAATAAAGTGCTCAAAGTCATACTTCTAGTAAGTATGAGATCCAGATTCTGACAACCCACCTAGTCTGAGTATGAAACCCATATTCCTGACCTTCATGCTACACTAGGACTCTCACATGAGAATATACCAGGACCACCCTTCCCTATGGTCACAGCTACATGAAATCCTGGGCAACAAACGAATGAAAAACAATATACTGAAGGCTTGGAAGTCATCTCTGAAGGTCACAGAAACTAAGGGAGCATCAGAGCCTAAAGCTTTAGAGCTTGACAATCTTAGTTTCAATGTCTAGCTCCCCTATTGACCAGATGTGTGATTTAAACAAATTGCTCAATCTAAGTCTTAGCTTTTTCATCTGTAAAATAAAAATATACCAACTCCCATCTAGTCTGCTACAAGGATTAAATAAGATAATATACTGGAAGCTCTTAGCTTCAGCACATAGTGACACAGCAAACACAAAATCATTGATAGATATTCTTCCACTTGCACCAGTGAGTCTATAAAGGTCATCAAACAGGAGCTATGCAAATAGATTTCAAGAAGCAAAATCTCAATTGACCGTGAGTAACATACCGCAGTGCACATTTTATAGCCAACCCCAAAGTCAAAACGACATTGCTCATCCATAGAATAATTGATTCCAGGAAGTTCTGGGAGTTTGGGCCAATCATGTTCAAAAGGGTCATCAAGGAGACAGTCATAGGAACTGTAGAAAGGAAAATATTTCATGCCGGTAAATGTTCATTTTTTTTTATCACATCCTAATGAAAAACTATTCTTAGGTTACAGACCCTGGAATTTCATCCAATCATACAGCAAGGTCATACCTTTGAAGGTTTTGGGTTTCACTTCCATTTAGAAAAAGACCCATCATCCTTATTCATTCCAAAAAAGAAGCCAAACATGACCCAGGAATACAGGAGAATTGTGACAGCCTTATTCATGGCCCCAGCTACAGGGACTATGTGGCACTCTCTGCAGGTGTCACATGACTGTCCTCGCTCCTCATCCTGAACTCAAGTTTGACCACCAAAGATTACACAAGAAATTTACTAAAAGGAGACCACGGTTAACAATTCTTTTAAATTCTAGGCTTACTGCTTAAAATATTGTGATTACATTATGGTGTCATTGTGCCCAAACCTCTGAGTCATAAGAAAATGTTCATCATGAGCAACAATTCTCATTCCCTGGGAGTTTGGTTAAGATCAAGGTCCTAAAAGTCAGTTTCATGTCTGCGTTATGCTACAACATAAATGCTCTCAGAACATGCAGAAGGGGACGTACTGGATGTATCTCTTCAGTTCTTGGCCACTGCACCGGGACCAGTGGTAACGATGAAACGCTGCTTGCACCAAGGGGGCCATGACACTCCCCATAGCGGTCTCATCACCACACCTGTTGCCTTGTCCGTCATGCTCCATTCCCAGCCTACAACAAAAGTGAGACCTCACCAGTAAGAATCAGAGGGGCCGTGGATTTTGCTTGATTTCACTTTTGGAAATAAATTTAGGGGAATATGCATTTTATAAATTAGCGTGGCTTTTGCGGAGGAGTCCCAGAGACTGTGAAGTAGAGAACACTCTGACAGAAATGTCTTCCTTGTCTGATAGCTATGAAAAGTGCAGGGGTGTCTCTGCAAGCCAGAGTCACTTATTAACTTTCAGTGCATGACCTCTTCCCTGTTTTCAGCTCCTCACACTTGGCAAGGAATGAGGGTTGCATGCTGGCATGTACTCTGCCCAAAGTATGAACAATACTGAGAGAAGCAGGGAAGAAAAGACTTTTTTTTTTTTTTTTTGCTTTATAGCTGTCAACAGTGACTTACACATGGCCAGTCTCATGGGCTACTACAAAAGCAGATGAAAAACCATCCTCATGATTCAGGGTACAACTTCTCACTGGATGACACATGCCTGTGACTGGAGCATACCCTGTAGAGAATAACAATTACTTTTATTTTCATTTTATGAGAAAGCCCATTAAGAACTACTACTGGACCTTTGCCTAGAAAAAAAAAAAAAGAGCTTTTCAGGAAACAGAGGCAGTATTATTTCGCTGCTAGCATTGTGCCACATTCTCTTGGGAAAGCCACACACAGGTAATGGTCTCTAAAAAGATTCATTGGGTCTGTGTTTTCTCCTTCCCTAAGGGAAGGAACTGCCTGGGGTTACTATTCTGTTCTGCCCACCAACAAAGCTCTGTCTTTCTGTTTTTAGTGAATGGTCCTTCCTATGATGGTACTGATAAAGGGAGACAGAAATTCCATCAACGTTGAAAAGAAACTCATCAGTCCACTTTTTTTTTTCCAAAGTCTACATCAGAATTTATTAGATGAATGTAGGCTGACTTTGGAAGAAAGCTTTCTGGCAGCAATCATTTCTCATGGCATCTCCTTTCCCCTTCCAAGCAGTTAGTGGAAATCACACTGCATTTTACAGCATCCCTTCTACACCCCCAAATGCACAGTCATTGTCTTAAAGGCAAGAACAATGTATTATAGCATTTAAGTGGCATTTAACATTGTGAATTCCACAGAAGTCACTGGAAGCAATAGAAAGAAAGTGTATGCCTGGCTGACACATGATGGAAAGTGATGGTAGGGATCTGAATATTTGAACAGACTCCTTGATTTAGAATCATTTTTGAAAAGTCATGCCCTTAAGTTTTTCTTCTGCATATTAATAGAAATACCTTGCATTCCAGCAGGTCCAAAGTCTTGCCTGGTTAAGAAAATTGCATGATCATGGTGTTCAGAGTGGTTCGGATCAGACTTTTGTTGTTGGCAAGCCCAGCGACACACGTTCTCCAAGCTTCTGGATGGGTTTCCCCTTTCTATGAGGCTGATGGACTAAGAGGAAACAGTGTGTTGAGGAAGCACACAATACTTTCCCAAAGGCTTCCTTTTATCATCTGCTCTGAAGTCAACATTTGGGAGGGCAATACTTCAATGATGTTCAATAATATTATTTAGGGCTTATGCATCTATCTACCCTTGTTTGGGAATTCTAAGTGCCCGTGAAGGATATCTGAATGACGATCAGTGGTACCTGTGTGAAAGGTGACTGACACATTTGCGGGAACAGGTAACACTGACATTTGCTATCGTGGGGCAACTCAATGTTAATCATTGGGGTAAGAATTATAGTAGTCCATTTCCTAATTCAGCTCAGATTTCTTACTTTTATAGATACTAAGAACAAAAAAAAAAAAAAAAAAAAAAAAAAAAAGGAAAAGATTTATCCAGAGCTGTTAAAGTGAAAGATCTTTAGGTAAAATTTTTATTTATTTATTTTTTTTGGCCCAGAATTGATCAACAAATGTGGGGAATATAAATTCTTCAATGAGCTGGCAAAGCTGGTCAAGTCTTCATTTTGGGAAGTGGTCAAATTACATAAACCTCACACTGAAGAAACAACTACCCGTTTTTTTAACCCCAGCGGGACGAAGAGAGATGTACTCTCATCTGGCAGTTACAAGAGATGGATTAACATTGCCTGGAATGTTGCTACGACCACATTATGTTCAGTAGTTACAAATTCAGAGGGAAAAGGGCCCATCCTTCAAGAACCCAGTATCCATACTTCCCGGGGTAGTTCTGATACAATACGAAATTGAATTTGGACCCCCAAATTAGTCTCTACTTGGCTGACAGCCTGAGAGTTTTGTTACATTTCAGCAAATATCATTAGCAGTGTTTACATTCTGAATAAAATTAGCTTGGTTTATTATATGCTGATCACATACTTCTCCAAACAAATCATATAACAACCAATTGAAGGCTGTTAACATCTCCAGCTGGAGCTGACTTGTACTTACTGTTAATGACACAAAGTAGGTCGGGTTTATGGAATAAAGTAAAGATCAATGACACCTTCTCATCAGAAAATGATAAGTGGGTGTTAAATACATAATGAAATGCAACCACATGGATTTTTTCCTGTTTGCTAAATGCGTAGTTTCCTTAGTATTTCATGATCAGGAGGATTAATTATGGGAGGGGGCATGTAATTTTAAATATCAAGAAAATTGCCAAGTTAGGCACTTTCTCAAAGGAAGAAACCATGGTCATCCACTTCATTATTTCCAAGGACAAGGACACATTTACTGCCATTTTAAAGCCAACTGAAGTTAGTCTCATTTAATGAAATTTCTACCATGTGCATTTTGACCTAACTTTTTGTTTTCGAAAGGATTAAAACTCTTCTAAGTGAATATCCACTGTATACTTTCTTTTCTTAGGTGGAACGATATACATGTGAAATACTGTTTTTAACAAATCATGAGAGGGCAAGGATCTTTGCTATTTTTCTTCACTGATATATTCAAAGCACCTAGACACATAGTAGGCACTTGGCATAGATATTTTGAATGAATAAATGGTTCATGAATTTGATGATAAGGGTAGACTGAGACATTCTCTTTCCTCACAACGGTATCCATTTGTTTTCATTCATACAGTCATGCCTAGAGCCAGGATAACTACCTACGACTCCGTTAGATAGATAAGCAGAGTGAATGGTATCGGCTCAAAAATCATTACGTGCTCCGAGTGGGAGAGCTATTCTTGTTGTGACAGTTTTTCCTCCTCAGTTCTAATCAGCTAGGTCTATGTGAGACATCAATGCCACATGTTAACTGTAGCTACAGAAATGTAATCTTCCATTTGCTAGCCCAGTCCTTCACGTTCATACTTCACATATTTTAAGACATTTTACCTTTGCATAACCCAGCATTATCATGCGCACCAGGACCACATTTATATGCACTCCAAGGGACTCATCATGGTAAATTTCATTCACCTGGAAACAAAGCAGATCGTTGCTAAAGGAAAGGTAACACAACGACTTCATGAGATGTACATTTGAGGGATCAGCCATGTAATCACAAGTACTGGAGTCAAGTCACTTTTTTTTAAATTTTATTTAAGCTGAACGCTCTTACCTTTAGCTTTGAAACAATTCTCAGATATGTGAATTACTGATTTTGTAAACCCCACAGTACCATGAACAATGGAGAATATACTTTAAAAAGGCTTCATTAAACTATTGTTGTGTTAGAAAGAGTCCAATGTGCTATAATCCACATATAATATTCACCAAAAGCAACCAAAAGTGGGCGACTCTGACAAGAGTCTACTAGCGGTGCGTAGCCACAGTCATGTAGAGGAAAACAGACAGCAGGCATTTGTCTGGGTGCTCACGTCACCACCAGGGGTCCTACGTCTGGTTGGGAGAGCCCACAGAAATGGAGTTGGTGTGCAGGAGTTAATGGTTTATCTGCAGGCTAGTAAGTCAGTAGGCCTCCCAGTGCTCCCCCCCTTGGAGTGGGGCAGCTGAGTCAATGATTATTTACAAGTCCTATACTGTTAGAAATCCTTCAATATCTGAATTACTAAGGTGACTGTATGAGTGCACATTAGATGAATATCACTCTTGAGTATAACTCAGAAAAGCTAAGTTGAGTCACTCCTTTTTATTTAATTTTTAAAGTTGAGCTAAAATTTCTAAAAGAGATTTGGTCTACTTTAAAATCATAGATACTAGAATTTAAGCAACCTCGGAGATCATAGTCCAACACAGATTTATACAGAGGAGCAAGATGAAGACAATAGAAGTTAACTGGTATGCAAAACCCACAGTCAATTGTTGGAAGATATGAATCTAAAGTAGACCATCCTTGCATCTTCTGATTAAGCTGGTGCAAAATCAGTGTGAGTGAAGTTGCTTATTAAATTGGCAAATGGTCCCAAGAATGGGAAAGGTGGAGTTATCTGACCAGATTATAAAAAGTCTTAGCTATTTCCAGGGACAGGGATCAAACATTTATCACAATAACTAAAACAGGGATGGAAAACTGACTGCAATTCGACTTGAGATCCGGGAGACTATAAGCACAGCAAGTGGAAAACCTATAGAGAAAAGATAACCATAATATCACAGAGAGAGACTTTAAAAAGAAATCTAGCTTAATAATGACTGAATGTTCTAAAAAGTTTCCACAGAATTCAAGAATCATAAAATTGCCAATTACCACACTGACCAAGAAACAGGACCGAGAACTCTCAACCGAAATATTTCAAGAATCTATTGGGACTTAAAAAATCAAGGCCTAAAATATAGACTAAAGGCATACTTACTAAATAAGGCCTAAAAATAAGGCCTAAAAAAAAAATCAAGGCCTAAAATATAGACTAAAGGCATACTTACTAAATTTGTATGGAATAAAAGAGAGAACAGCTAAGATGGAGGTAAAAAAAAAAAAGCTGCAGAAAGGAGTATGTGCTAAAGACGACAACGTACAGTTTGACAAGAGAAGATGCAGGATCCTCTTAAGCAGAAAAATGCATTTACATACACACATACAGTTTACAAATGCGCATCCACACAGAGAATGGTAAGACCCAATTTAATACCTGTTCAAAACAAGCCGAGTTAAAACAAAGAAACCTCTGCAATGTGTCTGCACAGGTGTGTAGACAGGCAGCCCAGGAGGAAGCCATCCCCTTTGGAGGCCAGGGTGTACCTGAAGTATTGAGTACATTTTATCTACGATGTCTTACAAAAGAGAAGTTGACAAATATGAATGTATCCAGAAAGGAGCAAAAAAGCAAAAAGCCTCGAAAGTGTGTCACATAAAGAAGGGAAGATGTAGTGGCTGAAAGCCTAGTACAGAACATCAAGAGTCTCGGCTGGTCTCTTGGTTCAACCCTCAGCATTGTATGGTCTCCATCTTTCTTTGCCTTGGCCAAAGGGGCATAATAAGAATACTACCAGACTGGGCTAGTGCAAGAATTAAAAGATTTAACTCATGCAAACAGATTGCTCAGAAAAATTTATGAGTGAGAAAGAGAGAGAGAGATTACGGAACAGATTATGGGAAACAGAAAAGAAAAACCTAGAAAGAAGACTTAATAGCTGCCATATGGAAAAGGGGTTCAATTTATTCCATAAATCTACAGAAAATAAATAAAAACCATGGGTTCAAGCTGAGAGGGGTAGATTCCAGGTCAATATAAGAAAAGACTGAATGCTGGACAAAAAAGCTGTGATTTCGTGTAACCTTTTTGGTCATGGGTACATTCTCTTATCTTACCCCCACACCTGCCTAATTGAAGACCGAATCCCCTTCCTCTTTTGGATTAATTATCTGATAGAAATTCCTAATATTATAATTCCAATACAAGTAAGTGGTCTGAAGCCAGGCATGTCACGAACACATTGATCCAGAGACTCAGGGACATTCCAAGAGACTTCTCGAAAGGCAGCTGTTCTGAATTAGCAACATGGCTGCACTCACGGGTCCTCAGCTTCATGCAATTGAAATGTAAATGCATTTGATGTTAAAAAAGACAAAAGACCGAAAGCAATGCTAGTAAATACACAAAGTAAGGGAACAATAAAATTTTAAATGAAGGGAAAGTAGTTAGGTAAAGAAAAAAATTTCTAGAGCAGAGAAGACAGAAGGAAGGCGACGCTCAGAGCCACTGCAGAGCAGCAGTGACAACCATAGTTTAAAATGCAGGAGACACATCCGAAAATCTTGGACTCATACAATGGAGGACAGGTGGCAACAATGCCAAACCGCTTATGATAGTTGAGTTAGTATAAGAATGTATAATCACCCTAAATTAGCAAATTCATCTGTACTTGGGAGATTTTAAAATCCGTATAATACCAAGGAAGTCTAATGGACAAAATTCATGTTTCCCATGGTAAGATTACATTATAAAATGATGGGGTAGAAGGACACTTTTTTAAAAGTCAAAGTTACCATTCACCAAACGAAAAGTACTGTTTAACAAAAGTCACTATGATGCCAGGCCAATTAGATACGCCAGCAGAAACCAAATTAAAATCCATCAGGGAATCTTCTAGGTCAGCACACATTTGTGAAACTGTCATGGGACATACATTAATTATTATGGGTAGAAATCACCAGATATAAGGCAATAATATGTACACAGAGCAGAAAGTATTCTTTCAATATGGCAAGCCAACACACGTTAGGTGTCAATGCAAAGCACTGGATATCACTTATTATTTTGCTTTTCTAAGTTAAAAAAAAATACACAATTCACTTTAAAATGTACTTAATCGTTTGACTGCTTTTCATTTTGCTAGGTCTTATTAATAATAGGATGCAATGCTTTTATACTCAGAGGCCTATAGGATATGATGAGCTGAAGAAATAATCGATAAGATATTCAAAGACCTGGATTCTGTGCCAGCTATGCCACTGAGGAACTGAGTGACCTTGGGCTCATCACTTAACCCCTCTGGGCCTCTGTTTTCTCACTGGCAAATTATGATTGGACTTGCTCTGCCTGCTTCAAATCTAGCAAAATGCCACACAATTGCCTTCAGGAAAACACCAAGAACTTTAGCACCCTTCCATGTACCCTTGGAAAAGATTTTAAAGACTTATGGATGTATTTCACAATTTACAGGAAAAGAACAAGGAATCCAACTGCCTCCTTCTTAATTTTCACCTAAAAGTGACTTCAAGACTTTTACACTTGAAATCTCAATTGAATGAAAGGTGTGATTTAAATTTGATCTATGAAAAAACTCTGGGGAAAATCATTTGACAATTTTTTTCAAAAATACCGTCTCAATGTACAAAACTCCTTCCAGCAGATGGCGGTATATGCATTTTTGAGGGAGGTAAAGGCTGCTTAATACACCTGGAGGTATTTACTCACCAGTTGTTATGTCTGCCTTTTCCTATATTTACACATAAATAAAATAACTTCCTCAAAATTAAATAAGAGTTTTAAAATATTCTAGCCTAAGGAAAACATTGAGTCATTTGACTCTTGAAAGCAAAGAAAAATATTGAAGACATCTTTATTTAGATTGTTTTTCAATGTCATCTATTAAAACATAGGAGAGGCAAAGAGAAACTCCCAGAATCTGACAATAAGTTAATTACAAATTTTAACAATCAATAAATTATATACAGAATGAACTAAAAACATATCATACTGGGGGTGCCTGGGTGGCTCAGTCGTTAGCGTCTGCCTTCAGCTCAGAGCGTGATCCCAGCATGCTGGAATCGAGCCCCACGTCAGGCTCCTCCGCTGGGAGCCTGCTTCTTCCTCTCCCACTCCCCCTGCTTGTGTTCCCTCTCTCGCTGGCTGTCTCTATCTCTGTCAAATGAATAAATAAAATCTTTAAAAAAAAAAAACATACTGAATGAACCATGTGAATCTGTCAAGATGAGCTAAAACAATATTTGTTAATTTTTTTTACATTTTTACATTTTTACAACTCTTAGTGACAAGGAAAGCAATTGTTTTCCTAAGTAAAAGCAACAACAACAAACAGAAACAACAGCTAACATTATATAGAGCTTTCCGGATTCCAGACACTGCACTAAATACTTTATATTCATTCAAGTAATCCTTGCAACAACTTTAGAGATATTATCATCTCTATTTTACATCTATGATGTTGAGGCCCAGAGAAGTCAAGTAACTTGCCCAATAGACACAGCAAAGGAAGAAAACCTAGGCAGTCTGGCTCCAGAATCAGTAGGGTTCACCACCTTGCTATACTTCCACAGACCCACAGACCACAGCACTGTCACTCTGCACAAAACAGCTGGTTTTAGAATAAACAATAGTGATTTGCTATCCCTGGATTTAAGAAATTGGTGTGTGAGTACATTGAGAAAGAGGACTTAGCAACTTCACTTCCTTTTCACAATCTTCCTTCATGTAAATTTTAAGGAAATGTGGAATTGAACTCTGAATTTGCTATAAATAAGGATTTCTTGATGATCAATATGATGGTATTCTAAAAAATACTGGGAAAAACAAAGATGCTAGAGCAGATCACTGGAAAAACTGAATAAGAAAAGATAGGGCTGAAATTTATAACCAGTGTTTTGGGTATGTAAGCATAAATATTCTAAGAAGTCAGATATTTGACACAATATAATGCAAATATATGTAAAACCAAATATCATTTTACCACGTGAGCCAATCTATTAGAATGTGTGTAGATTTTCTATGAGGTGTTCAGGGTGGAGCCCAGAGCTTTTATTAAATTACCTGAAAGAAGGGGTAAACAGAACATTAATTCAATTTTCAGATGACCTTAAATTAGAAGGGGTTGCCAATGATGTGGGGGGGGGGGGAAGGTAAAATCAAATCAAGTATTCTTTTCCTTGAAAGGAAAATTCCTTCCAGGTTTGTTCCCGGACAGGACAATTTCTCCCAGGACATTTCCCTGGCAGGACAATCTGACCTGCTTTGTCTGACTAGCTGATGAACAGCTTTGTCTGGCTTCAACAAAGCAACATTCATTTTTCTTTTAGATGGGTGGATTAGGTCTTGAGAGACAGTATGGCTGAGTGGTTAAGAGCATGGGCTCTGTAGCCAGACTACCTGGGTTTGATCTTAGCTATGTGACCTTGGGCCTGTTATTTGCCTCTGTGCTTCAGTCTTCTCATCTGTGAAATGGGCTAATTATAGGATTGTTGAGAGGAATAAATGACCTTATATATGTTACAGTGCTTAATAGTGCTGGCTCTTGCAAGTGTAAAATCAAAACATTGTTAGCCATTATTTGTACAGAAGAAAATAAATGATACCCCAGTATGATTTTTTAAAAGAGAGAGAGACTTGGTTTATGGAAGACAAACAAGTAATCACAATATAGCCTAGGTAATCTGGGCTGGTCATGAAAGCATTCTGAAATGAACTGGGAAGAAACAGTACTCTCTCCACATCTCATCTCTTGCAGAGCTAAAAATTTCTGAACACCCACCTACTTGTATTCTCGCCCATACTCTATATTCCTTTTATTCAGAGTAGGTAGCTGACTCTCTTTTCTTTTCTCACCTCCAATCACACACTAATGATAACTACCTTTATTAACAGTCTTGTCAAATACTTACTGAACAGTTACTATGTGCCCAAATGTTCTTGGGGCAGGAAACTGAATAGTAACTGAGTTTGAGTCTGTTCTTATCATGACTATGTTCTAAAAGGTAAAATATGCACAGACAAAAACCAATAATAATTTAAAAAAAAAGACACGCAGACCAGGTCATATCAGATAGGAATAGGTGCTCTGAAAGAAACAGAAGTTACAGGATTTTCCCCTCAAAAGATCAGCACAACTAAAATTCAGGTGAGTCTATGTGAGGCTGATGCCTGTTCTTTTTTCACAACTACCATGCTTGCCTTTTTCTTTCTGTCCCAGCTGAAGTGCTAAGTCTCTAGCTCCTTCTGCTCCAAAGATGGACTCCAAAAATTTAACTCTTTATTGCCTGTATTCAATCTCTCACTTTCATGGAGTTCCTTTTCCTCCTTAATTAACATTTCAATTCTCCCTCATCATGAAAAAATAGCCCATCTATAGTGCTAGAAGCATGCAGAACTATTTAGCAGTGTGTTCGTCAATGATACTATTCTTTTTTTTTTTTTTTTAAGATTTTATTTATTTGACAGAGAGAGAGACAGCCAGTGAGAGAGGGAACACAAGGCAGGGGGAGGGGGAGAGGAAGAAGCAGACTTTTAGCGGAGGAGCCTGATGCGGGGCTCGATCCCAGAACGCTGGGATCAAGCCCTGAGCCGAAGGCAGATGCTTAACAACTGAGCCACCCAGGCGCCCCAATGATACTATTCCGTTTCTTTAGTGATATTAGCTCCCTTTTCTCTGCCTAGCTCACACGTCAGTGTGCCTCAAAGTTTTGTTTTCAACCGTCATCTCTCCTCTGTGCTCTCCCTGCAATATTTCCTTCTCTGCTGTTTCTTCAATCAATACCTATAGGCTGATGATCTCCAAATGTTTATGTCTGTAACACTGATTCATCTCTCTCATGCTCCAGAGCCATCTGTTCAACTCCAGTAGTAACAAAACGATCTATCGGGAATATATCTCTCTATCTCAAAGTATACTCGTCTTCTCCCCAAAGTCTGTTCTCTCAGTGCTCTACGCAGTCGAGAACTAAACCACCCTCGGTTTCCTCCTCTTCTGCAAATACTGCAGCCAGTCAGTTAACCAGCCCTGTGGACATCTCTCAAGTCTGTCTCTTTCCGTCCACTGCCAGCAGCTAGTATCCATCCTGAGTTGAACTGTCGCAATAACCTGTTAAAACTTTTGCACATGTTTGCATTTGGGTAATTTGGGCCCATGTCAGTAGTTTCCGGAAGCGCAGATTATAAGGGTCAGATGGTTGTTTTCAATAAGCATGAGTCTGTCCTTTTATGTTAATTATGACTTTACCTCCTTTAAGCATCAAAGGAGCTTTGGGTGGACCAAGAAGAGGCAATTCAGCTACAAGGACTTAAAAACTCTTCTGGCCTTCAGTGCAAGCATACCAAAAGCCCAGGTAGAATGGATTCCCTTTCATCAAAAATGAGAATAATGATTCCTTCAACAAGCTAAAACGCTTTTCTGTGTTTTAGGACCCTGGGAAAAACAAAGACTGCTGTAAATCTAAGAGGGATAAGGTCAGTCTGATATTTGTAGCATAACAAAGGAAAAATGAGTGAACGTCAGGAAGGAAATTTGGGCTTCAGAAACAAAGGGGGAAAGGGCGCCTGGGTGGCTCAGTCTGTTAAGGGCTCCCTGCTCAGCAGGGAGTCTGCTTCTCCTTCTGCCCCTCCCCCTGCTTGTGCTCAGAGACTCTCTCTTTCTCAAAAATAAATAAATAAAATCTTAAAAAAAAGAGAAAGAAACAAAAGGGAAGGGGAAAGAGGAAGATGAGATGCTTCAGTAAAAATCAAAGGGACTCTGAGGCAGCAACACTGCGAGGTCATCCTGTGCCCTGTTGTTATGTGAATTTAACCTGTGATGTTCAGGCTCTCTTGTAGAGCCAGGGGTCCAGGATATTCCAGGGAAGGTACGCATATTTATATTAGGGATGGCCAAACTGACTTGTGTTTACTCCAGTCTGTCTCTGTGGCCCGTTATGGTCAATCCACATCGAGGAAATTAAGACAATTTGTTGAGGCTGGTTGATGCAGTATAAACCACAAGGGGTTTGCAGCCAGATGGACTATGAGTTGTTTCCTAATTCTGGATACTACGTGTCTGTTCACAACGCAGCATCTAACAGAATCCCTTCCCCCGAATCATTCTAATGCACCGAGATTCTCTTCATAAAGCACAGACTGATAAACTCACTCATCTTTTTTTTTTTTAAGATTGTATTTATTTATTTATTTGAGAGAGAGAGAGCACGTGAAAGAGCACAGCAGAGGGAGAGGGAGAAGCAGGCTCCCCGCTGAGCAGGGAGCCCAAAGTGGGGCCCAATCCCAGGATCCTGGGATCATGACCTGAGCCAAAGGCAGATGCTTAATCTATTAAGCCACCCAGGTGCCAAACGCTGACTCTTCATTAGCAAGGTGAAACTCAAATGCCTTGGAATGCCACAAGCATTCTTCTAAAGGTAACTCCAGCTTCCCCTATCCAGTCTCATTTTCTGTCATCTCCCCTAAATACCCTTCAATTTTACCTACAGACAAGCCTCCGTTGGCTCCAAAGACACCATGAACTACCCGTTAGTATTTTTTACAGCCTGTTCTCCATCATCTTCCAAGAGCCGTCTTCTCCTTTCCTAACAGGGAAATGCCAAATCATTCTCTAAAGTCCAACTCAAACGGCATCTCCTCTATGAAGACTCCACCTGCCACTGGCATTATTTGCCAAACCACGTCCCTTTCTTTTCAATTCATGTTTACATAATAATTTGTAACTAAATCTTTTTAAGAAATTATCACATTTTATTATTTGTTGATATCACCTGCCTGCTAGAACTAGCTCCTTGTGAAAAGGAGATACATTTTATTAATTTTTGTCTTCCTAGAAGCAAACAGAATTTGGCCTATGAGAAGGTATGTCTGTTGGGTGAACCAATGTCTAGAGGACTGATATCAATTCTAATGTAAGAAATGGATTAAAGATAATAACCCAAAATAGACAAATGCTTCATTATTTGCCTAGGTTGCCTGAACATGTATACTCCCCAGATAAATCTGCCTTGCACTCATGTTCAGTGTTTTAGGAAACATCAGTTTAGAAATCAAAAGCAGTGTAGAGATTTAATCATCATTAATTAACCAGTAGCCACATGCATCTGCTAATGCTTGAATAAGTCTATTATTAATCCTTTGTTAGGACCAGAGTACTTACACGGAATATATATTTTCTTTTAAAAATATTAGGTAGGGAAGCCTGCCATGTCCATACAACACAACGATGTTATTAGTTCACTGTACACAAATAGCAAATTTCAGTATAAAAAAGAATTAATGAGTTCTCTTTCATTATTAATGATTACTTGGAAGTATGATTATTTCTCCTACTGGGAGGCACCTTAAACGAACTGTTTTCTTTTCACTTGATAAATCCTGAGATTAAAGCATGGACTCAATTCTCTGCAGAACACTGAAAATTTTAATAGGCACAATAGCCCCAGATCACTTCATAGATCTTAGTAAATGACAATGATACCTGCCACAGACAGCAAAGTGTTGATGACAGGAACCATCTGGCACAGTGAAAACAACACACCCTCCTAAAAACAGAATCTGCTTCATCACCCTATTACACAGAATCTTAGAAAAGATTGCTAATTGATTTGATTCAGTCAGGCAAGTAACCGAATTCCCATTTGAATGACTTGAACCGTATTTTAATGAGACACAGAAACAGGTAAAGGAAAGACATCAGAGTTTGATCTGGCAAGCGATACACAAAATGCCTCCTAACAAAAGCAGTAAAGCTTAGAGAGGCAGCAGGGTGCTGGGCTCCGAAGGCAGAGGGATCTATCTGGGCTCAAGTTCTGGCCATGCCTCCTATTAGCTGGAAGACTCTGGGAAAGCCACCAAACCTCTCTAAATCTCAATCTCCTCATTTGTAAACTAAGACTAACAGTGAACATATTTCAGGGTTGAGGAATGTTATGTAATTCCGGTAAAATATTTAGCACAGGACGAAGCACAGAGCAAAGGGTAAAAGTTACCTGGTATAAGCCTTCATGACAACATGAAATCATTCTTTTGAACCTACACTTGAACTAGATGATTTCAAATACCTTCAAAGATTTCATCACTAACCCTGATTCCACACAACCTGTGTTTTTTTCTTTTTTCCGTAGACCACCCTATCTACATAAATGGCACCATCATCATCCAGTAGTGTTCAAGCCAGAAAATTTTAGGTCACCCCCTTCCCTCAGGCCCCATCTGATCCACTGGCAAATCCTGTTGATTCTACCATAAATACTCCCTTGTTATAGCAATCACCACTGTTCAGTAAGCCATCATCTCTTACCTACACACTTACAATTGATATCCAATTGGTCTGCCTTCATTCTAAACCTCTCCAAACCATTCTTCACGACACAGAAAGACGCCTTCAATGGCTTTTCCTTAATTTGCTTAGAACTGAATAAGAGCTCTCCCATGATCTTAAAGCCAACCTTCTTTAAGCTCCACCTGACTCCTTGTGTGTTAGACTCAAACCACAGTGGCTTTGTTTAGCAAATACAACCCAGGTCATTGTTCAGTGGCTGGCTCTCCATTTTACTTTAGGTCTCAGTTTAATCATCACTTCTTGGTCCAAGGCTTTCTTTACCATCCTGGCTATGTAAAATCCCTATCATCCACTTGCTCTGCTATTCCTTTTCCAAGCAAACTGCTGGTTCCATGCATTGCTCTTAGCATAACCTATGGTGCTTTATTTGATTTCCCCACCAGCCTGTAATCTTGGGATGGACAGGAAATAAATCTTTTGTGTTCACCTCTATATACCTGGTACAAAGCATTAAAATATTTGTTAAAACAATGAATCAATTAAAATTTTGCTGCATGTTTACTCTGTGTCAGGCACTGTTTTGTTTTGTTGGGACTTAAAAAAAAAGATTTTATTTATTTATTTGACAGAGAGAGAGAGGGCACACAAGCAGGGAGAGTGGCAAGCAGAGGGAGAAGGAGAAGCAGGCTCTCCGCTGAGCAGGGAGCCCAATGCGGGGCTTGATCCCAGGACCCTGGGATCATGACCTGAGCCAAAGGCAGCTGCTTAACCAACTGAACCACCCAGGTGCCCCTTGTTGGAACTTTTTTTGTGTGTTTCTTTAGACTTTAGTTTTTAGAGCCATTTCAGGTCTAAAGAAAAATTGAGTGGCAAGTACAGAGAGTTTCCATATACCCCTTTACCTCCTCACATATTAGGATAACACCTTGCATTAGGGTGGTACGTGCCTTGCAATTGATGAATCAGTATTGACACGTTATTATCCACTAAAGTCCATAGTTTGCAGTAGCGTTCCCCCTTGTGTTCTGTAGTTCAATGAGTTTTGACAAAAACATAACGTCTTTATACAGCACATCTATCCATCATATAGAATAGTTTCACTCCATGCAAATGCCCTGTGCTCCACTTCTTCATCTTTCTCTCCCTTTCCCCGAATCCCTGATGTTTTTCTTGTCTAAAGCGTCAGACGCTGTTTTTGGTGTTGTAAATATGAAGCTTAAAAATGTATGGCAATTGCATTCAAGGTGAAATATGGTAAATACTAGTTAGGTTTGTAGTGATTGAAAGAAACTCTAGTATCCAAAAGGATTAGAGTAGGTGGAACACATATCTTTTACGTCTTTTCAGTTGACATTTACTTAATAATTTGGTAAAAGTTTAACCAATTCCAATAAAAAATAAAATGGCATGATTTTACAGAACCAGCTTGGACTTCTTTCAAATCAAACTAACATTAAGAGGAGTTGTCTTCATTTCATCACCATTACAAACTCTGTGCTTCCTGGTCTTAACCCGCCAAAAACTTCTTTGTATTCTCCCAATGTCTTAAACATGGTAAATACCCATCCATTCTTAGTTTGATAAGTGGTTTTTTAAAACATAACTGAACAAAGAAGAGAAACCCTCACTGAAGAGTTGTATAATTGTTATCTATGTTGATTTTTTAAATTTCGCATTAATTTCCTTCATGCAACCTGTATACAGCGAAACTCAAACAGGAGTTTGAATGTTCAGCTCTCCTCTCTGCCTGGAATTCCCTATCATCCATCTCCAAAGATCTAACTTCTACCTACCATTCAAGGCCAAGTTCGTGTATACATCTTCCTCATACCCACACTTCAAAGATATCTCTAGTACTCTTCCCCTATAGCACCCAATCTATACTTCTCTTTCAGTCAACTGGTGTTTTCTAGGTTTCATTATACATATTCATAAACCTAATTTCTCCTAATAAAGTGCATCCTCAAGGGGAAAAACATCTCTGTGACAAAAGAAGCTTTCTAGCTTGAATAATAGGGCGCCAAGAAAGTGAAGCACAAATAGGCAAGACTGAATTTCTTTGCTATAATCTCTGAAGGTAACTGAAAGAGACTACACTGAAACAGAAATGTAATTTTAAGTAAACTCTCTTCAAGCTTGTTGTATGTAAGTTATAATTCCATAAAAGGTGATGTATAAGAGTAATGTTTTACACTATTTTAATACTGATTTTATTTACTATTAAATCATATATTCATTGCATATTTCCCTCATGTGTTATTAGCAAAAATACACAAGGCATTCCTTCTGACTACTTACCTCTATCCGTAACTGAACTCTCCAAAAAAAAAAAATTTTATATTATAATTTTTAAAAGTTACAAGAAAAATAAATGAAACAAGGGAAAGCATAAAATTGGGGTTTCTTTTATTATATTTATTTCTATTTTTAACTTCATTCTGAAACAATTTTAGACTCACAAAAAAGGAACAAAAATAATATATAATATTCTTATATACCCTTTACCAAGCTTCTCCAAATTTAACATTTTTCATAACAGATCAATGAAACCAGGAGCTGGTGAAAAAGTTAATAAAACTGAAAACCTCCAGCCAGACTTATCGAGAGAGAGAGAGAGAGAGGACTCAAATAAATAAAATCGCAAATGAGAGAGGAGAAATAACAACCAACACAACAGAAATACAATTATAAGAGAATATTTTTAAAGAGCTATATGTCAACAAACTAGACAACCTGGAAGAAATGGATAAATTCCTAGGGACATATGAACTACCAAAACCAAAACAGGAAGAAATAGAAAGCTTGAACAGAGTGATAACCACCAAAGAAATTGAACCAGTAATCATAAAAACCAACTAAAGTCCAGAGCCAGATGGCTTCACAAGTGAATTGTACCAAGCACTTAAGGAAGAGTTAATACCTATTCTCCTCAAATTATTCCAAAAAATAGAAAATGGAGGAAAACTTCCCAAATCAGTTTATGAGGCCAGCTTTACACTGATACCAAAACCAGATAAAGACTCTACTGAAAGAGAGAACTACAGGCCAATATCTCTGATAGATATGGATGCAAAAATTCTCAATAAAATAGTAGCAAACTGAATAAAAAAATACATTAAAAAATAATTCACTACGATCAAGTGGGATTCATTCCTGGGTTGCCCACATGGTTTAATCAATCAATGTGATACATCATCTCAATAAGAGAAAGGATATTTCAGTAGATATAGAAAAAGCATTTGACAAAGTACAGCATCAATTCATGATTAAAAAAAAAAACACAAAACCTCAACAAAGTAGGTTTAGAGGAAATAATAAAGGCTATATATGAAAAACCTATAGCTAATATTATCCTCGAGGGGGAAAAACAGAGTTTTCCTCTATGGAACAAGACAGGAATGTCCACTCTCACTGCTGTTATTTAATACAGTACTAGAAGTCCTAGCCACAGCGATTAGACAACGAAAAGAAAACAAAGTCATCCAAATCAGCAAGGAAGAACTAAAACTTTCACTATTTGCAGATGACATCACACTATACATAGAAAACCCAAAAGACTCCACCAAAAAACTGCTGGAACTGACACACAAATTCAGCAAAGTTGCAGGATACAAAATCAACATACAGAAATCTGTTGCATTTCTATACACCAATAATGAAGCAGCAGAAAGAGAAATTAAGGAAACAATCCCATTTGTAAGTGTACCAAAAACAATAAGATACCTAGGAATAAACCTAACAAAAGTAGTTAAATACCTGTGCTCTGCAAACTATAAAATATCAATGAAAAAATTGAAGATGACACAAAGAAATGGAAAGACATTCCATGCTCAGGGATCAGAACATCGAATACTGTTAAAATGTCTATGCTACCCAAAGCTATCTACGCATTTAATGCAATCCCTATCAAAATACCAACAGTGTTTTTTCACAGAGCTAGAACAAACAATCCTAAAATTTGTATGGAACCACAAAAGACTGTGACTGGCCAATCTTGAAAAAGAAAAGCAAAGCTGGAGGCATCACAATTTAGGACTTCAAGGTATACTACAAAGCTGTAGAGATCAAATCAGTATGGTACTGGCACAGAATCAGACACACAGATCAACAGAATAGAAAACTCAAATGAACCCACTAGTTTATGGTCAATTAAGCTTCAACAAAGGAGGAAAGAATATCCAGTGGGTAAAAGACACTCGCTTCAACAAATGATGTTGGGAAAATTGGACAGCAACATGCAAAAGAATGAAACTGGACCACTTTCTTACCCTATACACAAAAATAAATTCAAAATGTATGAAAGACCTAAATGTCAGACATGAAACAATTAAAATTCCAGAGGAAAACACAGGTGGTAACCTCTTTGACATTTGCTATAGCAATTTCTTTCTAGATAGGTCTCCTGAATCCTGAAGCAAGGGAAACAAAAACAAAAATAAACTATTGGGACTTCATCAAAATAAAAACTTCTGCACAACAAAGGAAACAATCAACAAAACTAAAAGGCAACCCACAAAATGGGAGAAGATATTTGCAAATGACCTATCTGATAAAGGTTTAGTAACCAAAATATATAAAGAACTTAACAACTCAACACCCAAAAAATGAATAATTCAGTTAAAAAAATGGGCAGAAGACATGAACTGACATTTTTCCAAAGAAGAGATAAAGATGGGTAACAGACACATGAACATCACTCATCATCAGGGAAATACAAATCAAAACCACAATGAGATATCACCTCACACCTGTCAGAATGGCTAAAATCAACAATACAAGAAACAATAGGTGTTGTGGAGGATGTGGAGGAAGGGGAACCGTCTTGCACTGCCGGTGGGAATATGAAGTGGTGCAGCCACTCTGGAAAACAGTAGGGAGGTTCCTCAAAAAGTTAAAAATAGAACTACTCTATGATCCAGCATTTGCACTAGTAGGTATTTACCCAAAGAATACAAAAATACTAATTCAAAATGATACACGCACCTCAATGTTTATGGCAGCATTATCTATAACAGCCAAATTATGGACACAGCCAAATGTCCATCAACAAATGAATGGATAAGGAAGATGTGGTAAATATATATATATAGAGAGAGAGATATATCTATATATATATAATCAAATGTTAGCCATAAAAAAGATTGAAATCTTGCCATTTGCAACAATATGGATGGAGCTAGAGTATCATGCTAAGCAAAAAAAGTCAGTCAGAAAAGACAAAATACCTTATGATTTCATTCACATGTGGAATTTAAAAAACAAAACAAAGGAGCAAAGGGGGAAAAAAGAGAAAGAGAGGCAAACCAAGAAACTGACTCTTAACTATGAAGAACAAACTGATGGTTACAGGAGGGGAGGTGGGTGGGGAGGTGGGTGAAAGCGATGGGGATTAAGGAGCGCACCTGTTGTGATGAGCACAGGGTGTTGTGTGGAAGTGCTGAATCACTATATTGTACACCTGACACTAATATTACACTGTATGTTAACTAACTGGAATTTAAATAAAAATTAAAAAAAAAAAGAAACAGTATAAGGGTACTAAAGCCCATTAGGTAGAAATTAGCAAGTCAAAAGACTTTTTTAAAAAACTATATTCAGATCAAGGAAAAGTTGTTACCTGCTTAGAATACTCAGAGTTCAATAAAGCAAGTTTCATGGTTATTCACATGATAACAGATTTCTGGCACTAGGGTTTGAATATAAAATACAAAGAGGAACTGTTGGGAGAAATTTGCAGGGTAGTCCAATTACTTATATTTTTTACGCTAAGAAATTTCATTTCTATTTCTTTATTTTCAAAGATTTCTTCCCAATCTTTCCTCTCAATTCTTTCCTTTCATTGTCCTACTAGTAATTTTTAGCTAGGGGTCGTCATCCAAATTACCCATTGTGTTTAGAAAACACTAACTCTTAGGCCTGTATCCCAAACACTCCTGATTCAGAAGCTCTTTCTTGACTCAGAACTTCTGCAATTACTGTCCATTAGACTGGGTCACTCTTGCCCCAGCTCCTTGCCTAGCTCTCTTCCTCACAGAATTTCTGTTATCTCTGTCCACATAATATCCCTGCTCTTCCTAACCTCGTGTCCCAAATATTCCCCAAGCCGCCTCTTCCCTCCTTGACAGTATCTCTTTACTCTTACTTATTCTTCTTCTCAGCAGTTATTATTACCTAAACTTACATTATTTATTTCTTCTTTGACTATCACCTGTTTCCTCTTTCAAACTCCAAAAAAGGCAGAGAATTTTCTATTGTGTTTCTTGGGAAATTTTCTAAGCCTAAAACAGCCTTGTACATAGTAGGCAAAGGATCAATATTTGTATAATGAGACATCCCCCAGGGCTGAGAACCACTTCCCGAGCAAGTCAGCCATGTTACAAACTAGCAAAACTAAAATTTCTTAACATAACAAGATACGATATGAGATCCTAACAAAGGCTTAACACATATCACATATATCTTATTTGAAATATAAAAAGCTTGCCAAGAATCTAGTCATTAGTCATGCTGTTTTAGAGTATATTCAGATCTGTTTATTTCTTCTTTATAGATGAGACTTGGATAAATTTCAAGATCTACCAAAAAGAAGGAGTTAAAATAAAAGGAGATGGAAAGCAGCTGACTATTCCCTTCTTCATAGATTCAGAGAAGCCAGGGGGATGGGTGGAGGGTACCTCCTCCCTCTTAGAGAGTTATAGCAAAATCATCTCGGGGGCTGTTCAGACTTGTTCATTTGACCCTCAGGCTTCCTGAGAGAAGTGCTAATTTAGTGAGCTGTCCAAACTCCCAGATTCACATAGCAAATCACTTAAGAACTTTACCACACTCATAGACACAACCATTACTATCATTAGGCAATATGGCCCTGGAATACATTAAATACATTTGTGTCAAAAAGGTGGCCAATTCACATGGCTAATTTAAAATACGGACTCTGGGAAACAAACTGAGGGTTTTGGAGGAGAGGGGGATGGAGGATTGGGCCAGGCCAGTGATGGGTATTAAGGAGGGCACGTATTGCATGGTGCACTGGGTGTTATACACAACTAATGAATCATCGAACTTTACATCGGAAACCGGGGATGTACTGTATGGTGACTAACATACTAACATGATATAATAAAAAATCGTTAAAAAACAAAAAACAAAAAAACAAAAACAAAACAAAAAAAGAGGTACAAACCCCTAGTTATAAAATAAATAAGTCACAAGATGGACAGCACAGGGGAAAAATAAATAAAGTAGCATATAAATTTAAAAATTGTTTAACATGGGGCACCTGGGTGGCTCAGTCCATTAAGTGTCTGCCTTCAGCTCATGTCATGATCTCAGGGTCTTAGGATTGAGCCCCATGTGGGGTTTCCCACTCAGTGGGGAGTCTGCTTGTCCCTCTCTCCCTGCCCCTCCCCCCATTCATGCTTTCTCTCTCAGTCTCTCTCTTTCTCTCAAATAAATAAATAAAATCTTTTAAAAAAGAGTTCAACATTACTGCTGACATATATTATGTGTCAAGTGTTATTACTGGAGTGTTATTATTGTCTCCCCCAAACCCCTGCCTACATCAACTATTTCAGATGCAATGAACTTCTTAAGTTTTAAGATTTTCTCTTCTACAGTTTCATTTTCTGATGCACTATTAACTTTAGAATAATTCCTAGTATTTGAGACAAAGAGTGTATTATCTAACCTTTTTAATGGATTTAAAAATAAAATAGCCCTTTTGACTGTTATTAAACATAACATGTGGCACTTTGTTCATTCTTTGACACCCTTCAAATTAGTATTACTGTCTGGCAAATATACTTTATCCATTTCTACTTTCTTGTCAAAAGATTCTACCTAGAAACCCTTTACATTTTCATGGGCCCTTCAAAAACAAAAGCAAACAGCAAAAAACAATAGAAAAACAAGTTTAACTCCCAACTTCACAAATTACAGAATTAATGAACAACCTATTGAGCCTTTTGATTTTATAAACAGATTTTATAAACATTTCAGAAGTGAAATCCCTTTGTCAAAGGCCACAGAGCCAATGGGTAACAGAACTAGAATGAACACCCTTGCCTCCTAAGTCCCAATGTGATACTCTCAACACTTGACAACTTGGATGACTGTTGTCATGGTTGCCTTCTCCACAGTCTTATAGCATTTATGGTATAGCACCTGTCACATAAGTCCTAACAATACCATGTCTTCATTGCTCAACTTAAAAAAAAATCCTATGTATTTCTCTTTTCTGCTTGACTAAATTACAAGTTCTGTGAGGACAAGAACCATATCAACTCTCTGCTGCAGGACGCCAACAGCCTTCTGTAGTCCTGAGCACCAGGAAGGAGCCTAATAAGACTATAAAGATTGGCTGCCCTCCCTGGTGGTAGGACAAAGCAACCCAGGGGCACAATGAATGATGCGAGTGGGAGTGGCATCTCCCTACGGATCTGGAAGTAAATTTCATGTGGAAAGCTAAAACATGATTGTTTCCTTCTGCATGTATACACAGCAACTTGTATTTACCCATTTAATCCTCTCAACATGCCTAGTAAAGTAAGTCCTATTAGTTTTCTCGTTGTGCAGGTGGAGAAATTGAGGCAGGCTCAGAGAGGAGAAACAGCACGCCAGAGTTTCTCCACTAGCAAGTCAGACAAAAACTTAACAGTTGGTAGTCGAAGACATTCATGTAATTCACAAATAATGATCCTCTATGCACATCTATTGTCAGAGCCAGTAATTTGTTTTCTGTGTGATGTTGTCTTCATAACAGGAAGTGGTGCCAATGAGCAAATAGAAACAATTTCTATACTCTCTTTCCATCTCACAGACACATGGCAGGTATATGTATAGTTTTATAAATTGGCATCTCAATAAACAAAAATATATTTAACATATAGGCTTAAATATTAGTATAAATAAAATGATGATTAATGAAATTAATTATTCTTCTCCATTATAATTAGTTGAAATCTAATCTTAAGCATGGAAAGAAGGTAAACAATATAGATACCGAAAGAAATTAACTTAAAACCCCCCAAAATTGATATGTTGAAGCCTAATGCCCTAAGCAATGGTATGAGCAGGTGGGGCTTTTGAGAGGTGCTTAGGTCAGGAGGGTGGAGCCCTCAAAAATGAGATAAGTGCCTTTACTAAAGAGATCCCAGAGAGCTAGCTTGCTCCTTCTCACATGTAAGGTTACAGCAAAAAGACAGCTATCTATAAGCACGTAGACCCTTACCAGGCACTGAACCTGCTGGGACCATGATTTTGGACTTCCCAGCCCCCCAAACTGTGAGAAATAAATGTTTCTTGTTATTAAAAAAAAAAAAAAAGAAAGAAAGAAAAGAAATTAACTTAAAAATCAAAATCTGAAAAAGACAGAAAAGGCTTAGGTAATAAATTTGCTAGATCAATAAAATAGGTATTTTATAATTCTAGGAGGTAAAATATATAAAATCTCAATTATCTCTTAGAAGTAGGTGATTTAGATACCATTTCTCCTCAAGTGCTCTCTGCCAGCTCACAAAGAAAAAGAGAATCCCAGTTTTAGGATGTGGACTAAATTTCTCCTGCATATGATTAAGGCTCATAAAGGAGAAATAAAGGAAAAGCGTAAAGAGCGCTTGCTGAGGGCGGTGCGGCACTGAGTGTGGCGGGCTGACTGTGCTCCGCACGCATATTACCTTCAGTCGTATGATGTTGAAAGATACCGCTCTTATTCAAAAGCCCTGGCAACAAGCATCCACACAAAGTTAACAGGTCTAAATCATTCCTTGTCATCCCGGGATACGAAATGATGCTATTTCATCCTTCATGGTCCATATCAAGGCAGGTGGACAAAGTCACGAGAGTTTTGATTATCCCCAGAACAAAATGAAAATCATAATTCCTGCTATAGTTCGATCTGATTACGACTTTTTAAATTTATGATTTTCCCCTTGATGACAATGGAAAACTAGCTGATCACCCAAAAGAAAATTTTGTTTCATGCTTCCTTCATTTTTGCATTCTTATATGTTAAATACGTAGATCAATATGTGAATGTAATGCAGCTAGAGGCACATTTCGGGTGTGGGGTACAGCCGTGGGAGTCCTCACGTAGATCCCCAAAAGACACTAACACAATAGGAGAAGTGAATTCAAAGATCAAAAAGCCTTGGAGAGGAGGGGCTACTCACAATGTTCATCAGGGTGAGGAGGTAGTTCTGGACGTGCTCTTTGCCATGGAAGCGGACCACGGAGTCGTCCACCCCCAGCAGCACCTCGATGTTGTAATCGTTCTCTCCCGTGTGTCTGCGGTGCCTTGCTGCTTCCTTCAGCTGCTGGTCAATGCTGCTGGAAATAGTACCTACATCGTCAAGGCCTCCCAGATTCGACTCTATTGAGAAACAAAAGGAACTCAGGCATTTCAGCTTCCCCAAAGGGCTTTCTGACAACTTTTTACAAAAAAAGAATCTTCTAGGGGGTCTAACATTATAATCCATAGTCACTGAGATGCTGCTTTTCAGTTTATTCTTCAAATACTGTACATATGCTTCTGATCAGATGGAATTCCTACAAAATCAACATGGCAACACTGAGGGTGAAGCAACATTACTGTACAGAAAGCAGTGCCATCGTGCCAGACTGTTCCAGGAGGATAAGAGTGTGTACTTTCATCCTTCTGCCACTGCATCCTCAGCACAAAGCAAAGACAGTGGGGAGACAGACAGAACAGCTACTAAGTAGTTATTAAATAAATGGACATTATAAATTAAAAAATCATGTGTTGCTAAGTTTACAGCAGTTAATTTAAGTTGCTATAATCCTGGGGGGGGGGGAGTTGGAATTTGCATCACATAAATTTAAATCATTCCTTTTGCCAGTAGCCTTAACTTAAAAACCAAATTAGAGCATGATAACATGAGAGCATCGTTGTAGAATTATCAGGCATGATACAGGACTTTATTTATTTCTTATGAGTATGGTTTTCTAGTGAATGCTGCTGGGGAGACACTATAGGTCTCCACATTTGTACTGGCCATCACCTGGACAGCAGGTCATTGCCATAGCTATATATATGCGAATCTGTGAGACACCAAAGTAAGAAGTCAGTCAGAAAAGACATCCAAAGAAAAATAAAAGAGGAAACAATTTGTTTTCATTTTATACAGTTGAAGGAATTTTATTTTATTTTCCAAATGGACAAAACACACACACACACACACACACACACACACACGATACAAATATCCATATAAATCTATCTATCCATTCATCTATCCATCTATCTATCTAACAAGACAGACAGTGAGAGAAGCATTCTCAGGTTCTAATTATCTTGATTATCTGCTTTTGGATTTCCATATTTTTGGTGACAAAAAATGTTTTCACGAAATGAAAAATAAAATTTATCATGTGGATGCTAAAATAAAAGATATTCAAAACTGCTGGTATAAAACTGAAAGTAGAGAAAGCAGAATCATTTCCATTTCAAATTATATAAGCTGGAAAGGATTTTATTTTACAAACTGCCTTGATGTCTGTAACAACCCCCCGTATCTGGAAACAAGTTTGACAGAACCAGTTCTGACTCATGCTTTATATGGGAGGCTTACTTAATGCTGCACTGGGGCCCATAAGCCATTTGAATCAGTGTTTGACATTAACAAATAGGCATTTTCCTCCAACTTTTGCAGTTTTAGCAAAGTTGAGGGGGGAAAAAGGTGTCTCTTGGCCAGGAAGATTGATGACCAAGCACTAGACACATGGGATTAGAAGTAGTAGAGGCACAGATCTTACTCACACCCTTTCCACTATTAAAAAACACACAGAAACACCAGCACCCTCCCCTGCAAGTATGGGCATAAGCTCTGAATATGACTACTCAGGTTTGAAAGCTATCCTGTAATTCACTTTGACCCAAGCCCAAATGCTAGATCATTAGCTGGGAATTTTCTTCTCATCGGGGAATCACATTGACTCCACAATACATAAATAACTCTTACCACCATCCACATCAAACAGAAAGTTTTCCTCAAAAGTTGTTTTTAAGAGCTGCAACCCACATTGAGGGCAAGAGACTACACCTGCAAACAGCTTTACCTAATTCAACCTCAAGCCTTTTCACACACTTGAGAAAGTGAAAGGTTGTGAGAGCTAATGTACAAATAGGAAACTCATACATGAGCTCCCAGTTCTAAAAATGGCTCTTTCTGGCAGACCTGCCAGTGACAGTGTCCAATGCAAATATACTAGCAATGTCATCATATCATTAAGTCTGATGCATGAATGGAGAAGACTGAATACTTATTTCAGAAAGACAGTTCCATTCTGCTCTAACACACCTTTGGTTTGGCCCTTGAATTCCTCCTTAAATACGCGGTTTTCTGGTAAGAGAAGAAAATCTCTTTTTTCATTGCATGAAGAACCTGGAAAGGAAGAAGGAAGTCCTTTTCCTTCAACCATTGCCCTGATTCAATCAAGAATACTTCTGTCCCTATTTCCCCCTGTGCACTACAGTGCCCTTTCTATGATTCTTAAAGTGGGCAGTGTCAAACATTGCAAAGAAAGACAGTGAAAAAATTCTGGCACTTTTTATCTACACACATCAGTAGTAATTGCAGACAATTCTAAGGCTGTGAAATATCTTGACTCATAATGAATTTTTCCCAGTATACCCACTTTGTAATGTAATTGCCATGGGCTTTGTAATCCTGGCAGGGGCATCCTAGCAATGTGATTTTATTTAAGATGCTTACCCTCTCTAATCCTCACTTTCCTCATCTGTAAAATGGGATAATCCCTAATTTGCAGAGTTGCTGTGAAGAGATGATTATAGTAAAAGCACTATGTACAGTGCTTAAATATAAGCGCTCAACAAATAGTATCCACTGTTACTATTATGATGACAATGATGATGATGGTGATTTCCCATTGAGAGAAGCCTTCTACACCTTTTTTAAGCTTTCTACATTTTGTTTTATATATCAGAAATTAAATACAGTTTTTTTAAAATAGAGATAAGAAAAAAATCTAGAATTAGTGAAGGGAAATCTAAACTGCTAATAACTTTAGAAAGAATGAGGGTTAACTATATTTCCTGCAGAGCATAAAGTAGGTACAAGGAGAAAAGAATCTAGAATGTTTACTTTCAGGTAAATTAGGATAAAATCCAATGAGACAAGCTTTTTTTGTAGATTAAAAATCTAATATGAAATTGCAAAGAGTTAGCTAATAGATGGCACTGATCTTGACTCGGTGCATATTTATTAGTACCCATACATGTCACAGACCCCGAGAAGGTAAAGAACCACTTGGTACCAATGTTTGGGGGCACAGAGGTGACCAATGAAGTTATTTTTAGTGTTAAAGAGGATTGTTAGTGTTAAATAAGAATTTTGAACTTATCAAACAGATAAAGTAGAATACGATTTGTTTTGCTGATTATGAACACTTGGGCTTAAGACATTTTCAGGATGGAGCATGGCATGTTTACACACCTAGCGATAGTTACAGGAAGTCTAAGTGTAGACTGCTGAAATGACTCCCAACCCAGAAGAAATTCTATAGTCTGAAAAATGGCAGGAGACAAAGGTAAAATTGGAAAAGTACAAGGTTTGATCAAGTTCTGAATTGAATACAAATACATTTGGGGTTAGAAAGCAATCTCAAATATACTGTGATAGAGGCTCTGATAGAATCATCTATTCTTATCAATTCTCTCTTCCCTAAGGAGTAGAATGTTAATTTAGTTTGAGGTGGTCATAAACCCAACTAAAAGTCACTCGCAGTCTCTCTTGGGACTACGGACCCCACGTGACTAAGAACAATTCAATGAGATATAAGCAGAAGTATTGGCTGGTATGAAAGTCTCCCACCAAGCCTCCTCAAAAGAATGTGATTCATCTAGGTAGGTTAGACCCTGTAGTCCTTTACTCATTATTCTTCCTGCTTCCTAGAACGTGGACATGATGTCAGGAGTTCTATGAGGTAACCTTAGAATCAAGGCATGTGCTTAGTATGACGGGGGGCTATAAAGAAGAGATCTGACCCCACGATGACTGTGGAACTGGCATCCCAGTCCTGGAGTGCCTAGCACCAGACTTTGCTACACGTGGGGGATAGCACTTCTATCATGTTTTGGCCAAGTTTGGGTTTTCTTTTATGTGTCACTGAATCTAGCCCTAATAGATAGAACATTGACAATAATTTTGTTGTGTAAATTCCTCATCAGTCCTGCTCCATTTGGGAATGCAAGTTAATTTTCATGTGGATAAGCGAATGGTAAAGTAAGGTTCAGTTTATCAAAATGTCCCAGCTTTCTTTGTAGTACACCAACTTCAGAAAATGAGGAAGGAAATGTTTTACAGTAACCATAAACATAGGATGAGTCTATATGTATAAGTTTAACATTCTTCACAAACAGAATACAGTTGTGAAAATGAAGGGACCAGGATGCCACAAGCTGGATTTTCCAATAGTAGGTGGAGATCCTAAGATCAGAGCTAAAAATAGGCATAAAATTCAACAAATGTCATATGTTAACATCGGAAGCAGAGAGGAGTTAAATTGTGTTGACCCGTTAAATCATCCAATAGTGATTTTTCCACTGATATCTTTTTTAAAAATTTATATGTTTATAATTCCTAAAAAGATACACTACCAGCACCTCCATATACGGGGGGCATCATTCCACCAAGATATAAAAGATTTCTGTGAAAAACAGCTGAATCCTTCACCAACTGGGAAATTCCATAATGATAGTTCAAAGAACTATATTCAGGCCAATTTATGATGTCAATTCCGAAATTTCATTAAGTAACTGTTGCTTTTTTTAAAAAAAGACATTACCATTGAATGAATATTAGTTTCCGTGATTTCTTTTCCCCAAAAGTTCTAATTCTAAAGTACACATTTGCTTTTGTTTTCACTAAGGGATAGCATACAGCATTTTTTTAAAATGGAAAATGTCTTACCTTTCAAGTGAAAAAAATAGCATTTCTATGGTTTGAGTTTATGATCATTAGCAAATAAAAAAACAGAAAAGTCACCTCAATGTCTAATACATACGGCATTCTGACTTTTCATGTGAATCTCTTATATGACAGTTAAAATGCTTTCAGCTGCAAATAAAACTTTAAAGTGTTTTAAGCAACTAGGAAACATATTAGTTTGCATTGCAAGAGGCCCAGGAGTCAGATGATTCCTGGGTTTATCGGTTTATTGACAGATCATCAAGTAAGCAGCTTTCTCCATCTCTCATATCCTGCCATTCTTGGTGAATCAACTTTGTTCCCAGATCAGCTTCTTTGATTATTTCAAAATGGCAGCACCAATTCCAGCATCATAGCCAGGTACCACAACTTGTGTCTTCCCGTACATGTTTCTTAGTAGTCAAGAACAATCTTTCCTAGAAGCCCAGTACATTTAACTATAAGTTTTAGTGGTCAGAATTGAGTCACATGCCCATGTAACAATGATTCACAGATAAGGAGAACAGAACCCCACCTATGTCCTAGTTCCATCAGAAATCAGCCCCTGTAAAACTGAGCCTGCCCGTTCCTGAAGATGAAGGGGGGAGGCGTTGAAACAAAAAAGAGAGGAAAACCAATATTGTACAGGAAATCCACACTGTTGAATTCTCCTTTTCTGATCCTCCTCTTCCTGCATTCCCTACCACTGCTCTTCCACTGGTCTCTTTTATTCTGTCTTAGTTTGTATTAATGCAGTTTGTGTTTTGTTTCTGTTATTGCAATCTGTTTGCCTAGAGATCATTTCCCATTCTCCTGCAAGGTACAGTCCTTCATTTCCATGGTAGGGGACTCTCATCATTGTTGCTTGCCTAGCCCATTCCAATTGTTTCTTGAATAAATTACTGAAAAATTTGGGTATGGGCAGAGTTGTCAGACAAAATACAGTATATTCTGTTACACTCAAATTTCATATAAACAACACTTTTTAAAAATAAACATGTTTCAAATATTGTATGGGATGTGACTTACACTAAAAAGTTATTCAATGTTTATTTGAAATTTAAATTTAAATGAGAATTCTGTATCTTTAATCTGCTAAAACTAGCAAGCATAGGTATGGGGTGGTCTTTCTCCAGGAGGTCCACATAGTTACACGGTTTTATGCCCACCCACCCTCAATTCCCTGCTCCATCCCTGTATACTCAGTTCTGGTATTGGGCATTGACCCAGGGATGGCCAAGTACTATATCCCATTTCCTTGATTCTAGTGATCGGTTAATGGATGGGTAAATGGTCTAAGTCATACCAATTAAACTATGACCTAGGATTATTTTATTTGTAGTTACTAGGAAAGAGAAATTCCCTCTACTAAGCTTGAAACTCGCACAGTATAACATGGAAGCTGCTTGGGACTAGGATGAGGATAGTTGTTGGTCTACGTTTAATGCAAGAAGAAGAAAGTGAAGATTAAAATGGAGAGAACAGATTATGCTCTATTGACAACTTTCAGCCACTGAATTCAACCATTCCTGAAACCTTGGTCTTTTCAATTTCATGAGTCAATAAACTACTGCCACCTCATTTTCTCTCTCACGACTTAATTTTTTTCCCTTAAAACAGTTTGATGTTAATTCCTAACAGCCAAAACTAAAAAAACCTTGATAAATAAACCCATCTATACCCTTCCTGCTACAGTCATCAATTGTCTTCATCTTCCTTCCCACTCTTCCTTAATAAATTATTCTTGGGCTATATAGTCCTTTGAAAAGGTTGACATGCTCTCTTTAATCTCCCAAATAAATTATTTTATTCTCTTTATCTCATTGGAAATGAAGGGCTTTTCTACTAGTGACGTATTTCCTAGTGTGTTTCTTCTATTGTTCTTATTCAGCTAAAACTATAAACTTATCTTTGAAGGACAATAGTTTTTCATTTCCAAATATTATCCCTCTGTACATTGAATAGCATTTTAATTAACATCTCTCCTCTTCTTGACTAAAATATATTCCATCTTACTTCAGGTTTTTGTAGATGACCTCTCTTAAATCCAAGAGTAGAAAAAGGAGTCCCTACACTCAATGTACTAGAGTACATTCTAGCAATCTGACACTGCTAGAAGTTAAAGTTTTCTAGGTAAGCTCAACTGCATAGAAGAGAGAGAGAGAATTCCATTTCACAGCTGCCAATTTCAAACCTCAAATTATGTACATCAGTTGCCTCGTATGTGCTACTTTTAAAGGTAAAGAGATTTCTTCATTTCAGACTTCCACAGAAACTCTATTTGAGCATAGTAAATTTTTTCCAAAGGCATATGGAATGATTTCATAAAAATTAAACAAATCATTATAGCTAAATTATGAATATTAATACTTGCCATACATTCTTTCCAATAAATATATAAAGAACAGGGCGTGAACCTACACTGTTCTAAGCCCTGGGAAAACAGCAGTGGACCAGGCAGACATGGAGCTTGTCCACACTGAACTTGCATTCTAGTGATATATAAGATGAAGCAGGGTAAGGAGAATAAAACAGGTTGAGGGGAGTAAGAAAGACACGAGGAAGGCACAATTTTGGATAAGGTGTTCCGAAGAAGGTAGAAAATGGACAGTGATCTTATAAAGTGATGGAATGAGCCACATGAATATCAATATTGTATTTGTGGGAGATAAATATATACTTTTAATACCTATATATAGAGTTTTCATTTATATCATAGATCTTTTAGAATGAGGTTGTATGGTGGAATACCAAGAAAATCAGAATAAATTCAGGAATATGGCAGGCAGACTTTCTAAAATGGCCCCCAAAAGATCCATGGAACTTGTGAAAATAACAAGATATCAATCCTATGATTATGTTATATGCACAGCTGACTGTAAGATAAAGGCATATTTCAGGTGGGCCTGATCTAATCTCATAAGTCATTAAAAGTGCAAACCTTTCCCTGACTGGTTGCAGAAGAGAAGGTCAAAAACGTGAACTATGAGAAGGAAAAAAGGAAATAATATACAATTGTTGACTCTGAAGATGGGGGGGGGGGAGGGCTTGTGCAAGGACCAGAGAGAGATTTCGAATTGCTGACAATGAGCCCTAGTCAACAACTATTGAGGAAATGGGGACCTCAGTCCCACAACAACAAGAACCTGAATTCTGCCAACAGAGGGAATGAGTTTGGAAGTGGATTCTTTCCTAGAGCCTCCAGACAGGAGTTCAACCTGGCTAGAACCTTGATTTTGGCCTTATGATAGCCAAGCACAGAAATCAGTCCACTCACCTTGGATTCTGATCTACAGAATGTGCGCTAAAAAATGAGTTCTTGGTGATTTGTTATGCAACGATAGAAAAATAACACAAAAAGAACAGAACTCGAGGCCCAGCTCTACTATGCTCCATCTGTAATTATTTGGGAAAAATGCCAAACTTATCTGGGCCTCAGTTTCCTTACCTATAAAATAAATGGGCCGTGCTAGAGGATCACTAAAATCTTCTTGGCTAAATTTCCATAATTAATCATTGGGCCATGATGTCACTATTTTAGATGATTAAAGTTGCTTTCTTGATCATAAATGATTGATCATTCTTATAATTAACTTGTTGTTAAATCCTTGGTCAAGGATATGATTCACAATTAAAACATTTCACATGGAAAAATGTGCTACAGTATAAGAAAAACTGCACTATGATATAAATACTTTGTGACGATGTAGAAGTCTAGTAATTTATTACAATAAGACATAAGCTTCTCATTTACCATTTAAACTGGTAAGAACAGATACGACATTCGATCTTAGCCCAAATGCTGAGAAGCGATTCGTTTACCATTTAAATAAAAACACAGAGTGTTCATAAAGTCTGGAGGCATAGAAAAATGTATATAATATCATCAAGGACATCTTCGATTTCTTCCCTGAAAAATAAAGTATTATCTATGTTTCCAGATTTTGTAGACAACCTAAAAAGGTTTAGTAAAGGTGACATTTAGATTATTTAAGTATTTACACATCCACAACACCAACCACAAGTTATCCTAAGTGATTAAAAATTCACCGTATGCCATTTTGTTGTGTTGCAATAAAATTTACTATGCTACCTGCCAACAAATTTTTACCAAAGTTATAAAAACATGGAATTAAAAATGCATATTAACCATAAAATGAAAACACTGAAGTGGTCATCTACATTTTTTAATTTGAAGTTGTATGCTCACTTGAATAATACTGATCAAACAGTTTTGACTACATTCCGATGAAAGGTTATTTTTTTAAGCAAACTGTGATTTATTCATACTCCTCAGCAACAAAAAAGAATAAACTATGGATATACAACTATATACAGAAATCAGTAGCATTTCTATACACTAGCAATGAAGTCAAAGAGAAATTTAAAAAACAACACCATTCATAATTACACCAAAAAGAATAAAATACCTAGGAACAAACTTAACCAAAGAGGTGAAAGACCTATACTCTGAAAACTATAAAACACTGATGAAAGAAATTGAAGACGACACCAACAGACAGAAAGATATTCTACACTCATGGATTGGAAGAATTAATATTGTTAAATATTATTTAAATTATATTGAATTATAATAATTGAATTATATTGAATTATAATAATTGAATTATATTGAATTAATATTGTTAAAATGTCCATATTACCCAAAGCATTCTACAGATTCAATGCCATCCCTATCAAAATACCAACAGCTATTGTCACAGAACTAGAGCAAATCATATTAAAATTCACATGGAACCACAGAGGACCCCAAGTTGCCAAAGCAATCCCGAGAAAGAGAAACAAAGCTGGAGGTATCACAATTCCAGATTTTACGAGCTACTATACTAAGCTGTAGCAAGCAAAACAATATAGTACTGACACAAAAATAGACACATAGATCAATGGAACTGAATAGAGGGCCCAGAAGTAAACCCACACACCCCTGGTCAATTAATCTATGACAGAGGAGGCGAGAATACAGTGGGGAAAATACAGTCTTTATAATAAATGGTGCTGGGAAAACTGGACAGCTACATGTAGAAGAATGAAACTGGACCACATTGTGACACCATTCACAAAAATAAGCTCAAAATGGATTAAAGACCTAAACGTGAGACCTGAAACCATAAAAATCCTAGAATAGAACACAGACAGTAATTTCTCTGACACTGACCCCAGCAACATTTTTCTAGATATGTCTCCTAAAGCAAAGGAACTAAAAGCGAAAACATATTGAGACTTCACCAAAACAAAGTCTTTCCTTAGTGAAGGAAACCACCAGCAGAACAAGAAAACAACCTACTGAATGGGAATTTGCAAATAATATGTCTGAGAAGGGATTAATACCCAAAATATGGAAAGGTTAATTTTATAACCCTATCATATGTCATCAATATATTTAAGCCATAGTAATTATTGCAGATTTAAGATAAATTACGACAGAGCAATATTTTCTATCAAATACTACGATTGGAATAGTTTAACTGCCAACCCCAAAATATTATCCACATTAACTTTAAAACATGGCATGTTTTGCAGTCAAAAAAAATTGCTGAGCCATTCCTAAAGTGAATTTCCATTAAAGACAATTATTTGCTAAAATAAAATTATTCTTAGTCTAACAAATAAAATCCACCAGAGGGAAAGAAGTATTGTTATATTTACATTTTACTCATATAAATACACGTCTATAATACATCCTCCCACATAGTCCTGATCATATGAAAGCCAAAAAATCAAGTTTGTTTTTATATCTTCTGTTTTTGTAAACGTATGTAATACAGTTTTAATAGCTGTTTTCATCCATTGTTTTCTAACATTTCTGTCCCTTACAGATCAGTTCTGATTGATTTTTCTCATCTTCGTGGGTTGCACTTTCGTACTCCTTTGCATGCTTGCTAATTTTGATCAGATGTCTGACACAGTGAATCTTACCTTGCTCATTGCTGGTGTATTCCTATTCCCGTAAATATTCTTGAGCTTTATTCTTGGATGCAGTCAAATTACCTGAAAACAGTTTGGTCCTTTCAGGTCTTGCTTTTCAGATAAATCAGAAAGGACCAGAGCAGTGCTCATCTAGAGCTAATTATTCACCCCGACCGAGGGAAGACCTTTCTGTGTGCTCCGTCCAATGCTGGGTGAATCGTAAGATGTTCCAGTCCACATAGTTTAAACAAGCACTATTCCCAGCCCCGTGCAAGCATGAGCACTGTTACCTCTAATCCCCTCAGGCGGTTCTTTTCCAAAATTTGCAAAATTTCCTCACATATATGTGCTGATTAGGACTTGACTAAATACTAGAGGGGAACCTGTTCAGATCTTCAGAGTTCTACCTCTGCAGAGTTCTCCTGTCGCTTATAGTTCTGTGAACTCTGGTCACCTTCATCTCCCAGACTCTCAGCTCGGGCTTCTCCACTCTGTCTGTCAGGCTCGGCCTGGTTGTCCTTCCCTGAGATTCAGACTAAAAACCCTTTAGGCAGTAAACTGGAGTACTGCTGAGGTTCACTTCATTTGTTTCTCATGTCTTAGGGATCCCTATCCTTCACTGCCCGATACCTGGTATCTTACAAACCGCCGTTTCATATATTTTGTCCATTTCTGGTTGTTTAAAGCAGGAGGGTAAACCAGTCTCTGTTGTTCTATCTTGGCCAAGAGCAGAAGTTCACTTAATTTGGTTTTGCTAAGAACATATGGTAGTTTAGAAACTTGGATTTACAGGCATGTTACTCTGTAACATGACTTAGAATTTTCTACAGCAATTCAGCTTTCCCCAAATAGCTTTCTACACACATTTACTTGGACTTGGGGAAGTTAGGCAGTAGTGAAATGTTCAGTGTAAAAGTCCTGACAACACTCTTAATTTAAAAAAAAAAAATCATACTTTCATAAGATATTAAATCTCCTTGAATATGTTCTTACAACATATGATATTATATGCAAAAAAGAGACTTAATAAGGTTGAGCAGTCTTTAGGAGATCTCAAAAAATATGCATATTCTGTTCACCTTACTCCTAGAACAATCTGAATTTCTTTGTTCCTTAAAAGCTGGTTGAGCCAAGAGGTACTGTAAATGTGTTTACAGAAAGAAACTTTCTTCCAAGAGTAGTCCCCTCTCAAAAAAAGCTGCTTGTTACTTAACACAAACATGGAGGGAAATAAAAAAATCAAAACCTTAGCAAACACAGGTATCATCTTACAGTCCAAAGAACACAATGTTTGAAATATTCGCTGAAAAGGTTTTGCATGGAGAATTATAAACTAGGTTTTGTAAAGAATTATAAACTAGGGTTTTTTTTAAATCATATGTAGATGAGAGAAAATTGGGGGTGAACTGCAGGAAGTCATGTTTTAGCAGCGAAGGCAAGAAATACATCCTCTAAATCAGGGTTCCCTGCGGGACATTTCCTAAAATCAACAAGGGCTCCAACAAGCGGGATGAAACTGCTCACTCAAAAAAAGAAATCATCTCGTGAAAAGAAAAGTGAGACCTTTATGCATTTTTAATTCAAGAAATCTAAACATTTATACATCCAGCTCAAATCAAGGAATGGCATATTTGATGGGTTAACACAGATGTAGTGAAAACATTGCACCACTGACTGTCATCGAAGTCAATAAATACTGATACTTTCTTCAAGTATCAGATGGGAAATCCAGATAAGTCTGTTTCTATGTGAGTGGGAGCTAATTTCAGCTCAACTCATTCAGTACTTTTGAAGATCTAATGGATTGGTTATACAAAAAGAAGCCTCACAAATGGAAATACTAGGATCACTAACAATTGCCAGCATTCCTTTCTCTGCTCACTCCCTCTTTACTTGATTTCCTTATTATCCTCCTCACTTGCTTGCACCCATCTATTTCCAAACATTTCTTGAGTACCTTTTTAGCATGGAATCTGACCTAGCTTCTGCGAATAAAAGGTGAATAATCCCAGTGCCTGTCATTGAGGCAGTCACAGTTTAATAGGGAGGAAAGACAGGTAAACAGATGTTTTGATACAAGGTAAGCAAGTATGTAACTGAAGTAGAACCAACTTCCTCTACTAGAAGAAATGTGAGACTATTTCAACAGAGGAGGTGATATGTAAGCTGGATTTTATTTTTTTAAAAAGATTTTATTTATTTATTCAACAGAGATAGAGACAGCCAGCGAGAGAGGGAACACAAGCAGGGGGAGTGGGAGAGGAAGAAGCAGGCTCACAGCAGAAGAGCCTGATGTGGGGCTCGATCCCATCATCGCCGGTATCATGCCCTGAGCCGAAGGCAGACGCTCAACCGCTGTGCCACCCAGGCGCCCCTGAGCTGGATTTTAAAAGACTCGCAGAAGTTAGACATGGCGACGAAGAGGAAGGGCCATTCCAGGCAATGACACACATGCAGAAGACCTGACAAGGACCGACAAATGGGGGGAATAGAACTTCAAAAAGGATGGAAGAAAAATAAGTGAAGACTTGTGTCGAGAGATGTGGTCACTAAGGAGGTGGAAGCAAGATCATGAAGAATCTTAAATAATTTATACACAGGCTTAGAGCTGGGTTTGCTGGGGTGGGGGGTAGTTCTGTATCGTGCCTGTTCTCCTGGCATAAATATTAGTAATGTTTTCTTTCGCTCTCAAATGTGGCCTAGTTTGAACAACCAATCAGGTGGTCAGGTTACTTACAGGTGTCTAGGTATCAGAATGTGATTTTTAGAAGGAGGGCTGAAGCTATACAATTCTCCTTTGTGCACGTATGTTCAACGATAACAGAGGCACTGTAATAACAGGACTTCCATGTTCTGTTGCAGTGATGTTCCCTCCCCGTTGAGCAAACAGGGTGGTGAATAGGATTATGTGGCCATCAACATCCATTCCAACCTCCTTGCGTTGTCAGTGCCTGCAGAGGTCAATGTGCTTGCCCCAATGTGCTTGCAGTGAGGATTCCTGGTGAGCATTTGGTTATGCCAACCTGAGTGAGTTTTGAAATCAGGAGTGGCGAATGTGGTTGGGGAGACATTGTAGGACTGGGGTACTCTGTAGAAGCTTGTTACGTCTAGTTGTGGGCTGTGTGGAGGCTGCGAGGAAAGCGCAGAACAGCAGTGCCTGTTGTAACCTTCGGAGAAGTCTTCATTCTTGGAGTCAACAGGTCTGGCGGCAGCTCGCTCGTTCCCCCCTTCCCTGGCCTGAGCTGCAAGAGCAGCAGCCCGGGTGGGCCACTAGGCTGTATCATTCTAAGAACAAGTCCAGGAGCTCAAGCCTAGCGGCCACTCCTTCAATCATTCCAACAATTTAATGCACACTTAATTCTTTATATTAAATCGTTTCATGCTTAAAATAGCTAGTGTGGTTTCAATTTCCTGGAACTGAACCTTGACATATATATGGTAAGTTATTTAACAAAACTGGGCCTCAAATCCACAGCCATGTAATGAGAGGGCTGGCCTACTCAGCGATCTGCAAGATCTCTCCTACCTCTAGAATTCACTTCTGTGATTCTATGATTGTGTCAAGTTTGCCGAATACCTCCCTCCATTTTTCCTCTCCTACAGCCCTGAGAAACTGCTTCCAATCTGGCCTCTAGCTTACATTTCCATATAACTATTTCACTAAGATCACTATTAATAAACTTTTAGTAGTCAGAAAATACACCAAAAGCCATAGGATGTGTACAAGACAGCCACTCATCCATTTAACAAATATTTATTGAGCTCCTAATCATGCCAGGTGCTCCTAAGTAATATTTTATAAACTCCTTGACCTAGTCCAAGCATTTGTTTAGACAAAACATTCCTGAAAGTATATTTTGTCTTTGTCTTGTTTGCAATTTAATAATAACTGTCACTCCCCAACCTCTAGATATCCCCTCTCCGCCCGTCTTCATTCCCGGCTTCAGTCAGGCTATTGCCTCTTTATAGAAACTGACCTGAGTCAAATAAGGATTTCTTTTTCCTTCTCTCTATACCAGTGTCTCCATTTCCAGCCCATTTTGCTTTCCTTAATAGGGTGAATCATCACACATTCTCTTCACTGATGTGGTTTTTCAACTTCACATTTTATTCTTCTCACTCTTAGTTTCCCATGTCTCTTCAGATGGTCCTTTGCTGGATCCTGTGCTCCTCACCACCTGGCTGAGAATCACCCAAGGCCCTTTGCTTTCATATTCCTTCAGACAGATCATTCAGTCATCGAATTTTAATACCTTTTTAACCTTAAGTTGCATATCCTGAGTTACAGAACATTTCTACGTTGCTGTTCCAATGTCTTCTCACTATAATTATTCTCAAAGCATTAACTTCTCTCAACATGACAATCCTTCAACAATCTTCTCGTATTTCCTCTCCAGGAAATCAAAACTCTGACGTCATTTTTACTTTGCTTGCCTCATCAGGCCATTCCCAAGTTCTGGTAATTCTTGTTACACATTATTCTTAGATTTGCCATTCTGCATCCAGTATCATACCCCAGGTTCCGTATTGGACTCTGTCTTCTCGTTCCCTATTTTCTGTCTCCACCGATCCTATGTTCGGCCACTTAAATGATCTCCTTTAAATGCTATCACAAAAGCTTTGGTAGTGCAAATTTCCTTTCCTCATTAAATCTAAATCTTTTGTCAGTGGCCAAATGTTTCACTATACTTAAACTACATATCATTTATTGTAGTCTGGTTTCATTTTTTTCTTTAGAAGAGTTAATCTAATTGTCATTTCACAGTCTACTCATTTCTGCCCTTTTACTTATTTCATTAGCCTAGAATGTTGTCCACCTAACTAAACAGTATCACAAAAAATCCTTAAAAGAATTGACCTAAGTGTTTCCTATTCAAGGATCATCTCATGTGACTCTAATCAATATATTAAGCAATCCTAGAGGACTTCCTATTAATGTTTGTAATGTTTGTAATTAAAGCCAAAACTTAAAAAAAGTGTTGAAGGGTAAATTCATGTGCTATTGCTCAATGAATACCAGAGTAAGTCCTTGGTAGAGCAAAGAATAGTCACAGATAATAAACTCACCACAGCATATAACTTCATGTAACAGCAAACCTGAAAGCTAGATATGTACTGCATAATATTTGTTATAATACAGTTGTACTCACATGAGCATATGACATATGAGAGTTATTTCACCTTTATCCTATTTACTTTGGAACTCTTTTTTATATTGATTTCATGGTACTGTAGACAGAGGGAAATAAATAAATATTCTTGAATGCAGAAAGCTTTTGTGATTAAAAAAATCTGATAATGATTGCATCCATTTTTTCAAAAATGGGGAAATATGCTAAAAAGTAGTCCAATGAGCCTGGACACATGAAGAGACCAATAAATGTTTGTTAAATAAATGAGTGAGTAAGACTGCAGGTGAATTTAAAGAAAATGGGGATAGAAACAGATCATAACCTATTGGTGTACATAAAGTGGAAGAATGGAAAAAAATATAATAACTAATTGTTACTGAGATTTCTGACAGTACTAGAAATGATAACACCAAAGAAAAACTGGAGACAAGTTATCTATCCAGAAGTAGGTACACAATTAAATAAATTCTGTCTTATAATACACACTATAATATATACATATATAATATTATAGTTCATGTACATATCTATCTGTAACATAGTTAATCCTCATTATTCATGGGTCTTTCTATTTGTGAATTTGCTTATTCAAAAAAGTTGTTGGTAATCCCAAGGTCAATACTGGCAGTGCTTTCTCAGTCATCTGTGAACATGCACAGAGTAGCAAAAAAAATTCAATAAAGCAAGAAAATAAAATTAAAAAACAATTATGATTTATATGGGAGAAAAAAATGTGTCACTATTTCCAGAGGACATGATTGTGTTTCTAGAAATTCAAAAGAATCTGCAGATCAACTATTAGAATTAATGAATGAATTAAGCAAGTCACTGAATACAAAGCCAAAAAAAAAATCACTTGAATTTTATATATTAACAGCAAAGGATAAGAAATAAAATTTATCAACAAATAAAAGCAATACCATTTAAAAGAGTATAAAAAATCAAAGTCTTAGGAAAATTGAGCTAAGATATGCTAGACCTCTACACTGAGAACTATAAAGATTACTTAAAGACAGTGAGCCACAGAGTTGGAGAAAATATTTGCAACACATATCTGACAAAATATTCACATCCAGGACATGTAAGTACTCCTACAAAACAATAATAAGATAGACATTCAATTTTTAAAAGTGTCCCTAATCTTGCACTTCACAAAAATATCAGTCTAATAGCCAATAGGTATATATAAAGGTTCTCAACATTTTTAGACATCAGGAAAAACAAATTAAAGCCAGATAAAACATACCTGCTACAATAACTAAAACTGGAAAATAAAACTTGACAATCCCAAGCATTGGATAGGATTTGATCAACCGGACCCTCACACACTGCAGGTGGGAATACCTATTGGTATAGTAGTTTGTAAACCATTTGGCATCATCTACTGAAGTTGAATACATGCACACCCTAAGAACAGCAATTCTACTCCTATGTAAAAACTAAACAGAAATGAGTGTATATGAGTGCCCACCGTAATACACGTGCAAGGATATACATAGCTACTTATAATAGCTAAAACTAGAAAATAGATTGGATGAATAAATAATGGTAAATGTGTATGATGGCACAGAATAGAGCAATAAAAGAGAACAAATTGCCACAGCATGCAGCAACATGGATTAACCTCGTGGATATAATGTTAAGTTAAAGAGACCAAAGAAAAAAGAATAAATACCGTATGACTCAATTTATATTATATATATTAATTTCATGAAAAAGCCAAAATACACTATGTTGATAGAATTCAGAATGGTGATTACCTCTGATGGATACTGAATTAGAAGATGGTATAAGGTAAGCTTTTGGGATGGTAGAAATGTTCCACAACTTGTAAGGGTTAAATTTGTAAAAATTAATTGAGCTGAAAACTTAAGATTTGTGAATGTTACTGTATGTAGATTATAGATCAAGACAAAACTACAAAACATAAAGATTTAAATGTAAATCTCTTCTATCATATATTAATGCCTTGTTTGACACAAGCATAGAAATATGCAACTTGGGAGAACATCATAAAAATCCCTGAATGATATAATAGAGCAATCTAAATTGATGCAAAATAATTTATGCAAGAGCAGCAAAAGACCTCCCACAAAGACTGGCTTCTTTCCTCCCAAAAAAGTGACTTGATAACAAAACACTTCAAATCAAGCCACAAAGTGTAATTCCTAGGGGGTGGAATGTCTGGTGAACGTTAGCCTAGTAGAGTACACAGGACGTCTGCCAGAGTTTTGTCACAGAATGCCTACGAGATCATTCTTCATAAGGTCTCCCCTCCATACTCCTGACATGATATAAACTACTTTGGTATTTATGTATGCTGGACACTTCTTCAGTATACTTTATAGGTTTTTAAATAAAACCAGCTGGCACTTTAGATACCCTTGGGGGGGGGGGAAGGTTTCTCTGTAGCACACTTGTGTGCATTAGAATCCCCTAATTCTTGGGTCTCCACCCAGATATTTTCCTGCAGTCAGTCTGCAATGGACCTTAGAATCTGCATTTCAAGAAGCACTCCAGGACCCTCTGAGTCAAGTGGTTTGGGTTACCCGTTTGTGGTATACTGCTCTATACTACTGTATCAACTATTTAATTTCAGTTCACTTGTTTATTTTAAAAATATAGTGTCTTTGCTCTACGGGATCTTAGTTTGGATGACAGAACTTAATACAATAAGCGACAAACTATATATGTGCTTATCTTTCAAATATATCATAAATCTCTTATCTGCTATTTAGATTTTATCTTTCTCAGTCACATAAGTGTAACAACATTAACTTATTAAATAATCCAAGAAGGAAAATAACTGAAGTAATGCTTTTCCATATTAATTAATAATTATTATATGCATAGAATGATTTTTCACCATATAAGCCTAATAATTTTTTATTAGAGTAAGAGAGGTAACTCAGACTTGGACCAGAGGTATCTGAATCTGCTAACACATAAATTCAGGGTTAATGGAACTCAACCATTTAAAAGACCAATGTGCACTGTTAAAATATAGAGGAGAAATTATAACGTGAATTTACCTGCTCTGATTGAAAGACAGAGGTGCGAGGCTTTCCAAAGGAAACAAAAAGAAAAGAAAAAAACAAAACAAGAAAAAAATAAAGAAAAATTCGACAAAGACTGAAGAGACTAGACAGGAATAAATAACCTGCAATTTAAATCGGAATGACTAGATGAAAATCAGAACATTCAGGTTGTTTTAAGTGAGAGAACAAAATGTCCCAGGACCACATACCTGCAGAGAACATGGTGGAAAGTAGAAGTAACGACATTCAACAAAATTAATGTTTACCGCTGGAAAAATAATTTCTTAAATAAGCAACTAAGAGAAAACATAACAAAATAAAATAGTGAACCAGATTAATATTATATATATTATGAGTCTTGGAAAATGCCCTTGACTTTTTTTGCTTCTGCCCCAATATGAAAGGGAGATGCCAGCCATGAGACATACCCTGGACCTCAAGGTATTATTGTGCAAATAATGAATGAAGATTAGGAATTGTTTTGAGTTTCTCAAGATATAGCATATACTTATTCAGACTACTGTGTTTTTATATATACTAATTAAATTATATGAGTTACTATTTTAATAACATTTAGTATCATGAGCAGGAAAACATCAACAAATGCTATAGTGAAATCCTCTGGGGAAAAGGCCATATGAAAAAATATATATACGTAATTGTTAAATCTTTCAGTGAAAGAACACAATTACTTCCCCCCCACCCATCGAACCCCACACTGATACTGGACACCATTTGAATTTGAAGGTGCTAGAAACACTAAGCCCTTGTTTGGTTGAATAATAACATTACTGAGGCTATCCCAGCAATGCTGACAAAATACATACTGCCTACCAAGCACTTAAAATGCTAAATGAATGAATACATCCCAATTATTAGTAATTCTATCAATGTTCATACACGTCAGCACTTGACTATAACAAACACATTATCAATGAATTATCATCACGGGTAAAAACGAAACAGTCTTTTAGCTTTGAGAAGCTCCCAAACTTAGGAAGCCACACTGAAAGACAGTATTATCATCATTAGGATTAATTTGTATGTAATGAATACCTACTTTTTATTATAGAATTGTAAGGAGAATTATTCTAAGGGGAGGAGTATAGAAAAATGGAGAAAATCATTATCCCAACTTCCAATGTGGAAAAGGCAATTGCATCTTGCTGATCTCACTGGGTTATTTACATTGGATGATGACAGTCCTGATTTTTCCAATCCCTTTTTCACAGGCGTAAGACTATATAGATATATGTAGGTAGTCACTCTGACTACCTTGATGGCCTTTTATTTATCCCTGTATCGTTCATGTGCATGATGTGATCTTATGACAATGCCTTATACTATCAGTGGATTTTCTTCCCTTGAATTCCCTACTCCCTGACAGTGACCAATAGTGTAATCACGAGGTAGCTTAAATCAAGCAATGCTGTAGCTTGCTGAAAAGGATATACATGCTCAACCTGAAAGGCCATGGTCTCACAAGATTCTATAGGAGTTAACAAATGTCAAAGGAACCTTCTTTTTAGAGACTTTTGTTTTCCTAATTTTTAATTGCTTGACATGGCAAAATATTTTGTACAAATAAAATTACCTGCTCGAATTTCTTCATGTAAGTAAAGACATCTTTCAGGAGAGACTGAGTAATAAATGTTTTTTGTTGAAATTTAGTTTTACACTAATGAACATGCATTACCAAAGAGAAGAATGCCAGTGGTTTTCTGTATTATGAACTGCAAGATACACACAACACATGCGCACACATATCAAATTAAAAGACTGCAAAATATTTATATTTTGCTCATTGGCACCTCCTAGACTATCATACCTAAGATATTTTCCTCAGTTGTTTTTAATACTAATATTTGTATTACATAATAAAAAATTGCCAATTGAACTATTCTTTCAAAATATATTTTAAATATAAATACCCATAAATATCTCTATTCTCCCTCTTTGCTATAATACAAGCATATTCTTTATTTATTGCAATAAAAGATTTTTCTTCAGAATTTCAATTTTATCTTCCTTATTTAATATACATATCATTAACAACAAAATTAATACTTTATAGTCTAGGCACCATTGTAATAGTTTTCATATATTAATTAATCTTCACAGCAACCTTATGAAATATTATTGTCTCCATTTTAGAGATGAGTAAAATGAGCCACAGATACAGTGAGTTGCCTCGAATAACACAATTAGGCAGAAACACTGGTGTCTGAACTCAGAAAATCTGGCTCCGAAATCCATCCTCTTACTGTGCTATCCTACTTTTTGGAACGATCCACAGTTTGAACTTCTGCAGGTCAAACAACAGCAACAACAACATAAGGAGTATAAAACAAACTTCTCAAAAAATCTGCAACATATTACATGAAAACGATGGCTATGCTTTAATATTTTAAAAACTGTTATTTTACAGAAGATTTACCCATCATGGTAAAATATGAGCAAGGCCATGAAAGGTCTTGCAGTCATCAAGTCCACAACAACGTATGAATGAATACAAGGAATCAATAAACATGAAAATGTCAAATTCAAAACACAGACGCACGCACATAGGAAGAAGAGAGTAAAAGGATATATAGTAAAAAAGAATTTCTCTTCTAAATTACTTATTTCTTTTTTAAATATTTTTGTTTATCCTTTTTTAATGTTAAGTAGGCTCCACGCCCAACATGGGGCTTGAACTCAACAACCCTGAGATCAAAAGTCGAGTGCTCTATGGACTGAGCCAGCCAGCTGCCCCTTAAGTTGTTTATTTTCCCCCCAATTTTGACTACTATTATAACTAGAAAAAAAATTAGTAAATGCTACACAAAAGAAAACAAATGGACAAAAAGGCAGATTTATGTGCAAATTCTCAAGAATCTTATTTAATATGTACAAGAATACATACTACCTCCAGGAAGTTGTTTATTTTTTTTAAGCTACAATAGCACTTCATGAGTATGTCTACCTTGCAATTTCTACATGTACTTAAGTTTCTGTTTGTTTTGTCTCCCCTACTCGTTCTGTAAACTTGTTGAGGAAATGACCAGGATACGTTCCTATTTACAGCTACCACGCCTACAGAATACAAGGCCTGGCACATAAGGAGGCATTCACTAAATGATGGTTGAGGAATTTCATACTTGTGGGAGCAAAAAAACTAAGGGCAAAAGTGCCTTCTACCACAAATGAACAAAATCGTCTCAGAGGCTAATATCTACCAGATATGACCTCATAATTGCATAAAGACATACCTAGCTGTGTGGTCATAAGGACAGCAGGTTATCGGGTAGAGAAATGAGAGACTTTTCTAGCACAGCTGGAAAATCACTCAAATTCCAACCTCCTTGTATTTCTGGTAAATATTTTACTCATACTTGACAAACTCTTTTTAGAAACCTTTCCCACACCACAATGTCATTCGTGTTTCCCATGAGTTTTTATGCCTGCCTTTATTACATACATAATAGAGCTACATTCTAGTATTATTTGTGACTATTTTATTTGGCTGCACTGGAAGCTCCCTGAAGGCAAGCATACATAGGACCACTGTGTATAGTCTTGCAGGTTGTGGACTGCACAAGGGCACCACATTTAAAGAGATGCTGTAAACATCATGGATATCATAGATTGGTATATTTATATCATCAATTTTCTGGTGTGTGACAGTGAAGTTACTCGAAGAGAAAGTCCTTCATTTTCTAATTCAAAGTTCCTGGAACATAGAAGGTACTCAAAAAATGTTTATATAAATAAACACACTAAGAATTGAACCAATAACTAATGCACAAAAATTAATATACTAAATATTGGTTTTATCTTTCAAATTGACGTGTAAGGAAAAAACAAATTCAATATGATAGATAACATAGATTAAAATGTGATCAAATGAAAGGTATTTTGGCAATAAATATTCATGCATTTTATGGTATGAAGACATGTAAAGCAAATTCTCTCTAAAGTGAGTATCATAAGTTCTATCATTACACCTCAACACTAATGGTACAAACATGGGAACCTGGGTGTAGGAATTATCCCTGTCTCTCATAGTGCTTGTAAGCTTCCAAGTCATAAAGCATGATAAGCACTCCTATTTAGGCTTAACTGCATGTTTTTACTTTCGGATCTTCACGGGCTCTATATCCAAGAGATCCATAACTAGGACAAGACACACTAACAACATGACAAAATAGCCCGTATTTCTTGGCTCTCTTTCATTTAATCAGTATTTGTTGTATATAAATGCTATGCTGAGTACTAGCATTCTTTAGGCAGATTCATGTCACCAAACTTCTTCCTTAACAAGATTATAGCTTTTTACTATTTTAATATTTTACTCTTGGGTAGGATAGAAGATACTACAAACCTGGATGTTGTAAAATTTTTTAATTTAATCCAGGTTGCCAGAGGTATAATGATAATTAAATCCAGGTTTTAGGTGGTCGCTGCTCTGAATGAAGGGGTATATCCAGATTTTCCAAGCTATGCTCTTTAGAGTTCCTTTTAGTAAACTCCCTTTCCATTTAAATGTACATATACATATATTGTGAATCTCAGCAGGGAAAAATATAGAGGCCAGCATTTCCAAAAGTGATGAATGGCATCAGGCCACAAATTTGGGAAGCATTACAAAACTCAAGGGAGATGAATAGAAAGAAAACCAGATCAAGGAAGTGAAATCCAAAGACAAAGGGAAAATTGTAGAATCAATCATAAAGAAAAAGAAATATCACTTTCAAAGGAACAACAATACGACCGGCAACTTGACTTCTCACTAGAGATGATGAAAGTCAAAAGGCAGTGGGATAGTATTTTTAAAGTGCTAAAAACATATTCTATTAAAATAACCTTCAAAAGTAGGGAAAAATAAAGTTATTCTCAGATAGGTAATACTAAAATAAATAAACAATCAAAACCATTATTAGCTGACCCACAGGAAAAGTTACACTAAAGGTCATTCTTCAAACAAAAGGAAAGTAATATCTGATGAAAACATGTATGGAGAGGAATGAAGAGCAAGAGACAAGGTGGATAAATAAAACTCAACCCTGATCTTTTTTAGGAGGTGGTGTTAAAAATATATATAAAATTAAAACATATCACAGAAATAATCCAAATGATGGTAGGGAGAGGTAAATGGAATTAAATTGTTCTAAGATTGTAGTATTTTCTCAGAAAGTATCAAAAATTATATTAGGCTATAATAAGTAAAGTCTGCGTGTTGTAATTTTGGCATAGACGCTAACTGAATATACAGGAATGTTTATGTAAACAGCTAATTGAAGGTAGAAATAGAATAATAAAAAAATACTTGAGTAATTCAAAAGGCAGCAAAAAGTGGAGAAAGAGGAAGACAAATAGGAACAAAAAAAAAAAAAGGAAAAAAATAAGACAGTAGCTATATTCCCAGATATACCATTAATGATTGTTCTGGGGTAGAACTGTGTCCCCAAAAAAGATATATTTAAGTTCCAAATGCTGGTATCTCTGAACATAAGCTTATTTGGAGGTTGTATCATTGCAGATATAATCAAGTTAAGAAACGGTCACACTGAATTAGGATGGGCTCCAATTCAATGATTGGTGTCCTTATAAGGAGAGGGAAATTTGGATACAGACACACAGGGAGAGAACACAGTGTGAAGGTGGAACCAGAGTTTGGAGGGATGTGTCTACAAACCAAAGCATGTTAAGAATTCCCAGCAACACGAGAAGCTGGGACATAGGAATGGAATGGATTCTCCCTGGGAACCCCCAGAAGGAACCAATCCTACTGACACCTAGATTTCAGACATCTAGCCTACAGACTGCAGAAGAATAAATCTGTTTTTTTTTTTTAGACCTCCAGTTTGTAGTACTTTGTTATGGAAGCCCTAGGAAACTATTACAGTTAAATTAAGTGGAAACTGAATATATATTTGAATTAAAAAACAAAGACTGTCATACTACATAAGAAAAAGTAAATTTAAAAAGTGGCAGTATGGGGCACCTGGGTGACTCAGTTGGTTAAAGTCTGATTCTTGATTTTGGCTCAGGTCATGATCTCTAGGGGTTGTGAGATCGAACCCCGCATTCATTAAGATTCTCTCTCTCCCTCTCCCTCTGTCCTGATTCCCCCCCCACCCAAAAGCAGCAATGTGGGCTTACAAAAGACATACCTTAAATATTAAGAAAGGTTAAAAATAAAAGGATGGAAAAAGATGCACCAAGAAAACACTAAAGAAAATAAAGATGTAGCTCTACTGCTGCCAGATAAGCTAGACTTTAAAGCAAGGAGCTTACAAAAAGAAAAAAAATTGTAAGATTTTTAAAAAATTCAATCCATTAGGAAAATACAGCAATTAAAAAACGTATAGCAATTTTAAATTTACATGCAACTGATTATATAGCTTAATAACATATAAAGCACAAATCGATAGAATTAAAATGAGGAAAAAAAACCCTTTAATCATAGTGGATAATTTTAACACAACTAACACTAACTAAAGAACAGATTCACAAAAACAGTACATTTCTAGATGACATGAACAACACAATTAACAAAACTGACTTGGTAACAAACAGCACTGTATCCAACAATGACAGAATTCACATTCTTTTCAAGTGATCATGGAACTTCTGTCTATTGCTGGACCGTAACATTTTATGCTGGGCCATAAAGCAAGTCTGAACAGATTTCAGAGAACTGAAATCACTGGGAATTGAGCAAGAAATCAAAGGCAAATGACAACTAGAAAACTTCAAACATGGAAATTAAACAATATACTCATCACCCATGTGGTGAAGAAGAAATCACAGTGGAAATTTAGAAAATATTTTGAACTGAATAACAGCATATTAGAATGTGTGGGATGCACATAAGGCTGTACTTACAGGGAAAATTTATAACCTTGACTGCTTAAATTGGAAAATGAAGAAAGAGTAAATATGTACTTCCTAAATATCCATCTCAAGAAGTTAGAAAAGGAAAAACAAATTAAGTCATTAAACTAGATAAAGTAATAGAAAAGCAGAAAAAAAATAGAAACAAACGTACAATAGAAAAAAATCAACATAGCCAAAAATTAAATCTGTGGAAAACATGATGTATCAGAAGACGTCTACAAAGATCTATCAGAGAGACAAGATATAAATACCAAATATAAGAAATGAAAAAGGGCATACCATTAGAGATCCTTAAAAAAATCTGTAAAAATAAGATGAGATCACAAGCTTTATGCCAATAAACTTTATAAGAAATAAACAAATACCTTGAACAACACATTTTATTAAAAATGACATGAAAAGAAATAGAAAATGTGAATTGTACTACATCTATTAAGAAAATTGAATATGTCATTAAAAACCTATCCTGAAACTCAAAGGATTCTATGGACAAAATATGAAAATTAATAACTGAATTTAGAAAGAAAAATGAATATAAAGTCAACATAAAAATCATTTTTCTATGTGCCAGAAGCACACAAAATTTTTTTAAAGATAAAATTCACAACAGCACCAAAAAACATCAGATGACCAGGAATGTCTCTAACAAAAGATATGTAATACTTGTAGACTGAAAAGAATAACATGGTATTGAGAGAAAATAAGTTCTACCTAAATAAGTAGAAAGATTAACTTTGTTCATATCTTGGAAGATTCATTATTATAAAGATGCCAATTCTCCCCAAATTAATTTATAGATTCAGCATAATCCCAATAAAAATATCAGTAAGTTTTTTTTTTTTGTGAAAGCTAGGAAAAAATTTTAAAAATTACAGGGCAATACAAAGGGTCAAAAACAGCCATGGTAATCTTTAAAAAGTAGTACAGATTTGAAGAACTCATACCACCGCATATCAAAATCTATTAGAAAGGTAAACCGGTTAAAACAACACAACACTAAAGCCAAGACTGAAAAAGAGGCCAACGGAAGAGAACACAGTCCAGAACAGACCCACAGATGTGTGATCACCCAAATACAAGACAACACTCCCATGATTCTGTAGATGTTGCTAGGTCAACTGGACATCCATATGGGGACAAAAATGAATCTTGAGCCATACCTCACATAAAACACAAAAAACAAAGGTAGATGGTTTCAAACCTAAACATGAAAGAAAAAACAAAAGAGCATTTAAATGAAAACAGAGACCAGCTTCATGACTTTTAGAGTCAAAATTCTTTAAGAGGCCATGAAAATCCTATGTGAACTCCATGTTACCTATGTAGAACGGAGTTTCATATAAAAACATATAAAACTACACGAAAGCCTCCATGTTAACTACAGGAAAATTTTGCTATATTTGATTTTAAGATCTGTTCATCAAAAGACCCCAAGAAAGCGGAAAGTAAGCTATGAATATGAGAAAAGATATATATATATCAAATATATATCAAATATATATAACAAATATATATATATTTATTATATTTATTTATTTATTTATCTTAAAAAGTACTCTTGTGCATGAAAAACCCCTATTCTGCAAATCAATAACAAAAGCATACACTCCAATAGAAAAATGGATAAAATACAGACAGTTAACCAAAGTGGATATTCAAATGATCAACAAACATATGATAAGATGCTTAGCCTTAATAATCAGAGAGACATGTTAATAACAAGAATGAGATATCACTGCACACCTCCAGAATGGCTGAAATTAAAATAATAATAACAATGATAGCAATAACAATAACACAAAGTGTTGACAAAGATATGGAACAAGTAGATTTCTCAAACTCTTTCTGTCAATACTGATATAGCCAGCCTGAAAACCGGAACTATATACTAAAGCTGAATATATGACACAGAAACTTCACTCCTAGGTATATACCCGCCAGAAATATATATACATATGTGCACCAAAAACATGCACAAGAATGTTCATAACAGCTCTATATACAATTGCCCCAAGTGGAAACAACCCAGTCTATTCACGATAAAATGGATAAAGAAATTGTGGTACGCCAATGCAATGGAAAATTATACAGCAATAAGGATGAAGTATAACTACACACAGATGGATGAATTGCAAAAAAAAAAAAAAAAACAGCCTTGAGGAAAAGAAACAAGACCAAAAATAAAAAAAAAAAAACTACATACAATTTTGTATTATAAAAGTTCAAAATCAGGCAAAACTAACTTATGGTGTTTGAAATCAAAATAGTGGAGCAAGAAGTGTCTTGGGGTGCTGACAATGTTGTAGGCCAAATACAAATTGTGACACATTTCATGCAAAGACTAATGATTCCACAACATAACGAAGAATATTCTAAAATAAGCATAGTGCCTATCTCTTCATTTCCCCAGACAGAATATGGTAAAAAGAATCTAAAAAAAACAAATGTTTTCAAAGCCCATGGCTATGTTAGCAATAAAAAAAAAGGAAGTGCATACTTTATAAGTTATTCTATATTTTTTTCATTTTGACAAAATTAAAAACGTATTTATTCAATTAAACAACTAAGTGGTAGCCTATTTGTTGTTTTGCATGTTTGGGAATAGCTCTCTCTCTCTCTCTCTTTTTTTGGTATAGAATTCCCTATTATTATTTTCCTGCTATGCTTTGAATCATCCAAGCCAAGAGTTGTTTTTAGCATTAAGCGGCTAACCCAGAAGGCAAAGAAAATCAGTCACAAGAGATTATCTCCCTCAGGACTGTACTAGAATTATTACACATATGAATTATTTAAAAATTGGATAATTTCATGTGGCAAAAGGAAGAAGAAAGTTATAAATAGAAAAGAGCAAAAGATGTCACTAATTATTAACTAGGCAATATGAAAATAAATGCTTCCATAAATAGATTTTTATATTTTTTCCTTACACTAAATTTTCTTCCACTTCTGTTTCTTCCATCCTGTCCACATTGGTGGATTATTTATTGCTATTTCAGTTATATATTTCAAGAGAATGAGGTGACTGATCATATTTTTGCATAGTCGCAGCATTTAAAATGCTGCAAAAGGAATTTATTTTTAAATCTGAAAGCTGTTACTATGACATCAAAAAAAAAAGACAACAGAAATGACTAGCGAAGAAATACTCTAAACAGCACCTTTAGTTCTAGTGATTATAATCATTTAAGACCTCTTGCCTTGATGCAAGCAATTACTAGCTTTAAATGAAAGCAGACATTTCTAAGAGTTACTTACTACCTGAATTTTATTGTTCTAGTTCTACACTAATGTCTTAAATGCTTCCCATATCTCACAGGTTACTACACGAAAGGAGATCATTGTTATAGTCTCTGTTCTGATCCACTGGCCCTGAAATGTTCCCCCCTCCCCCACATTTCTTGATCTAGACCTTCCTGGCTATCTATTTTATTACCAATTCCCCCATTTCTTTCATTTCTAGCATTATCTCATGCTTCAGACTTTGTGCTAGGCACTGTCTGCCTGCCCTACAACTATGACTCAGTAATCGGCCTCTGGCAGCCTTGAGTAAATACTCTATTTTGTCGCTGTGAGCTAGCAAATTGGTCCAGCAGGCTTGCTTTTACCATAAGGAACTGACCCCAAGTAGCTAATGCACTCTGGAAATTCAGTCCATTCCATACTACAAATATTTCTTGAGGGCCTACTATGTGTCCAGCACTCTGCCAGGTGCTAAAAAGAAAATGATGAGTAAAACAGAGTCTTGGCCCTTTGAGAGCTTTGATGGAAAAGCCAGAGCTTAAACTAGTAAATGCACTAGATATATGATCACAGACTGTAATGAGTGCTAGGAAGAGAAAGTTCTTGGTACAAGGGTACTCCGAAGGCATATATGATGGTTGGCCTGCCCCAGTCTGCAGGGTCAGGAAGGGCTTCCAAAGAAATGACATTCAGCCAAGATCTAAAGAATGGTAATTAGACAGGGAGCCATACCAGGCAGGAACTTGCATGTCAGGATAAGGATTTGTGTCCATGAAAGGGGGGAACTTTGTTTTGGAAAATTATTAAATAATTAATCAAAGATAAGGGGATGGGAAAAAACTGACATTTTGAAAGACAAAACTAAATTAAAATGTATTTCAGTGCAAGGATTATTTTACTGCAAAGGAGAAAACTAATCACTCTTGTCTTTGATGTTGCTAAGAGCCTCTCTGTGCCTCCAAAAAAGAAATCAGGACCCAGAGATCAGGACATGATGTGGCATGAAATTCTATTAGGAAAAAAACGACGACAAAGGGGAGGTGCAAAGTTAGATATCATTTTATATGGAGAAGACGACAGGGTCAAAATGCCATACGTCAGAGATAGGGTAACAATAGAAACAGGAGAGGCAAGTTTAAGGTGGACATAATGTATAAACCTGCTGAATCACGATGTTGTGTACCTGATACTAAGATAACACCAGGTGTCAACTATACCCCCAAAATAAAAGTACATACATAAATAATTTTTTTAAAAAAGATGGACATCAAAAGAGGGCCCTTAGGTAAGATCAGAGTCTGCAAGTTTTAAACACATATACTCAAATATATGTCACAGGTTATATCAGTGCTTTATACTGTTACATATAAGTAACACACAAAAGAATAAGCATTGAAGTTAGAGCAATTTCATCCACAATGTCATATGCAGGGGAAAAATATATTTACCCAGAGAAGCAGAATGACACAGCAGTTCTTTTTACACTCGTCTCTGCTTTATATTTAAGTTGGACAGCTCCTGTGATTCACAGATATTATCAAGAGAGTACCTAGCATTAACCCCAACCCAGGCTGCACACAATTATTCCAAATAAGCCTGCACATCTGATAAACACCTGTCACTGTGGAGGCAGAGAAGTAAGGTGGACAGGGTGCTGGACTTCAGTCCCGACAGAACGTCTCTGAAGGCCTGAGCCACTGAACCTCCTGGCAGTGAGTCTCAAACATGACAGTGCATTAGAATCCCTGGAGGGCTTATGAAAACACAGGTTGCTTGGTCCCACCTCCAGTTTCTGGCTCACTAGGTCTGGGTTGGATCCCAAAAGGTTTCTAGGTGAGGCTGTTACTTCTGATTTTGAGAACCTCTGCTCTAAGGGTACATTTCCTTATCTGCAAAATGAGGATATTATTGCCTTCAAGGCCCACCTCACAGAATTATTGAATAAAACCAGTATGTCCTCTAAGGATATAAAATGTTTCATATTTTTCTTATATCACCCTGCAATACGACAGTGATATCTTTGAAGGACTGAATGCCTACATTTGATTAATAAAATGATACTATGTGAGTCTAAGAGAGTAATGATCAAATACCTAGAAATTTTTCCATAGGTAGCATTCATTTAAGTGATATAGATAAACAGGAATTCAAATATTGAAAAAGAGAAAGGAAGCCTAGGCAGTTAGTTATGTACCAAGTACTCTTAACATCATTTTACCAGATATTAAAATATTAAAATGCTTCCACACTAATTAGCAAATAACTGCTGTCCAAGCCATCCCCTGACCATTGCAGACATCTCCAAGGAAAATGCCTGTCATAACAAGGGACTGCTACCATTCTGCCTCAGCACCTGTGTCAATGCCTCTTCTGATTAGTGTGCGCCCCTGCCACACTGGCAGTTAAATGCTTTGAATATCACCCTTAAAAAGGAGACAGGATGGGATGGTTGCTAACTCCTTGAACACATCTTTCTAGATCATTCTGTTGCAAATGGGTTCTTCCTCTGAATCTTTATCTTCCATTGTAAGAAGTTCCAGGAGACTGGGGAAATGTAATGGAGAAAGGAGAAACACCAAAGGGGAAAAGGGATTCAGGGTTATATGTTGTTGCAGAATGACTTCACTTGGGTGTTGCTAAAACCTACTCAGAAAAGTCCATTTAGAAAGGCCTAAAGGAGAAAGGACACAGCAGTCACAGAGCATGACTGGTCAACATCTGCCTCTCTGTACCAGCATTTTCCAAATCTATATGAACTTTCCTCTACAGATGCTACAATATTCCAAATTGCCATCTAGTATGACATAATTCCATTGCAGCTGCTCTGCCACCTTGAGCAAGTTAGGTCTACAGCCTTGATATTTTGAGTGGCCTTTGACGTTGCCAAGCATTGGACAAAAATAAGGAATTTCTACTCTGGAGCTAGGTCGATATGGTCTCTACTTGTGCTCAGAGAAAGGATATTTTCTCCATTATCTCAGTTCAAATTTCTGAGCTCAAAAATTGTGATTCACTAACCCACAACAAAAAACTGGAAATAAGAATGAAGGATTGCTCTGAATTTCTTCAAATATTTATCCCTGAATAAACTACTTCAAACTGAGCTGACTCTATGCATAATTTGAGTAATGAGGAGGTGAAGAATGCATGTTTACAGTCATAAGAAACATCATTCCAGGAAATGTTTTCTAGAAAAATTCTCTTCCATAGATGGAATTGAAATGGATCATGTGTGAATGATCCCATCTAAACTCATAAAAATCTCACCCATATTAAAAGATTGGTGTCTCTGACTAAATTCCTTTTTTGGTTTCCACAGAAAATGGTAGCATTCTTTGTATCTACTTTGTAGCCACAATTACTGGATACAATGAATAAAGCATTTGGTAAACCATAAGGCACTGAAATGGTATATTTTCAAATCAGTGTTAAGAGTCAAAATGGCTATTTTCCTTCCTGTATTCATTAGAGAATGTGGTAGGAACACTTGTGTATTCTCTGTATTCGAGAAACAATTCTTTCTAAAAGTTGATCAATCAGTGCAGACAAAAGGCACATGTGTAACATTATGAAGAAATACTCTTCTCCAGTTTGCATTCCCACCAATACCACCTTTTTCTCCATATCCTTGCAAACACTTGTCAGTTGTTGTTTCTTGTGTGTAAAAAAGTTAAAAATAGAACTACCCTATGATCTAGTAATCACACTATGGGATATTTACCCCCAAAATACAAAAACACAAATTCAAAAGCACACATGCGCCCTTACGTTTATTACAGCATTATTTACAGTAGCTAAATTATGGAAACAGCCCGTATGTCCATCGGCAGATGAATGGATAAAGAAGTGGTGCTATATGTATGCATATATATATGTATGCATACATACATATATATGCGGAATATTATGATGGAATATTACCCAACCATAAAAAAGAATGAAATTGGCTATTTGCAACAACATGGATGGACCTCGAAGGTATAATGCTAAGTGAAATAAGTGAGTCAGAGAAAGACAAATACTGTATGATTTCAGTCAAATGTGGAATTTAAGAAACAAAACAAAGGGGGGAAAAAGAGAGAGAGACAAACCAAGAAACAGACTCTCAACTATAAAGAACACACTGATGGTTACCAGAGGGGAGGTGGATGGGGGAGGGGTGAAAATAAATGATGGGGATTAAGGAGGACACTTGTGATGAGCACTGAGTAATGTAGAGAATTGCTGAATCACTATACTGTACACCTGAAACTAATATCACACTGTATGTTAACTACACTGGAATTAAAGTTTTAAAACTTAATAAAAAATAATAAAAAGGAAATGTTCTTCTTTAATAAGTATGGAAACTAACAGAAAAAAATACAAGTGAACTTAAAAAAAATGAGGAAATCCATAAAGCACTGTACTGTATATAGTGAAATTCATAAAGTATTGTATATAGTGAAAGTTAAAAAGAAATGCTACCCAGTCTGAACTGTATAAAAGGTTGGGTCACTATTTGGCTGTACTCTTGGAGCACTGCATGAAATCTATAGTACCATTTTATTGACGGAATCTTACTTTAACCTTTTAAAACCTTCACAAATTTTCAATGGTAATGGAAAACAGAAAAATACATTGGAAACGCAGTAACAGTGCATAAATGTTAGAGAGTAAAATAATAAGGTGCCAAATTTAGCATTTCAGAAATATGAGATATCTATTTCTATAAGGCAGAGGGGGAGGGAACAAATGGGTAAATGCGGGGCAACATAAAATAAGGCAGATGCATGGAAAATCTGTATAAGGACGCTTTAATCAGTGTTTGTTGAACATCGTTGGCTCTTAAAATGACAGTGTTTTTAGGATCTTCAGAGAAGAGTAAAAGGAGGAAGAGCAGATAGATACTAATGTTTTGGGGCCAGAGAAGGCTCTTAGTGTGACAGAGCAAGCTTTTCGACCTAACCAAATAACTTTTTAATAACTTAAAAAATAAAAAGAGAGGCAATTCAACAAAGCGGGTAGATAATCAGGGGAAGGGTGGAGGCATAAGTGTGAACATAATGGCTGTTCCCTTACTTTATCTGGAGAGAAGTTCAGATTTCCACAAAAACACATATACCTAAGTGGAACTGAGCATTGGACTGGCTGTATTTATTGGAATCACATATATTTGTCATTTATAAATAAAGTTCCCAAGTATTTTAAAATCAATTACAGTGAATCATGTCAGTTTTTCTGAAAGATATGTATAGGCAGCTAATTATAGATTTTTATGACCAGGATTTCATATTAAAATCTGAGTTGAAAATCAACATCCAAAATAATATTTAAATTGATGAGAGGCAGCATATAGTACTTAACAAGGGCTGTATATTAGAAATCGGACAAAAGGGATTATCACAACTAGCTTTGTCACTTTCTAGCTATGTGAATAAGTTATTTAACCTCACTGAACTTAAGATATTTCAGTAAAATGAGGATAACAATACAATCTATTTCATACATATCATTCCTTTATGTATTAACTCACTAGACTGTAATATCTCTGAGAAGAAGAATCAAGACTGGTCCATCCTTATGAACTTAGTTCTCAGTATATAACAAACCTCCTTCCTTCCTTCCTTCCCTTCCTTCCCTTCCTTCCTTCCTTCCTTCCTTTTTGGCAAATAAATTTAAGAAACTACTTGTAAAGCACCTAACATATCAGGCACTATGCTAAGTGCTTGGACTTTAAGATCAAGACAGAAATAACATCTACCTTCAGGAGAATAAAATAAAGTTATATAGCTAAGTGTTTATCATAGTGCCTAAAAGATGGTAAACTTAAAATGAATGTTTCTAGATGTCAAGTCCCGCCTCCCCATATCTAATAAAGTCCAGAGTGCTCCCCAAGATTACAGCAAACTCTGATGGACTGACTACTTCTTCATGGCCTCTTATTCCCTGTAGAATGTGTGTCCTTTATGTCTCATGCTAGGATACCAAGTTCATTCCTTTCTCTGGTTCCCAAGGAAGATTCCTCTTTCAACAAATATTTGATAAGTTTAGTTACTTTCTTAAGTTTTTCAGAGAAGTGTGGCCCAGCCTGCTACCATTTCAGTGTACCCAACCTCCTCAGTGGTCCTCCTTGTCTTCCTTTTCTGCTGCCCCAAGCAAATTCATCCTCTCTTCTCAAATGGGAATTCTGCTCACATACAAGTCCAGTATGATTTCATCTTCTGACTCAAGCAGGCTTGTATATTTTATTTTTTTCAAACAAAGGCTGGTCCCTTCCTAAAGGAGAATTCTCAAATCATGTAATAAATATAATAATAATGCTTTCATCACCTAGTTATATTACCTTCTATTTTTATAACTATATCATCATCATCATTAGCAGAAACTTCCATTTCTAATTCTGAATAGAACCACATGAAACAATTTTAGATGGGCTATTAATAGTAAGTCTGAGATCCTATGCAAAAGGCAGATTTCACTATATATTGCTAAAATATAAGTGCTCTCTTTCATATAACCATATATGACATCTCCAAACCACCATCAATGTGATTTGGAATTTATATTTGCAGTCATAGAAGTTATAACAACTAAGGCTATACCAACTGTCTTAGCATTCCCTTTGCTGTGTAACAAATCACCACAAACTAAGCCGTTTAAATCAACACTCATTTGTTAATTCCCAGACTTGCAGGTCTGAGTCTGGGCAGGGCTGAACTGGTCTTGTAGGTCAGAGTTTGGGCAGCGCTCAACTGGTGTTTTTGGTTTTGTTTTTTTTTTGTTTTTTTTTTTAAGGTTTGCACAAAGCTGAAATCAAGATGTCAGCCATGCTGAGGTTCTCATCTGAACTTTGGAGTCGTCTTCCAAATGCATGGGTTGTTGGCATACTTCATTTCCTTGCAGCTGTAAAGGAGAGATCCCAGTTTTCTTGCCAGCTCTCAGCCAAGGCTTCAACTCCTAGAGGCTTCCTTCAGTTTCTTGCCATGAGGCCCCCACAGGCAGCTCACAACATGGCTTCTTACTTTCTTCCAGGCCAGCAGGAGCACATCTCTCTAATATGTCACCTTCTTTTAATAGGTCCTCTACTGGGGTCAAGCTCACCCAAGATAATCTTCCTTTCGATATCCCATCATATTCACCGGTTCTGCCCACACTCAGGGGGAGGAGACTGATTATCCAGGGCATGTGGGGCCACCTTAGAATCCTGCTTACCACACGAAATTTCCCCAACACTCTCTGCCACAGAGCAACCGGTGGTCCTGAATGTACCTCTTCCCTGAAAGCCATGGTCAAGGTGAAGCCAGGGGCTGAGACTCTTAAATGGAATAGTTCATTTCCATCTATTTCACATACTAGACTTCCTGATGGATAATTACTCTTTAATAAGTTGTTATCCAGGTAAATAAAAATGTTTAATAAACCTTGGACCAGATAAATCACTTACAGATTACCTAGTCACCAAAACCTCTTCCTTCACTAACATTCCATGATTTTATAAGAGATAAGTTCAAATCAATCATAGAGCCTATAGTCTAAAATAAAAGTGGTGATAATAATTGTAGTAATAATAAAAACAAGAAAATAATAAAAAAAATAAATCTTCATAAGATTATTAAGGAGATCAAATGAGAGAATGCATATAATATAGTATAAAATGGTATACATGTGTAAGTACTATGTATCTTATCAGTATTATCACTGGCACCCTTCCAGATTGTTCAGTGGAAAACTAGTGTTTTCATCGGCTGACTCCTCTTCCTTCTTGCTCCATCTCACTCCCATATAACCTGTATCAGTGGAGTTAATAATATTACTATTATTAACAGTAATAGTTGGTGAGGACGTGGATGGCCTCTGTGGTGTACCAGTCAGAGAATAGGCACGTGATTCCAATTTAAACACATTTTATTGTAGGGCCAGTGGGATGCCCAAACACATTCTATATATACTTAACAATATTCTTAAGGATATATTGAAATGGATACACTAAGAAGTTATCAGCCTACCCAAACTCCAAAAGAATGACCCAACGGTGGCACAAGAGCTGTTATGATAGAAAAGGCCAGTGGGAGCCACGGGGCACGCCTCCTTAAAAACAATTACTGCATTCTTATCGAGCCATTCAGAGAAGATTACTGAACACAAAGACCTGAAAAACTCAAGAGTGATAATTCCTGTCACTTCTCCATTTAACTCTCCAATCTGGGCAGTATAGAAGATAAATGGGTTTTAAAGAACGATTGGGGGTTTGTATACAAGTAATAAGGGGCATGATTATAATTATAGTCACTGTTCCAGATCCTGTTACTGGATAAAACTGACATAGCCTGTTTCACCTATGCAGTTTTCATTTGATACATGTATTACCTTTTTTTTTTCTCTATTCTGTTAAGACAAGAATACCACCAACAGACTGTTTTCACCGGGCAAGGCCAGCAGTTTATGTTTGCCATTCTGCCTCAGGGATACAACAAATCTCACACAATCCCACAGTGTATGTACGACTTCAGTCTTTAACACTGACTTCATGTTACTGACACGTTCTAGAAAGTTGGAAATAGCAGTTATTCCATATGATTCTCTAAAACGAAGGTGTGGCAGAGATTGAGAAATAAATCTCATAGAAATACATGACCCTGCCACCTCAGAGAAGTTTTTACGAGTCCATTGGTTTAGAGAAAAACAGCATACTTCTTTCACAGCAGAGAACAAGTGGCTCTATCTTGTATGCCCAACCACCAAAAAGGAGTAAGAGCATCTAGTTAGCCACTCTGACTTTGGAAGTGACATTTATCCCTGACCTATTCTCCAGATTATTTTTGAAAGTTGCCAGTTTTGAGCGGCCCAGGGTAAAAAAAAAAAATTCTCCCACTTGGCCAAGATATAGTGCAAGTTGCTTTATTTTTAGTTTTCCTGATCAGATTATATTTCATAAGAGAATCACAGCAGAGCCTTTTTGTGTTTTATGGTATCATAATAAGGCCAACTATACCTAAGCAAATAACCTCCATTTTTAAGAAAATATCTCCTAGCTTCCTACCGATGCCTGGTAAAACAGAATAAGTGATCATGGGATGCCAAATAACCATGCAAGTTGATCTTTTATTCTTGAATTAAGTGTTATCTGACTAATTTTGATATTATTACAGGCATATCCAACAGACCTCCATCAACCAATGAAAGTGATGTATATGGGATCGGATCCTGATGGCACAAATTGTCCATCATTCTGCTCACATGACCCAGTACATATGCTCCTAACACTTTTCTTCTTCCCTAATTCATACCTTTTTATGTTCCTGGGGAGTTCCTCTTTACTAATTAGCTAAAGATGAAAAACCTCTAGCCTTTCTTATTGATGCTTCTACAAGATATACAAGGAACCATGCTGAAGCGGACCGTGAAAGTGTTATAGGCTCATTCAAAGATAGAGATAAAAACAATGAAGAATGACAGTCCACAGCTGGCTGAATTTAAGCACTATGCCTTACTTTCTATTTTGTCTGGAAGGAGCTATAGCCCAAGGTTAGGATCTACATACCAATTCCTTGGTTGTCTGGTCAAGTAATCAGAGTCAAGAAAGAAATGAAATTGGAATTTTGGTGACCAAGAAGTTCAAAGGAAAAGTTAGGAGAGATTTTTTGGAATAGGACCAGGATCTGAGGATATCTGTATCTCATATAAATGCTAACCAAAAGGCTCCCTGCAGAAGAGGTTCTTAATCAGATGGGCTGGATAACTCCTCTAGACGTGTCAGTTATTGTCCTTGTGAAACCAGCTCAGCACCCTACTGGCAGTAAATGAAGCTGTTCATGGGATCAAAATATGAACTTAATCTCTACAAGGACTGTCTGGATCTCACTTCTGTCCATGGCCCAACTTAGCAAGTACAGGATCTGTCCCCATGATGTGATACATAAAAGAAGACAGCTTCATAACGTATTGCACATCATGGCATACGTACTTTATGATAAAATTTTTATGACACATGAGAGCAAATAGACAAGAATACTTGGTGCAACGCTAAGGGAATCACTGTCACAACATACAGATAATCCAATTATGGTACATGAAAGTGCCATGTCAAACAAGTTGAAAACCATCATACACTAAGCAGACTAACCTGATTGATCACACCATCTTATTTCACTGTGGAAGATTTAGCAATCGTTCTCACAGAAACAGAAACTTGTTTGGAATTTAGATTTATTTTTATTGCTTAACATGAGTCTCCCAGCATCACCATCTGAATTCCTTAGACAACCATATGTATCTCACATAACGATGCCTCCATCAAATGAGTTCAGTTCAAGCAAAATAAATAAATAAATAAATAAGAAATAGGCTATCATTTAAGATTCATTCTTTTTTTGCATGCACCCCAAAGAATGACCTTTTGAAAGCTTAGTTTGGGAAATAAAACTGTGAGATTGAGCTACTCTCTCGCATGAAATTTTTTGCTATGAACCAGTTACTGACATATGATACTATTCAACAAGAGCCAAAATGTAAAAATCCATGAACCAGGGAGTTGAGTCTTGAAAAATTATACGCAATGACTAAATATCAGTTTTTCCCCTGACCTTGTGATTCTGAGTACTGCTGACTTGGATATTTTAATAACAAAGAGAAGAATACATTAGCAGGAAACACAACACTTCCACTGTATGAGAAGCTGAAACCATACAACCAAGCCATTTTAACCTCTTCATTTAACCTCTAAGATGCTTGGTGAAGGCAAGGAGAACACAGAGTGGATAAAAGAAGCTACAAACGTAAGTTATGACCCAAAAGCCAATGAAGAAAAAAGCTTGCAATGATATACATGCACACTTTGTCATTTTTTCACTTTTCTTTATTTCCCCTATTATGATATATATGGTGAATAAAGAGGTATCTATTTTTGCCATTTGATCTACAGCTTATAGAATATTTAGATGATAATATAACAAAGCTAGAAAAAAGAACGGACCCGAAAAAGGCCCCTTGACAGGTATGATTTTAGGATATCGCCCATTAGGATATAAGAGTACTGGTAGCTATATTCAGGGAATTCTACATTTCCGTTAAGAAGGGGAATATTCAGATTGCATATATGGTGGAAAGAGTATCCTTGAAAGCCAAAGGACAGAATCTATTGCTGATTTTTCTATTTTTTTCTGCTCAGTATCTTTGAAGGCAACACTGAAAAGCTGCCAACCATAGGACCTTTGCTTCTAAACATAGGAGTAGACATACATCCTATACTAAGCCAATCAGATTCCTTAAAAAAAAAAATTAATCTTTAAAAGAACACTGAAGGAACTGATGTGGCCGTTGGAACTGAGTCATCCAACCATAGCACTCAGAGCATCGCCATGATTCTCTGCAAATGAAGATCTCAAAATTGCCTCATTGTTCTAAACCTAGCACCTGTTTGTTCACAGCTTTGTACTTCTTTGAATTATGCAGGATATTTTCAATTAATTCTTTTTTGTTTGTTTGTTTCAGGTGGCATAGTCATATTCTGTTGTTTGTAGGCAAATAATCATAAAATTAAGTGCCTGAGAACTCACAGATCTAACTTGCCAAACCACTCCCTCCTCCTTAAATTCCCATTCACAGTTATCTCAGAAAGCCCCAAATCAGAGTTGAGATTATAAAATATACCAGTAATTCAGGTATGGAGCAAGAATCACCCATAAAATGTATTATCAATACATATACTTGGGGCGCCTGGGTGGCTCAGTCGTTAGGCGTCTGCCTTCAGCTTGGGGCATAATCCCGGGGTTCTGGGATCGAGCCCCACATCGGGCTCCCTGCTCCGCTGGGAGACCTGCTTCTTCCTCTCCCACTCCCCCTGCTTGTGTTCCTTCTCTTGCTGGCTGTCTCTGTCAAATAAATAAATAAAATCTTAAAAAAAAAAAAAAAACCACAATACATATACTTAAGCAACACCCCCAAACTTCTTAAACCAAAATATCTAGGGATGAAATCCAGGAATCTGTATTTCTCACAAATCTCACAGACTAGTATATAGTATACTTCATATTAAGGATTGAGACCTACGTGATTAGACTCTCAAGCTGAAATCTGGAACCCATTGGACAATTGGGTCAACATCATATTCAAACACATTCAGTATCATATTCAAATATATTTTTACATCCCCAATCACCAATTTATAAATTATAACTTTTAAACTTTTATAACAGTTAAACTTTTCATCTAGGCAGTTTTTTTTAATACCCCTAGGATTTGCAGTGCAATAGAATTTAGTAGTTCAACTTTTACTTAAATGATTTCCTGCTAGACAGTTCTTTCCCTGAAGCAAAATTTATAGCCTTACAGTATACCCAGTGGAAAAAAAAGTTTCTTCTGTTTCAAGAAGAAATGTTTTTCCTACTATTTTTATTTACAGCTGGTGCATCCACATTATAAAGTAAATGACAGCAGTTCATTTCTTGGCTGAATAGTTTCTATCCAACCAACTCTCTAATAGATAACAACTATAAACACTAGACAAATAGATAAAACAGCTTTCTGAAGTCCCTGGAAAATAAGCAATATAGGAATAAACTGGAAGGGAATTGAAACTTGGAACAGTGGAAATGCACACTGGGTAAATTTTCTGGTTTTACAACTTTTCTTTCTGAAGGAGAGCCACATGGATGGCTGAAACTTGAATGGGAACCTACAGTTTCACTACTTCAAATTCAAAGTATGGGGTTTGGGCACCTAAACACCTAAGACTGGGCAGGATAGGAGAATGTTTGATCCACAAAAATAGAAAACCATAGAAGGTGATCTCAAAGTTCTACAAATGCACTCGGCTCAAATCTCTGGCTGACTCTTGTACTATGTGTGTTTGGGGCAAACTAAGCAGCCAGCTAAGGCTAAAAGAAATGAAGAAAGATTGCAGTTTAGAATTTGATTTCAGCCAAACAAACAAACAAAAATATTGATACCATCTGGTTGAATATAACAGAATTCAGAATCTCTATAATGTTTCCCACAAAATGTCCCAAGATGTATCTCCCATTACTTAGATATGTAAAGAAATAAGAAAGCACAATGCATAATCAAGAGAAAAGGCAACCAACTGACACCAAATCTGAGATGAAACAGATGTTAGAATTAGGATACAAAGATTATATAATTCCTCAATGATATAAAGAAGAATATGCACTTAATGCACATGTATAAAAGCACAACAGAAAATGAAAGAGAATTAAAAGCTACAATATTAAATACTAAAGATGCAATAACTATTTTTTTTAAATCAAGGCAATAGGTTTAACATATATTGGAAATGACAGATAAAAGAGTCCGTGAACTTGAAAACAGACCAACAAACAATATCTAAAAAGAACAGAGGAAAAGATCTGAAAAAAAATAAATAAACAGAAGCTTCAGTGATCTGTGAAACAATATCCAAAGGTATTAACATACACATAACTGGACTCAAAGAAAGAGAATAAAGTAAGAAAGAATTGGTTGAAAAGTTATTGAAAAAAATTATGACCGAAGATTTCTAAAGTATAGTGGAAGATATAAATTTTAAAATTCAAGGTCTGTGAGCGCCAAACTGGATAAACAGAAATACCACACATAAGGCACTTTATAGTCACACTACTAAAACCACAAATAATAGTAGATCTTGAAAGCATTGAGGGGAAAAATAGCATAGCATATACCAGAGAATAAGGATATAAAATTATCTCCAACTCTAATCAGAATCAATGGAGTCCCCAAAACTATAGAATAAAATCATAAAGCGTTAAAAGAAAAATCTGCCAACTTAGAATTAAAAATCTATTGAAAATAGCCTTCAAGAATGGAGGCAACATAAACACATCATCAGGCAATTAAAAATTAAGGTATAAAGTAGATCTGCACTACGAGAAATACTGAAGTTCTTTGGGCTGAAGGGAAATAATACCAGGTAAAATTCAGATATTTTGGAAAGAGTAATGTTCACCATAAAGATAAATATGAGGGTATAATTATATATATACAGCACATTTTTACTCTCAATTTCTTGAAAACATATTGTTTAAAGCAAAAAATATAAGAAAGTGTGGGATTCCTAACATATGTGTAGGTAATATCTGTTATAACTACAGCATAATGTAGAGGGGAGTAGTAAATGGGCCTATGTGATTGCAAGGTTCCTACATTTTACATAAATTGGTTCGATATTGACTCCAAGTAGACCTGAAAATTTAAACACTATATATAATTAGAATCCCTAAGCAACCATTAAAAAACAAACTGACATAGCTAAAAAGATAATAAACTAAAATGGAATTACATAAAATATTCAATTAATCCGAGAGAAGGCAAGAAAGGAGGTACACAGGCAAGAAAGACAACAGAACAGAAAAAGTAAACATTACACCGACTTCCAACCATATGAATAATTACTTTAAATAAAATGTTCTATATAAAAGGCAGAGATTATTAAGATGGGTAAAAAAAATAATAACAAAAAAAAAAAAAGCTAGACCAACCTATATGCTAAGGTTGAAAGTAAAAATATGGAAGAAGAGACAGCATGTATAAAGTAAGCATAAGATAGCTGAGTTGGCTATATTAATACAAGAAAAAGTAGATTTCAAAAAAGCAAAATATGAAAATTTCATAATTATAAAAAATTTTAATACAAAGTCTTAAAACTTTGGACATTCTCAATTTATCAGGAACATACAAAAATAAACTGCACTTAATTACATTTAAACCTCATTGAATTAAGTGACTTCCATGTCTTTTTTTTCATACTTGTTAAGTATTCTATAACCTAATAGTTAGAGAAAATGCTCCTGGATTAGTGCATCTACATTTGCAGTGCTCTTGTTTTATATGTAACATTGCTCATTTCCATCCATCCTCTATAAGCGTTCACACTTACTATGAAGTTATACCAAAAAGCCCACTAATTCCTATATTTGGGTATGTCCTTGAAAAGGCTCCATACTCAGTCAAGAGATAACATTCTTGGTAATCCCCCTAAAATAGATCATTTACCAACCAAATTATTTCCCATAATCAGTAACCAAAATAGAGTTTTATTTTTTTCTTTCATGTTTTTTCACTCCATCCAAATTTGTTTTTGTGTATATGGATGCATATATATGGTCATATGTTTATACATATACATGCCTTCTTATTTTAAAAGCATTTTATCTATCTGTGTCACTCCAGCCATACCAAATTCTTACCCCAAAGCACTGGCAAAGAACATTTTGCAAAGACAAAAGCAAATAACAGGAAGTAAAAAATCCTGTGCTCCTTTATTTCTATAATTGTTTTTTTTTAATTAACCTTATGATCAGTGCAATTGAAGAGAGGGATAATTTCATTTATTTTTCAAATTTTAGAATAAAGGGTGGACAGAGAGTGACTGAGAGAGAGAAAAGAGAAAGGGAGGGAGAGAGAGACAACTGGAAAAATACCCAGGGCACTATTACAATGTTTTCATGAGCCAGTTGCAAATAAACTAGTAGATAACTTTTCCAACGCTGTGTACCTACTGGGTGTAGGGCTAGGATTCAAACGCAGGCAGTCTAACCAGAGAATCTGCCCTTTAAACCCATTGTACCATTTCATCAAAAATAATCAAGGTATAAAAACACTGCATTGTTTTAAGAGTTCATAATGAAGCGTATCTTTATGGTGAACTAGCATGTCTTTTGAGAAATCTTATCCACTGCCCCTCTTACATAAAAGGTAAGGGGAATGATAAAAATACAATATCTACTTAAAACATCAGAATTCACTCCGAAAAATAAAGACTCTTTATGCTATACAAAATCTCAAGAACCCGTCCCTCAGGTAAAAAAATCAACTGAAAGAAAACCATGTGTTTTCTTAACACCAATCATAACAAAGGTCCAGAAGTCTTAGAATAAGAGGGCTACGTAATCTCTCAAGATAACAGACATTATCAAGATAGAAAATACCAATTAGAATATCTGCTTAAATTCTGAGTACATTCCCTTTAGAGGACTAAATCTATTAGCTGATATAAAGTATTAAATAACTAAGATTTATAAGATATCTACAGGTGGCAAAATGCATTTCAAATGAACATTTTATTTAATCCTCACAACAATCATGTGAGATAGGAATCCCCTGTTACTAGATCCACTTTCCGGGCCATGACACAGAGGCCCACGGAGGTCTAGACATGCTCCCTAGCCACATGACTGGTAACTGTCAGAATCACAGCTGTCCTGAAGTTTGTGATGTGAACCTCGTACTTAGCCATACTTGCTATCTCTTACATTTATCATTAGTGATTACAAAAATTCTTAAACTGCAAATACCTCCCACAAACAATGGCATCACCAAGCAGGTACTACTCAACTGACGGTTTTTGTGTTCAAACCTCCTAAATTAGAGTGTCCAGCCTCCTGCAGGGGGCGCTTCAAGGAAGGGAGTCTGGCTGGAAAGTACATATTATGGCTGTGGTGAGTCTTCTCTCACTCCAGGTATTCTGCACAAGGTTAATCAGCAACTGGAGGCATCTATAGTTTTGGGGTGAACTTGCTATAGTGAATACAGTATTATCAAAATTTCCCATTGAAATTAACTTGAATTTGGTCCCTAGGGCAACATAAGTGGCGCTGGTCAAAAAAAAAAAAAAACCAAAAAACCAAAGAAGTCAGTCTCTTCCTAGTTGATTAAAAGGCTCAGACTCAAAAATGCTATTTAATTGCTGTCTCAAAGTATATAATTAACAAAAGATGAAAAAAGTGGCTTTTTTACAAGTTCTAAAGAATGTTATTTAGCAACATCAGACACTAAAGAAGTAATTTTCTAACATCAAAGTATAAAAGCATAAGCTCAGGTAATTACTAACTAATTACTAGCAGCCAATCTCTGTCTCATTTGTCAGTGAGATAGAAAAGAACTGAAAGCATATTACTCATTATTGCAGAAATAAGCATTTGTCATATATAAAGACAATATCAGTATCCACCACTGAATAGCTATGTACCCATTCTGAGATGCATTTTTATTTTCAGTAGAGATGATGGTTCTATTCTATCTAAACCCTTTCATTGTATTCCTATTTCTCTGGGACAAATGGAAATAATGTGTAAGGTATCTATCTAGCCACAGCAGGAGCTCCAGCAGCATCAATAAAAGAGATTCTAAATAATTTGTTATCAGAGTAGATGGTCTTATTTGCAGCTGGCATTAGGCAACTCCAAATTTCACTTTCGGTGACAGGAATAAAGGAGGGGAGGAAAGGAGGGCACGACAGAGGGACTGAGGGAAAGAGGAAAGGAAAGGAAAGTGGGCTTTCTTAAATAAAAGCTCTAGGATATTTTGTTTAATCATACATTTATACCAGATAAGACAGATACAATTCTAAAAGCATCTTCTCTCTGGGAAAAAAACATTTTCCTTAGTGGCCTTCTTCCATGTGAATTTATAACTGTTTTTGGAAGGAAGTAGTAAATTAAGAGAAAGACCTGCAGTGTTTAGACCTGGATAAAGTATAAAAATAGCTCTCCTAAACTTGTCTTATGGTCCAGAAATGACCAGTTCATCCTCAACTCCCTGGACAAGAAAGCCAAAAATGCTGGGGCTGGTTACTAGGCAGCACCATAAGGAGGGGGTTGGGGGAGAAGGAGGAGGGGAGATAAAGAAAAGGAAGGGAAGAAGCAGACCAAATGGAGGACCTCTGCTATGCTTGGTCCCAAGAAAATACACAGTGGATGGAGTCAACCAACCCATCAGCTGATCAATTAGTTGATTTTTTTCCTTATAAATTAGTCAAATCGGCTGAGGATTCAATTATTCAATTGGCCAATCTTGCTTTTTTAATTTAAATTCAATTAGCCAACACATAGCACATCATTAGTTTCAGACGTAGAGTTGCTCTGAAAAACAGCAAAATCCTGATTGTCGTGTTAGTATAGATTTTACCACAAAAGTACTAATTATAATCAAATAATAAAGAAATACTAAGAACATTAAAAAAATGCTGCCCCTAAAATACCTAGAAATGCTACATGAAATATAAGCAACATTATTTTAAACGGAAACCTGGCCTGGCAATAAAAGACAAGTCACTGGTACCAAAAATTAAGAACGAACTGGAAGTCTTTCAGGTATAAGCCACATTAAGCAGCCAGGTGAGGAAGGAGTTAGGGCAGGGAGGGAGGATTGAGAGGGAGAATAGCAGCCACCTCAGTAAAATCGGGGCACAGATTTTCAGACTGAAAGGAAGCGAGGAAAAAAGGACCGGGGCACAGGGACTGGGGTCAAGTCAGGACCATTAAAAGACTGACCAATCTGTAAACAGGAGACTAGTTAAAACTTGTCCATTAGCACAGGGAGAACACAGGGATTCTTCTCAACCAGGAATGCCTTGGTGACAAATCCTGTTGTCGGCCTGCCTGGTCATAGCTGTAATTGCAACTGGGAGGCTCGTACCCCAGTCCACTGGCCATGTCAAGTCAAAGACTGGTGCTCTCCCCACTTCAAACCCTCATCTGGCAGTACAGGCCTGCCAACGTTCTGCCAGGTCATACTCCCGTGTATTCTGGTCTGTGATTGTGCCAGAAGAGGAACTGGTAGGTCCCCGGTCATGCAGCTAAAAAGCACCACAGCCCAGATGTTAAGATTCCTCTCCCAAAGCCTGTCATCCGGACCTGCCAGAGTTGCTTGTGCTGCCCCAGGACGCGATGGGCAATAGAGGGGCTGTCCCTGCTGTCCCATACATTTTCCATACTGTGCTTCGGGAATGTGTATGTGATGCCTGGCCATTTATCTTTGCCAATCTAACGGTCTTTCAACTTCTAAACTGTTACATTAGAAAAAAAAATGTAAGTTTCTTTCTTGCTCAAGTCACTGCATTCTGGAATCTCTTGTTGCAGTGGGTTAGCCTATATTCCAACCGGGAAAAAAAAGGCTACATTCTGTCAGGGGTCTCCAAGACACCCGCAGGTTTGAGGATTCACCTGGACTCACAGGACCCAACATATTATTGTGCGTATGGCTAAGTGAAAGGATACAAAGAAAAATCAGCAAAAGGAAAAGGCATATGAGGTGAAGTGCAGAGGAGACCAGGCACAAGCTTCCAAGAGTCCTCTCTGAGTGGAGTCACACAGGACATGCCTGATTCCTTCAGCATGAGTTGTAACCACATATAAGAAAAGTTGCCTACCAGGGAAACTCATTAGAGACTCAATGTCCAAGGTTTTTATTCGGGGTTAGTCACATAGGCCATCTCCGCCTGGCACGTACCCAAATCCCAGATTCCCAGAAAGAAAGCAGGTGTTCAGCATCTACCACATTGTTTATATACTTTAGGTACAGTGAGCACATTCTGGGGATGGTGGAAACCTGAAATTCAAGTTCTCGCATGCCAGCCAAGGGCTAATCTTGCAGGCAAGCCTTTCAGAGGACAGCAATCTTAGGATTACAATGTTAACTCTTTCTGCACATAGAACTAATATTGTACATGGATCTAGTAAAAGTATAAAAACATTCCCAAGAATCAATCATAATAATATTTGTGAATGAATACCCCTCAGAGAGGAAGGAGTACAAAGGGATGAAGAGAAGGACTTTAACTGTACCTATAATGTTTTATTTAAAAAAAGAAAAAAAAAAGCAGAAAGATGCAAAGCATGTATGGGAAGATATTGATAGCTATTTAAAATTATGATGCATAAGTAAGTGTTTTATTTGTTCATTTTTGTACCTTTGAAATATTTCATTTAAATTAAAAGACGAAAGTAAAAAATGGCCAAAAAATTAAAATCATACAACAGGGAAACTATCTCTCATCAGCGCATATCATCTAGAAATGACTATGCAGTAGAGAAACAGCTATGAATCAACCCAAATGTCCCAAGATTAAGTTTGAAAAGTATTTAGGTCGGTAAGAGTATGTCAAATTAAGTGATTTTTTAAAAATTTCCTGACACGTGTTTTGGAATGATAAAGATAATGAGTACCGTGAAAGAGAAACTGAGTTTAAAGCAATATTAAATAGTCATCCATCAGCCAATCAACCATGAATGCCCCACACATCATGCTAACAATAAAGCCGCAAATTCCTTTACATATCTTAGAAACATTACCTACAAAGTAATGAGAGAGGAAACTACCCAGAACTCCAATGTACAATAGTTAATTCGCTAACAATTTACTTCTATTCTCCTAACGATGGAGAGGGGAAGAGCAGGGAGGCTAGGTGCAGGCACATGTATGCATGTGTGTACACTCGCAAGAAAGAGACAGAAAGACAGATGGGAAGAAAAGAGAGGACACAGGACAGGGGAGACAAAGAATGAATACGAAGAAGAAAAATGTATTTCTGGTGTCTGCCACTAATTCTGGCATTTCCAAATCTAAAATGCCCTAGAGGTACAAACATCCTATGTTTTCAAATAATACTTCTTCATTATGCTCTTTCAAGATGTCTGACCAAATTCAGCTTATAAAAAGAATGTAAAATAACGACTAAAACCATACTTAAGCAAGTAGGAAGAACCGGAAGATTTAGAGATTGATCACAGCCCCATAGTATTACTTTGAGAAGGAATGCATAAGAATTACATTGTGAAATATTAACCAACTCTTGAAGTCCCTGAAGTTCTGCATGACCACTTATATTTAAAACAGTAAGCACGGGGCGCCTGGGTGGCTCAATGGGTTAAGCGTCTGCCTTTGGCTCAGGTTATGATCCTAAGGTCCTGGGATCGAGTCCCGCATCGGGCTCCCCGCTCAGTGGGGAGGCTGCTTCTCCTTCTCCCTGTGCAGCTCCCCTTGCTTGTGCCCACTCTCTCTCTCTCTCTCTCTCTCCACTCCCACACAGTGTCAAATAAATAAATAAATAAAATCTTTAAAATAAAATAATAAGCACATTGATTTTACGGTGGTGACGATGATGTACCAGGTGCCATTCGAAGTACCTTATCTCATTTAATTCTTGAAAGAACTCAATAGCGAAGACACTGTTTCTTCCCTCATTCACATGTGCAGAAATGAGGGCCCTGAAATTTAAGTAAATTGTGTAAGGCTGGAGCCCAGATTCACCTGGCAGCTTAGATCCAAAGCCTGTATTTTTAACTTTCCTTATTTCACCCACTTCATTTCCTATTATCTCATACTTTATAAAAACATAACATTCAACCAAAAATAACTACATTTCCTATACTGATTACTCATAACTCTGGCAAAGCTAATGTTATTATACAGGAAGGAGCAAAAGGGTATGTTTCTCCTGTGAATTAAAAGGAGGCCTCAGTAGCATTTCTCCCATACCAGTATTCTAAAGCATAGCAAAAACACCTGTGTGGGAAAGCGCCTCATTTCCTAAGTTGTTCTATAAATACCTGAATGCTATTTTTAGAAAATAATAAAATACACTGTTCCTGAAAATTGTCATGCTTTTCTAACTTCCCAATGATGACCCTTTTTCCTGGGCTCCTAGAAAACAGAAATTCTGGCCAAACCCTTTTTTTTCTTTTTTTCAGTTCCTTTTATGTCCAGGGCAATGGAAAATCACCATGAGCTCACAGGGATAACTAACCACCTTAGAAAAGCATACTGATGAAATTCTAGGGCCCCAGACAAGGGCACTCCTCTTCCTGACTTCTATTGCAGTCTTTGCTCATCATACTGCATCTGTGGTACTGAGTTCAGTCCTGGGTGCTATCACTGGAAATAGGACAGAAGAAAGGCTTTACAGGGAAGAAACTCCTTCTCTCAATAGCACTTTTTTTTTTTTAATGATTTTTTATTATATTATGTTAGTCACCATACAGTACATCCCCGGTTTTCAATGTAAGGCTCGATGATTCATTAGTTGTGTATAACACCCAGTGCACCATGCAATATGTGCCCTCCTTACTACCCATCACCAGCCTATCTCATTCCCCCACCCCCCTCCCCTCTGTAGCCCTCAGTTTGTTTCTCATAGTCCATAATCTCTCATGTTTCATTCCCCCTTCTGATTACCCCCCCTTTCTTTTTCCCCTACCAATCATTCTAGTTCGTATGTTCCATAGATGAGAGAAATCATATGATAGTTGTCTTTCTCTGCTTGACTTATTTCACTTAGCATTATCTCCTCCAGTGCCGTCCATGTTGTAGCAAATGTTGAGAACTCGTTCTTTCTGATTGCTGAGTAATATTCCATTGTATATATGGACCACAACTTCTTAATCCAGTCATCTGTTGAAGGGCATCTCGGCTCCTTCCATGATTTAGCCAATAGCACTTTTAACTTCTAAAATACTAAATGGTTTATGTATATTATCTGTCTTCTACTGCAACAATGGGTGTTGGCCAAGCTAGGGTATATAGTTGAGGGTTGTAGGAGAAAGAAAAGAAAAGAAAAAAAAGAAAAGAAAAGAAAAGGAGAGAGAGAAAGAGAGAGAGAAAAAGGGAGAGAGAGAGAGAGAGAGAAAGAGAGAGAGAAGGGGAGGGAAAGGAAAGAAAGAAAGAAAGAAAGAAAGAAAGAAAGAAAGAAAGAAAGAAAAGAAGGAAGGAAGGAAGGAAGGGAGGAAGGAAGGAAGGAAGGGGGGAGGGAGGGAAGGGGAGAGAAGGCGGAAGGCAAGGCAAGGCAAGGCAGGGAAGGAAGGAATTTTGACAAAAGAAATAGCATTCCCTGGGGATCTAATGTACAGTATGGTGACTGTAGTTAACAATGCTGTTTTATATGTTTGCGACTTGCTGAGTGGGTAGATCTTAAGCGGTCTAAAGACCCTCACCTCCCCCTACAAAAAAGTAACTGTGTGATGTAATGGATGTGTTAACTTGTTTGTGGGAATTATTTCATTTCACAATGTGTAGGATGGTGAATCTATTCTACATGATACTATAATGGTTGATTCATGACATGGATTGGGCAATATCTATAGAACTGTTCTAAAAAAGTAAACTCTAATGTAAACAATGGAATTTAGTTAACAATAAGTTATCAATACTGGATCATCAACTGCAACAAATTCACCACATTAATGCAAAATGGTAATAATAGGAGAAACCGTGTATAGATGTGGGGAATGTGGAGAGAGAGGGAGTACATGGGAACTCTGTACCTCCTGCAAAATTTTCTGTAAACCTGAAACTGCTCTAAAAACAAAGTCTATTAGAAAGAAAAGAAAAGGAAAAGAAAAGAAAAGAAAAGAAAAGAAAAGAAAAGAAAAGAAAAGAAAAGAAAAGAAAAAAAAAAGAGCGGGCATTCCCAAAGGCTCACACTGAAGAGAAAGCTTAGCAGTCCAGGAATTGAAATTTCTGTTCAACTGGACTCTCAACAGTGAGACAGAGAGAAAGAAACAGAAAGTAGATGGGAAGAGGAGAGGGGACACAGGACAGGGGAGACAAAGAATGAATATGAATAAAAGAGAATATATTTCTGGTGTCTACCACTAATAGGTGGTAATAGACTAGGCCAGCTGCAAAAGTTAGGGTCAGATCGTCAAAGCTCTCAGGGCACCTGGGTGGCTCAGTCAGTTAAGCATCTGTCTTTGGCTCAGGTCATGATCCCGGCACCCTCTCCTTCTGCTCCTCCCCACTGCTCACGTGCTTGCTCTCTCTCTCTCATAAATAAATAAAACTTTAAAAAAAGATCATCAAAGCCCTTGTGAGCCAGGACAAGAAGGGGCTTCGGGGGACAGGAATAGAGGGTCTGTGTAGAGGGGCAGAGGAATCATGAGAAGTCATTGAAATGGTGAAAGCATCACTGTGACTACAGTTTGGATAATGAACTTGAGGGACACCATATGAAATTGTCAATATTCAATTGTTTTGGACCTGCACAAGTGACAATTACCTATGGCTCAACCTCATTAAAACCTTCCTAAAAGGAAGCAGAACTGGAGACCAGACAACTGTTACATAGTGTGGGTAAAAAAATGAGGAAACCCCACATAGTGACAGTGAGGATATAGTTATTGAAGCAGAGAAGCTGGATAACATGTCAAGGCTATTACAGATGGGCTGCTTGCATAGGGGGAAAAAAAGTTAACTAGATGACCTAAAATCTGGGTTCAAGAGTTTGAAGGAACCTTCAGAAACATAACTAACTCTCATCTCTCAACCCTACTCCATTTTTGCAATGGGAAAAATGGTGTATTTTCACCCTTTCATTTAAAAAAAAGTATTATGAGTATGTTCCAGGTGCCAAGGCCCATGCTGAACACCATGACTATAAAGAAGCTTCAAGAAGCTTTAAATCTGATACGTCCACTTGGAAGGTGGTTACAAGCCCAACAGAGAAGTGAGCCCCAAGATCTCTGTGTGAGCGGCAAATGAGGACCAGAGTCCCTACTTTCTGATGTCTAGACACCCAGCCCCTTGGCACTGTACCGTGCTGCTCAGATTTCCTAAGCTTCACCTGAGATAGGCAGCCACAGCTATGTCCCTTAGCCTCGACATTCCATACAGTAACAAGAGGGGCAGCAAGGATGGGAATTAAGTTGGCAAACACAACCTTGTTCCCTTCCACAGCCCTCCCTACTATGGTGGCCCCATTGCTGCATGAGCTTAGGGTGCCTATTTTTCTAGATCTATTTATCCCTAAGTAGGGCCCCATCTACCACTACCCTACTCCATCAATTTCTTCTTGCCTTCCTATAGATCAAAAAATTCCACCCTCTTAATCCAAAGTAATGGAAAAATCACATGATTACATCATAACATCATTTTGTACTGAAATTCACTTTACCTGAAAATTTAAATTACCCTTATAGTTTTGTCTACGCATGTCCCTCACATAGGCTCTAGGGAAAGGTGCTAGCTAGGTTTAAAGCACATCACCTATTTTCTCCAAGAACAGTTCTAGAAGGGAAAAAGCAAGAAAGAGAGGCCAAGGGAATAAAGGAAATTCTTTTATTGACTTCTTTGCCTGAACCCAATTTATTTCTTTTTTCACATTTTTTTCACTCCAGGTTATTTCAAAGATAACTAGAGGTAGCTAACTTTATTTTATTTCTAGCAGTCAGGTACTAGAAAGGAAATTTTGATGCAAACTTTCTCTTGAAACAATTGCTCCTAGAAAACATTCTACTTCTGTCTTTCAGATATTTTGCAATGGAAATAGTATTTCCCATTTCCTGTCCTTCCTATGATCTGGAGCTTTTAGATTGGAATTGGAACCTGCTATGAGACATGATCTTTTTTTCTTTTTTGGTTTTTTTTTTCAATATTATTGATTATATTCCCTGTGTTGTACTTTTTGTCTCTGTGATTTATTTATTTTATAACCAGTTTGTATAAAGGCTTGTATCTTTTTATCCCCTTCCTGTCCCTCCACCCTGTCCCTTCTGGCAACCACCAGTTTCTCTGTATCTATAGGTCTGTTTCTTATGTTTCTTTGTTCATTTGTTTGGTTTTCTTTTTTAGAGTCCACGTATAAGCGAAATCATATGTTATTTGTCTTTCTCTGTCTGACTTATTTTACTTAGGTTAATACCCTCTAGGTCAATGCATATTGTCACAAATGGCAAGATGTCATTCTTTTTTATGGCTGAGTAATATTCTATCACACACACACACACACCATCTTCTCTATCCATTCATCTACTGATGAACACTTGGGTTACTTCCATAACTTGGCTATTGTCAATAATGCTGCAATGAATATAGGGTATATATATCTTTTCAAATTAGTGTTTTCATTTTCTTTGGGTAGCTACCCAGTATTGGAATTACTCAATCATATGGTATATCTATCTTTAGAGATACAAACCTTATAGACTTGGAACCGGAATAAGCAGGAGAACCTGAACTAAACTATTCACTAATTCTCTCAGTCTAATAGAATTTTCTCTTTGTTGTCTTAACTTATTCTTTTCAAACATAAAATGCATGAATGCATGACTACATTTTAAAAAATAGCAATAAAAAGTAAGGAAAAGTCTTCTCTCACCATCTCATCTCCCAATTATCATTCTACTCTCAAAGGAAATCATTGTTACTTGTGTTCTCACAGCCACCAATTTTGTCATTAAAAGTCAAGAGCAAAATCTTGTTACTCTCAAACATAATATTTTGACATATAATGATAAGATACATAATCAATCCTTTCATATACAGAATATGTACATAAACTCAGAATTCAGGAAATTAAAAAAATGTAGAGATCATTTACCTCATAACAATAAAATCGAATATACTTGTTTTAAGAATATACATAATGCTGTATTAATTAAAATGATAATCCAGGATAGGAAATAGTGTTAAGAACATCAATTCTTCCGTTTTCACATATGACTAGATAAAATAATCAGCACAAATCGTGTATTAAGTTTTTGGAATTTTTTTCCTTTCATTAACGAACTTAACCTGAAGCTATGTTCATGAAAAGAATAGTAGTAAATTAAAAGTAAACAGCCTAAACAGTCTATATCTGGACATAAATACTGACTCACTCTTTTTTCACACTGATTTTCCCACAGGAAGGAACAGATTAAGGGGTGGATTACTTCAAGCACTATAAAGGTCTCTAGACTGACCCCACTCTTAGAGGGAACTCTTTCAGGGGAATAATGCTATAAAGAACAGTGAAAGCCCAAGAAAACCCACAACTGAGCCCTTCAGAGGGCCCTCATTCACAGTCCTCATTGACTGCCCTGGCCTCTCTGAGGGAATTCAAAATAATTCACTGCCCACCATAATACTGAATTCACAACAGAGAGGAAAAAAGATGATGGAGCTGCTTTGCATCTGTTTAATTTTTTACAGAAATGTTAAGGGGGTTAATCTTCTACAAGTCCAGTCATGTGCTTTCACAAAGGGCCAAGAAAGGAGTCGCAAAGCCTGCCATGACTCAAAGGGAGGCTCTTTGTGTCTTCTTTTCTGCACTATGTCTGACAAAGAAGCTGCCTAAGTTCCTAGGCTTCTGGCTCTTGCCTGGATTCTGAAGTCAGTGAATCAACAATGATGTCATTGCTTCGCAAGACCACTGTTGGCTGAGATAATGAAGATCTCTTCACCAGAGCATTATCAACTCAGTGGCATACATTTCCTAAACTTTTAAATATAAAAGAATCCAACTTGTTCAGATCATTTTTCTTTATTTTCTGCAGTATTGGAAAGAAAGCATTTGGGGACATGTTGCCCTCTCACCAAAACATAGCTTTTTAAGTTTAGCTAGTAGATACTATTGAACTAGACTGATTTACTCAGACATTTAAGAGGGGGAAAGATTATGCTTTTTTAATGAGAGATAGGTCTGTTGTTCAATTTATGTTCTGTTATTAGAAGTCTACTGTTGGTAGGAAACATACATCATTACATAAACAAGATCTACTTTCTCCCTCCTTTTGTTGCCAATATATGTATGCATATGGCTTGGAAAAGCACATTAAATTACCCAAAGAATATTAAAACAGCTTGAGGACAGTTATTCCCCCTGATTTTTAAAATAATGGACCCCTTTCAAAACCCTTTAAAAGCTTTGTAAGCTCTCGGGGAGAAAGGGGAGAATACAGATATCACATACACACAAAATTGGTGTGGTGCCCTTGCAGATTAAGAAACTCTGCTTTAAAGAGTACAATTTCATTGGAAAAGAAAAATTCTGTGCATCTCTTTTTGGAAAGTATTTATGTACAACAACAACTTTCTTAACAGAGTGAGCATTTTCTCAAAACATTTTCTAATTTCCCTTCCTAAACTGTCTTATAGTAGGCTCTTCTCCAATTATATACAATGCTAGTTATGAAAAAGTAGACTTAAATTAGTGTAAGCAAGAGAATTGAAGGAAAATAAAACATTTATTTTTATTCTCAAAGGAGAATATTAGAAGAGGTTAGACAAAATGAGTTGGATATGAATTAAAATAGGCAAATCATATGTGCCGGGGTTGAAGCAAATTATCTCATTTAGTCCTCAGATATGAAACAAATATTATTATCGCCACATTTCAGATCCTACAAAACCCAAGGCAGACATTTATTCTCTTCTCAGAAATATGGTCTAGAGTTTTCCAGGTAAAGTCTGATAGAAGGATACATTCCAACATTTAAAAAGGAAGAGCTATACAGCCCCAGCATATGTAAAGACAAATGAGAAGGTGAGGTGGGGGGAATGTGTGTTTGGGAATTTAGGGTTCAGTAGGGCCAAAGCACAGAGTGTATAGTGGGGCAGTGGGCATCCCTAATGAGTAGCAAGAGAGCTAAAATAGGGGAGTTCCAATCATGGAGGACAATGATAAAAAATACATATATTTTATTGAATAGCAAATGGGGAATGACTAAAGAATTTTCAACTAAACAGTGACATAAAGTGTTTGAGTTTACAAAGATCATTACACCTTCAATCAAAAGCAGCAATCTCTAAAACAGAGTACCAGGGTACTTAAATTCAAAACATATATAAAAATAGTTGCTGGGGCACCTGAGTGGTTCAGTTGGTTAAACATCTGACTCTTGGTTTCAGCCCAGGTCATGATCTTAGGGTTGTGCAATAAAGCCCCACACTGGGCTCCGCACTCAGCAGGGAGTCTGCCTGAGATTCTCTCTCTCTCCCTCTGCTGCATGCATGTGCTCTCTCTCTCTCTCTCAAATAAATAAATAAATCTTTAAAAAATATATCAAGTTTGTCCTCTTTAAAAAAAATAAATTAAATAAAAATAGTTGCTGGAATATGGAGGAAAAATAGAGCTTCTACCAAGTTATCTTCATCAAATTCTTTATAATCTCTATCTCTGTGTATAACTTATAATACATGTCATGTGTGTTCTATAATGTATAAACTATAAATTTTACTTGTGCATTACACACACACACACACACACACACAAACAAGGTGTTGATACATAATCCACAAAGTTTGGTAATATTCTATCTCAAAATGGAGTACAGTGAGCCAAGTGTGGAAGCAGGAAAATAGTTAGAAGCCTGCTGCCATATTCATAACAAAAAATCATTAGGCTCTGATCAAAAGTAGAAACAATGGAGACCGAAGGGGCCATTTGGGCAGCCTTCTGGGTATATAATTCATGGGTCTTGCTTACAACTAGATAAGGGATGGGAAAGTCAGAAGGCTTAACTGGGTACGTGTTGGCACCAGTCACTGAGATGAAGATCTAACAGAAGAAGGAGATGGCTAGAAACAAGCTCAACATCGGCCACAATTAAGTTAAAAGTCTTTGCGGATATCCAAGGGTAGGCAGCAAATACGTGGTTGAATATACAGTCGTGGGGCTCAAGAGACAAATGTGGGCAAGGCATTCCACTATGTAATTTTTCTGCAGATCACCAATGGTACAAACACGAGAAAAGAAGAGGACAAAAACAGACTTGCATGAGAGGGAAGAGGAAACGTTATCAAGAAAAGAAGCCAAGAAGGAAATCCGAGTCAGGTCGTGAAAGCCGAAGGAAGAGTCTAATGCCACAGAGAGGTAAGGTGAGTAAAAAGCAAACTGTAGCAGCACAGTTTGGTCATCAAAAAGTTTGTTATTTATTTTGCAAATAAATTAAATAGCCAGGACTGAAAACCAGATTTCAATGAATTGAGAGGTAAAAGCATATGAAATAAGTCATATGATAAGATCCTATATGATGAAGTATAAAAATGAACTTGGAAGAAATATGGAACTTCAGAGAAAAAACAACAACAACAACTCTTCCATTGACAAATGACACTCTAGCTGGATAATGAACACTAACTAAAGATGACAAGAAGGTATTCTGGATACAGAAAAGACTGTCTGGAGAAGAGCATCTCCCAAACCTACATCTAATCAGGAGCCAGATTTTCTCTTTTCCCTGGAAGATGGGCACGTGGCATTACTTTTGAAGCACACCACATTGGGATACTTACAATTATTTCATGATTTCAAAAACAAACGATAAAAATTATGCTTTCCATGTATTTTATAAAAAGCAAAGCAAAACAAAACAAGTAAACGAAACTCAGTAATACGTATAACAAAAAACCCTGATCTCTGCCCCCTCCCTGAGTCCTATACTCAGAAACAAGGTAGGGGTCAGGGATGGTGTAAGGGATTCTGTTGTGCACCTTACTCTGAAATTTCAAAAGTTAAACATGTAATGGTTATAATGATCACAAACAGCAACACATGGAAGTAGCCCTGTAAAAATGGTTTGCTCTGTTTCTCAAAATGCATTCAACCCCACCCCTTCCTCCTTTTTTACAGAAGAGTAGGCACACTTGGATGTCCTCATCACCTCTCACCTAGATTACTCCAGTAAACTCCAAACTGCCTGCAATCTCCCACCCCTTTATTCTGTACTCCACGTGGATGGCAGATAGATCTTCTAAAACACATTATCACACTACATCACTTCAGTGAGTACATTAGGGATTTTTTTGCTTTATTTTTTTAACTTGTAAAAGAAGGGTTTTTGCAATCTAGCATTAACCAGCCTTTCCTGAGACAAATATGAGAAAACTATTGTTTTGGCAGGGGTAAGAAAGGAAAAGGGAAAGATATGAGAGACATTATGGGCTGACTGCCCATCTTGCATAAGGCACCACCATACCATTAATGGCACCTTGAGGTAAGCAGAATTTCCATTTTATAAGTGAGGCAAGGGTATCTGAAGAAGTGGTCCAAAGTTCCTAAGGTCACAGAGCTAATCAACAGTAGAGCCACAATTTGAATTCACACCTGTGAGGCTCCAAAATCCACACCAAAAAAGACTTACGGATATTCAATGGAGATGATACTTGAAGCCATAAAAGAGCATCTCTTTGAAACTGTGTAGAATAAAAGTGAATATGAGGGGGAATGGCCTACTAAATGGTAAGAAAAGAGAGCCAAGATAACTGATCAGAGATAGGAAGAGATAAGGAGACTAAAGTGAGTGTAACAGAAGCCAAGATAACAGAAAACTTAGAGAAACAATATCTTATCAAATGTCACGAAGAGGTCCAAGAGAATGATCTCTGAGAAGAAAAATCTGTTGAAATTTGTATGGGTGTTTTCAGTATCTGGGGGAAACTCTTTCCGTATGTGCTAAGGATGACAGCCAAGCTCAGTGGGAGCTGGATGAGAGATGAAGTGATAAGAAGGAGGGAGTAAAGGGAGATAATGTTCTTTACAGAAATTTGGCAATGATGGTGATGAAAAACAACAACAACAACAACAAAGGGCTAAAGGGCCAAAATTCCAGTCAAATATTTATGAAGACAGAGGAGACCTACATTATCCATCTGTACACTTGAGTCCCATGAGCATCTCTATGGAAGTCGTAAAGATGAAAAATGAATGTCTTTAGAATAAGAGGAAGAAATCGTGACTAAGTGAACAACTTCTACATCCTATATCTGGAGCACCCCACAATCTCTCTATGCTATGCATCCCGTTCCTGAGTCCCGTTCAACCACCACCCTCTGACGCTCAGACAGACAATGTCATGAAGTCCCCTCAAACCATCAGCAGGGCACTTTTTTCCACAGTCTGGGTCTGATTAACAGACATCTGAGGTGAGAAGTGCTCTTTTGGATCATCTTGTCATTTTCTCCTATGAATCCTTAACACCGTGGGCCTTCTTATATGTCACACTGGCTATCCTACATAGAAGGCCATTTCATTTTTGACCTTCTTGACAAATTTCAGTTGAAAGCTCCTTTTTTTTCAGTTTTAAAGGTACTTAACATTTCTGAGTGTCAGGTTCGGTCATTCATTTATTCAATCAATATGTGTTGAAGATCTTCTCTGTGCTAGGCTCTGGGCTAGACCTTGAATAAACACTGTTGAGCAAAGATGAACAATTGGAGTAATCCCACCTATTCTATGTCATGTAATTCTTAGGAGACTCAAATGAAGTAAGACTTATGAAAGAACTTTGAAAACTGTTAAGACGATACATATCACAGTGCAAATCCTTGACCTGTGCTGTCCATTACAAAAGCGATTAGTCACATGCAGCTCTTTAAATTACATTAACTAAAATTAAAATTAGGGACTCCTGGATGGCTCAGTCGGCTAAGAGTCTGCCTTCAGCTCAGGTCATGGTCCTGGGGTCCCAGAATCGAGTCCCACATCCTGCCTGCTTCTCCCTCTCCCTCTGTCTGCCACTCCCCCAGCTTGAGCTATCTCTCTCTCTCTCTCTCTCTCTCTCTCTCTCAATGTCAAATAAATAAATAAATAAAATCTTTAAAAAAAATTAAAAAAATTTAAATTAAATTAAAATTAAAAATTCAGTTCCTCAGGCCACTAATCACATCTCAATGGCTACGTACAACTAGTGGCTACCATACTGAATAGCACTGATGTAGAACATTTTCATCACCTCAGAAAATTCTAGTGGAGAGCAATTGCCTAGAAGCTGAAAGCAGAGACACAGAAGAGATCATGGGGATGATAGCAAAGGGAGAAAAACAGAATGATGCTTTGGTAAAAATATAACAAACCACACGCTCAAAGAAAAAAAGCTGATGATCTTGTAACATTTTAAAACTATCACAAAGAGAAAATGTAGTCATAATAGAGGAATGGTAAGATGTGACCTTTACTGAGTGCTTCGTGAGCCCTCAGAACTAAAACTAAGTGCCTTACGTTAAATATCAGGTTAATCCAAAGAATAATCCTTTGAAGTAAGTGCTATTATTTTCTCTGCCTTGTAGATGAAGAGACTGAGGCACTGATAGGTTAAGTAACTTGACATAGGTCAGAAAGCTTCTTAACAGATAGACTTTGGGTTAAAACTATACTAAAGGGAAAAAAAAATGTTTACCACCCAATAACAGTGTAGACATTGAGTCAACCTGATTGAATTACTTATTATGAAAAAAAAAGTGCTGAGGTAATATGATTTATACATGTGCCTTCACGCACTCCAGCCTTCATTGGTATCACTAAAGTCACAAAATATGGTTTCTAAATCAGTCATTATAATGCTAATTCCATAATGGTTTACTGTAATTATATGTTTCTTTACCAGTCTTTATAGAAGTATACTATATTCTTGGATGGGAAAGCATATATTGAGTACCCAATACACCAAAATAATGTATCTTGTGTCAATAAAATAGCAGGTATTTCTCTAAAACTCATCATTTAATTTATTATGTCTTCGCAGTTTTTTTTTTAAAGATTTTATTTATTTATTTGAGAGAGAGAGAACACAAGCAGGGGGGAGGGGCAGAGGGAGAAGCAGATTCCCTACTGAGCAGGTAGCCTGATACAGGCTACCAGGACCCTGAGATCATGACCAGAGCCAAAGGCAGGTGCTTAACCTATTGAGCCACCCAGGCGCCCCTATCTTCATACTTTTTGAAGGCATAAACTATGGGCCCCATTCCATCTCTCATAAATGTTTTAGCTTTCTTATGAACTAGCTGAAAAATGTGAGTTCCTTCTCCTTCTCCGTGAGATAGGAAATAGTAAAGATCGTTAGAGATACATGTTATAGTCGTCGTATCAAAAAAAAAGTCACCTCTGCGATTTCTGATTTCTTTAATGTTCCAAAGATCTAGTTTGAAGATCTAATTTTAAAACTGGCTCAAAAGATCAGATTCAAATGTTTGAATCTGTTTTTATAGGATATCCTTGGCTGACTTTACACTAAAACATTTAACACACTTGGATGGTCTTCCTTTGGCTATGAAACACCTTTCACAGGAATGGCCATTAAGGTGGGGTTAGAGTATGTGTGGAAAGGGGTTTGAACAGAAAATGGGTGTGATCCCATCATAATGCAACATGTTCTTTTATTAATCAAAATATGTTTTCTGAAATAATCACTTATATTCTGGCCCTATACCTAGAAATACAAGGGATATTCTCAAGGGACTAAACACTGAGCACTTCTGGTTTCCCATTCCTGTTAGTTTTCCTGCTTTATATCACATTCAAGTTGTTCTTTAAGCATTAGTCACTGGATCTGAGTACCTGAAGCAAGAAACTGCCTTCATGACTGGCCTTATTAATTTTTCCTTTGTTATTGCCAAGAATTGAAGAAGACTAAAACAGATGACCTCCCTATTTCAACTGAAGGAGGATTGGACATGGTACCTCTGTCACTTTTAACACCATTCTTCTATCTCTGGACCAAAAGTTTAACAAATCTGCAAAAGTAAGTATATGGACTCACGATGATTATACTATTATGCTCTGCTTTGCATATATCATGAATAAGACATCGGGTTTCTATATTCACAAAGAGAATAGATTGGATTTCTTCTTTTAATCACAACTAAAATTCTCTGGAATTTGGGATAAAATTCTATATTTGCAGATATTAGAAAAAGAAAATAATAGTCAAATAGCATAAAGACTCCAAGTTTAGAGGTATAGACACAGACAAACTGAAAATTCCAGGGTTCTCCTAGTGACTCAGGATGTGAAAGCCATATTTGTGATGCAATTTAGATCACGTGGTAAGGTATGCTTGAGTAATGAAGGTAAAAATTTTTTTTTCTGACACTAATCTATTTTTAGTGTTTTTCACTATTTTGCATTTGACATCTTATCATTCTTTATCCAAACTTACATGTGTAAAATGAGGGGAAATGATTCTAACAAGAGCCTTTTCAACGAGCCTTTGACATACATGGTTTCTGCAACTATAGCAACACGGACCACAGAAATAAGATAACTTGTTCAATGGGAAGGATATTTGGAAAATATAATGTTTATTGTTCTCTGTGTTTGTGAGATAACTTGCTGATCATCCCCAACAGTGGCTGGGAGGTCTTGAGTGAGGGGAAGTGGAGAAGAAGGAGGCCACTGGACCATCAGATTGTTGTATCAAGAATAAAAGGAAATTCGATATTCAGCTTCTGGAGTTCAAGTAAGATTTTTTCCAAAGAAAAGAGATTGGTAAGCAAAGCTGTATGGAGAGAAAGGATGTTGTAATTCCCTTAGTTCTCCCATAACAAATCAACGCCAGGCCCGGAGGCCAGAAAACAGCGGTTTTTTATTTGCATGCTTGGTTTTTGTGTTTTCCTCCTATGAAAGGAAAGTCCTGGCCATCATAAGTCTTAGGCATGAGACTGGAGTGGTGAGGAGAAAGCGTTTCATCAGAGGAAGGAAAAGGCAAGTCGGGCCTTTTTGATCTTGCACTGTTTCTGGCACGAGGGAGACAAACCAGAATGAGGAGACAGTGGTTCTGACTTCTTCCCAGTTCCCTTCAAGGGCAAGTCTCAGAAGAGAAGGAACATGGTATTAAAACATACAGATATATGGGGTCTCCAAGTGCCAACGCCTTTTCTTCCTGCTCTGTCTTGGGGGCTCTGGAAAGAGAACACCTAAGGGCGGCTAGCCCATCCATCTGGTTGCAGCCGCGGAAGCCACGACTCCCATGGGTTCCTGTGTTGCAGGAAGAGTAATACCAGAGTTTCCCCGGGAGACTGTAAAAAGGGCTGCTGAACCAGGCTCCACGTGGGCCCCGCACCAGAAGCCGCGGTGGACCACGTGGGCTGCTGCGTAAGAGTCCTCGCCAAACTCAGGGTGGTCTGCGGCACCAGGGAGAGCAGCCTCTAGTCAAATGGAGAAAAAGCTGCAGAGAAAGCCAGCAAGGCTGGCGGCGGCCAGACAGACGCGGAATATCAGCCCGGTGGGGCCTACTCAGCCAGCCAAAGAAACCCACGTACCAGTTAACCTAGAAAACTCCTACACGAGATCTATATGTGATGCATTCCACATTGCAGGATAGCTCAGCTTCTCCCCCTGTTTTTTTCCTTTGTTTTCTCCATGAATATTTGTACAGAATTAACATGTGCTACAATGTAACTATTCTACTAATGAAAGGAAGGTCAATTTTCATAATTCCTAGTATTTAGAGTAAATGCTTGGCCTCCCATTTACTTACAGTCTATGCAGCATACAAAACTTGAACCTAATGCTAATTACTTGAGTTGCTTTATCAAAGTTGTCATAAGGTCACAAAAAGAAGAACCAGAGGAGTCATACTGTTATTATACTGTGAGCTGATGAGTTGCAACAGAAAGTGGGCCATATAACTAGGAAAGCTGAAAAATCCATAAAAGTTGGGGTTTTAATTGAGAATAAAAATCTGAGTGATTATTGTAATAATTATTTTCACTAACGTCCATGTTTCAGATCTCAAATCTATAAAAAAGAATCTGAATGCATATCATAAATGTTCATTAATATTTTGTATACGTTTGAGATGACAGGGTGTTAGAAAATTGCTTCCATAAAGTTAAGAGAAAGAGTACTGATGAGTGATGGAGGGATGCCCATGGGAACTCGCATGATAGCAACCCTATAACAACCATGCAAATGCTTCTCCTGACTTTTCAAATGTTGGGTCATCACAGATAAGAGAAGGATGCTGCAGAAGACAAAATACAAAAAAAAAAATCTAGCCTGCTGTACTTAATTATACCTCCTTTAAATATAAATAGGGTGGTGCATATACCTTATCTAGCAGTGATTTCCCTAGGACTTCCCACTGGACTCAAAAGCCAAGCCCAGGATCACAGAATAGAGTAGGGCAATGCATCAAATTCCTATGTTGGCTTTATCTAAACGTGTCATCCAAAGCAGAGAATGGAGAAATTAAAACTCTGTCCTGCTATTCTAACTTCTTAGAACTACAATGCTGTCCAGTGGCATTTTATTAGTATGAGGATCGTGGCATAGGACATAAAGATCACTCAAAAATCTCACCAAAAGGGGCTTAGACCTTGCTCTTATCCCTTTAGTATATGCAGCAAGACCTGACAAAACATGAAAACATGACAACAGAACCTACCAAAGTGCTGAGACAGAGAACTGAGGTTAGAATGCAGATTGTTAATTCCACACAGGCCTTATTCTTCACACTTCAAGAATACACAGCAGTCTGGTAACGCACACTCAAGAGAAACAAAGTCTTCCACAGGAATTCACTAAAAAATTCTCACAATTAAAGGCTGTCTTTTGAACAAGAATATACACAAAGGCTTGGGATACTTGGCCTATTAATCCGAGTTCTGAAATAATGAACAAATATCTCAGCCTAAAAGCAAACATGTTAATGGGGCATATAAGTGGTTATAATAGTTGTGAAAGATAAACTAACAGGAGCCCTGGGTGGCTCAGTGAGTTAAGCGTCCAACTCTTGATTTTGGCTTAGGTCATGATCTCAGGGTCTTGAGACTGAGCCCCGCGTCAGGCTCTGCATTCAATGCGGAGTCTCCTTGCAATACTCTCCCTGTCCCTCTGCCCCTTCCCTGCTCTTTCTCTCTCTCTCTCAAATAAATAAATCTTAAATATATATATATATATACAAAAAACAAAACCAGTTTGAACTAAGGCCTCATTCAGACTTGTCAAATATTTTTTCCAGATATTCAGTAAGGTACTGAAAAGTAATGAAAGAATATGCTATATATAATTACTTATCTCCAGTCAACTTTATAGTCTCACTTAGGGAAATGGCTCTAATCATTCCTAAAATAAATCTTTCCACCTTATACAAAATCCCAAGTTCAAGAACTTCCATTAAGAATTTTTAAATTTAGATATTTAGATCAGATGGATTACAGCTGAAAATCAGAGTAAATTTTCTGGTAATCTAGAAAGAACAAAACCAAGGATTCAGTTCCCCTTGCAGAATCATGCATTAAAGGAGCATTTATTTTGGCCTCAGTGTAGCCCTAACATTTTAATTCACAGTTCCCATAATGTAATCACAAATGATTTTCAAATAGAAATATTATTTCTGTGCTATACTTATTTACCCCAATCATTCTATTTTTCTTCAACACATATCACTAACTTCTACTTCATCTACCTGAAACATGCCCTGCAGGGACAGGGATGAAAAGATTCCATAAAGAAAGAGAGGACTGAGAATGACACACCTGAATCCTCCACAGGGAAGTAAAGAACCCATGCACCAAAAAAAAAAAAAAAAAAAAAAAAAAAAAAAAAATTACTTACAAAATACCAAAGTGAAGTGAATAGCATTGATCCTCATAAAATAATTTTATATTTAAAGTTAATAGCTGATGGTCCAGTAGGAAAAAGAAAACAATGAAAGACATACATAAATAAAACCTACCTTATAGAGAATTGTCTTCTTTAAAAATATTAATCATGTTAGAAACAAATAATAAAACAAAAGATTACTAAACCTCCAGAAATATTTGATTCCTTACAATATGCCTCCCATTTACTAACATGAAAGTTTATAAATAAGTTGTACATGGAAAGAAATTAAGTACAGGCTTTAAAATGTGTTTAAGCAGGCATACTTGGCATGTGCAGGGTCAAAATGTACTTAATATTTTACTAAAGATAGAGTCTATCCCTCCTAAGTAAAAGCAGTTCATGTGACAAAAAACAAACACTAAAGTGTATTTTGATAATAGGATATATTTTATATTCAGAAAGAACGAGTACATTTTCAATACTAACAAAGCTTTTCTTGGTAATCTTTCATGAGTCAATAATTGATATAGTTACTTCTTTAAGATTTTATTTATCTATTTGAGAGAGAGAGAGAGAGAGCGCGCGCATAAGTGGGGGGGGAAGCAGACTCCCCACTGGGCAGGGAGCCCGACAGGGGGTTCGATCCCAGGACCCTGAGATCATGACCTGGGCCGAAGGCAGATGCTTAAGTGACTGAGCCACCCAGGTGCCCCGAAACAGTTACTTCTGAGTAGGCATCATTTAATTTATGAATCAATGTCCAGTTTATATTATCTGCATTAGCTTTATACCATAATATAAATTAACTGTTTTCAATTTTGTTTCAATCACCAAGATATATCTAAAAGCTTCAAATTCTCTTTGTCCTTTAATGTCACATCAATACCTAATAGTAATCCAGAAGCTCTGAATTCTCCATACAGTTGGTATCTTTCCATATTCAATTCTTTATTAGAAAAAAAAGAGTTACATTTGTAACAGTTTAATCCTGATCTATATAAATAAACGCCTTTCACGGTACCTATTCGTGAAGGAATAGAATAGGCCCCATAAGACATTTTAATACAAGGAAATAAAGTATTATCCTGTATCTTTCATATCTGAAAGATCTTCAACCATCACTCTGCTTCTTGATTATTTCATGTAACAATCCAATCTTTAATTCCCTTCTTTTTGCCAATAATTATTATAAATACCTGGATTATGAAATATGCAAAACCAACCTGAAAAGAATTACATAAATATAAGTAGCATTTCCATATGAATGGAAGGAGTAGCTTTGACAAATGGCTGACCCTAGATTATATTAAAAACTAAACTGTGCAGCTGAATAAAATTGAGTAAAATTTATCATTTAACATCTACCTAAAAGAATGGCTGCTATTTGACATATCTTAATAATTTAGTAATATTGTTTCACGCTTCGCTTAATAAGAAAAGATGCAAAAATTAATCTCTCATTTGATTTTTTTTCCTTTTTTTGTGGCTTGCAAAGCCCACCACTGTTTCTCTTTGATCGGAGCATAGGTCATGAGAACTTCCAAATACAATAGGTTACAGCACCTACTGACTTTTCTATAGATTCAAGGAAGGACTCTGCCTAGGAAGTCCCTAGAGTCACGAAAATAAGAAATAGTCTTCCCATTATTCTAGTGCTTGTTTCCTAGTTTCATTCCCTGGCAACCAGGAGCAAGTCCCAAATCATTTCTGACTTGTACATGTTTCCCACCTGGGACAAAGACACTCCTTCACGGCACCATGACAACCACACCAGCAACACAAGCGCTTGGGTTCGTGCAGGAAAATGAAAATCCTGAAAGGACGCTAGGAGATAAAGGCTTACTATTCCTTGTTTCCCACTGGTAGGAAGTAATTACAAAAATTACTTTAACACAAAGCTTCTGGTGAGTGAATAGTTTGTAATTTGATGGGAGAAGCTTAAGGGCCTAGGGATTAAATAAAAAATATGAAAAGCTGAATGATGTCATCCAAGCACAGCCTCCCCCTTCCCCCAGAAATAGACAGCCTAAAGCAAACTTCTTATGGGCGACAATGTAGACATTCTTCAGAGATGGTCAGGGGTATGTTTTGTTTTTCATCTGAGTTTAGACTCAGATGATTGATTTAACAGTGAAGGTGAACTTTATGACCCTTTATTGGTTGATTAACCACGTTGTTACCAAATGAAATTTCAAAAACCAGTAAAATATAAAATAATTTTGTCCAAACTGAATGTCCAGAAATGGATGTCATTTCTATCCTCCCAAAGCAGAAATTTAAAAAAAAAAAAGTGAAATTCAACTCTCCCCCCATGATGAAGTAGGTAAGTTTTTTTTTGACAAGTTTTTTATCATAAGCATGAACAGTTTATGTTTGTTGTTTAATGAAAGGGATGGTATTTCTTTGCCAGAAACTGGCAGTACTATGTGTTATAAACACCTGCCAATTCTACCCTGGAAGAGATTACTTATATTGCCAAATGTAAAACTGTTTTAGGTCTTAAAAGAGTAATTCTAAAGCAGAGTGCTGCGTCTGTGATTTTACAAGTTCAATATATTTTCAAATAGTTCTTCACATTTCAAAAAACAATACAACTTCCTTATGAAGAGCCGAGGAAAGAGAATCTGTGTAATATATGGAAATGGTTGCAGGTTTGTGTTACTGTTGAATCATAGCATATATTACCTCTACAGGTTCAAAGCTGTGAGTGACTTTTATTGGAAACCCAGATAAATATTTTAAGAGGATAAGGAATCAAAATAGATGTTTGCTTTTCATCAAGTGAAATAGCTTAGGGTTCTTGAGTATGGTAGAAGCATATTTTCTGTTCTATGTTTAGTTTCGTTTTTGTGTTTTGAGGACACAATGTCCTCCTCTCCTATTGTGATAGGTAGCAAATATTTTTCATGGGCTTCCAATTCTGTACGAGAAACACCTTCTGATTCTCATTGATATGAAGTTGGAAAAAAGACAGCAGAAGGCAAGCAGAGACATTCCATGCATCCAGGAGCCAATACCTGCCCCCTGACTCCAAGCTAACCTCTACACATCCCTACCCCAACATGTATATAAGGGCATTCATTCGTTGACTCTGACACATAATTATGCAAATATACTGTGCATTTTTTTATTCACTCAATTTCTAATGGATCTTTGAACTCAATATATCCAAAATTATACCCACTTGTCATCCTCCATCAAGCCTATTTCTGTTTCTCATTTTAAATACCTGAACTCTGGAGAGAGAATCCTCTAGTCTTTCAGATTAGACTCTGAGTCATCCTTGTTCACTCTCTCTCTCCACCCCCGATACATACTGCATCAAATAACCCCATCAGTTTTACTTCAGTCTCAATCCAATTTGGCTTCTTCTCTCTGTCTCACTTTCATCACTTAGTTTAGAACATAATTGGCTTTAATTTAGAATACTTGCTCCAAACTATGGAAATTAAATGAATGTCAGTTCTGAGTTGTTAAGCTGACAAAGCAACACCTGTGGCCAGGCAATTATGGAGACAACTAGCAAAATACGGCAGAATGTTTATTTATAGGGGCCCTAATGCCGAAACTCTGTTGGGTCAGAAGTGCTTTATTTATGATAACAACTCCTGATGACTTGCTGTCAGAGAAATTTATGAAGACTGTGGCCCTCAAATGCATTTCTAAGTACATCTTATGTATTTTAATCCTCTTCTAATAACTTATTGAAGAAAGACCACATGTGTCTCCTAAAACAATATCCAGAATTGATCCAGACAAAGCACTATTTTATATACTGCAGCTTTCATTTATAAATCAATATACCTTCTAAACCTAGAATCTCTTCAGTTCTACATTTTAGAATGATGGAATAAAGTATAAAAATATATTCTTAATTTCATTTGGAAAGCATGTAGTCCATGAAAAAGCCTGGCTCTCAGTTTTGTGACCAAGAAATTAAAAGAAGAATTTTAAAGTTATAGTATAGTACTTAAAGTTCTGAATCTGAATCTTTTTACTCTAAGAAGACATTTACATTTCTGAAATATATGGTTATAATTTAAGATTCTCAACAGGGAGTAAATTGATAATCACTGGCAACATAGTTCAATCAGAACTTTGTAAATAAGAAAATAAAAGTTATAAAGCTCATACTAAGGTTTATCATGGAACATTATGTGCTATATATTGGGTCAAGTTTTAAAGTAATTGCGAATTAAGAAAGGAACCCCCTCCTCCTTTGACCAATGATTGCTGAAAACGTTTCCAAAATGTGTTTTATGGCCTATTTCAATTATAAAGTAATCTTCTTTTCACAATTGAAAAATTAAAAAATAAAGTCTTCAAGTGTCTGCACTCTTAAAAACAACTCACTATAAAATCAGAATAAGTTGAGGCTGATGTTACTTGATATTTTAAATTATTTTCTAAATTAATGTCCAAAATTGCCTTATTTCATCTAGTTCTTTTAAATATATATGCTCTGACTACTAAATTATTTTCCCTAATCTAGTATCTAGAAATACAATAGTATTAAACATAGTATTTCTCACAATTTTCTTATTTCAATTGAAAAAAAAAATCTTTTCTCCTGCTCTGTAAATATCAGGCTACTAAAAAGTACCAAGACTGATATTTATAGAAATGGATCCCCTCAGGGACTGAAATGGAGCAACAAAGTACAGGCTGGTGAGCCTCTAGATAGGTATGATGGAAGGGGCAATTGGGAGGAAAGTCAACATGACTTACTTATTAAGGACTTTCCAGTCCTCTACTACAATTCTATAACATGTGGGCTACACTTTGCTAAAAGATATTTAACCACTGCCTCACAAAAGATATTAGATATTATTAACAACTAAACTATAGAAAAAGCACTGTATCCTACCATGTATCCTTTGACATAACCCGTCTTCTGATTTAGAATGACATTTTTAAAACACGAAAATATAAATGAGAACTAATAGGAATGTATTCACAACATGAAGGTAAGCAATGCCTGACTGTTCAACTTTAATTAAAACTCCTAACATGTAAATCTTTGCACAAAATAATTAACATTAATAATTAATAGCAGTAACAACAGCTAGCACTGATTAACCGTTTATTATTGTTGAAGGCTACATTCAACTATATATTTCTAAGACATTATGATTGTGCAATGTATTTTAATTCTTTATACACAGATAAACTGAGGCTCAGAAAGGTTAACTATTAATTGAAGGTAACAGAACAACTTGATGTTTCAGAGCTATTACTCGCATCTGTCTAAATGCACAGTGTACTCTCTTCTGATTACACCACAGTGACCCTCTAGGATAGGCACACATTTCATAGTAATGCATCTATTAATTCAGTGCTGTTGCTTCAAATCAGAAATTTCTCAAAAACTCTTCAGACTGAGTTAATTTTAAATTTATTTTAAATTGTACTATTCCATTAGTACTGCATATTAAGGGAAACGTGATATCTGAAAATCAAACTAGGTAACAACTCTCAGGAGGCAAGATATCATGAATCGAGCATCTAGATTGTTAAATTAAGAAGGTTATTTCTATTCCTGACATTTCCTTGGGGGAAATCTCTACTATCTCTAATTCAGATAGTTGGCCTGACAAAAGTAAATATAGACTTTTTGAAATTTGGTTAAAAAAACAGATTCTCAAATTTCCTTTCTTTTCCATAAAGGGAACTTCTATACTCAACTTAAAAAAACATCTCTTTAATAACAAATTACTTTAAGATTTCATTAAAACAAACAAAATTAGAAAAGCTTCACATGCCATAATTTAATTGACTTTAGTGGTCCAGCCTATTTTGAAAAGAAATTTGGCTCATTCTCTCCCCCATATTGGAAAAAGGTTTGCAAAATAGACCTTAAAGTCAAATAGCATTCTTATTTTCAAATGTGTCTATCACATTATCTCTTTGCCATGTCAATATATCTCATTTTAAAAGTTTGAAAATAGTATTAATAACTCATAATTTAGATACTTCTAGAAAGCAAAAATATTTTCAAGTTTTAGCAGAAGCAAGAGAAAAGATAACTTTAATGTGAAACTTAAATAGAAATCATAAATAGCAAACATATTGGGAACACAATAATGCCCTGGAATAAAATAATACCAATAACATTATATTACACTATGGGTTTTAAAAAGGCGCACCATATTTGATGATTTATAAACTTCTTTCACAGCCTCCACATTATGCAAGAGCAAATGACTATCACACTCTCTTAACTGACTGGGAGAGCTGTTTTCATCATATCTTAAAATCATAGTTAATGTTTAAGCCTTGTGAAAGATGCCTACCTCTGTATTGGCAGTCGTGGGACATGTTCACGGGAGCCCGTTCTATTGCTGATCTCTTGTAGACAACATGAATCCTTCCATTTTTTTCCTCCATCTGCTTACCTCTTTCCAAAGGTTCAATGAAATACTCATCATCATCACTTTTTATCATTCCAGCCTAGAGAAAGCATAAAATGTGTTAATTAAAAAAAAAAAAAGAAATATCTGTCATCTTTAGCTCACAAGTACTTTTTAGATGGCAAGAATATAATTTGAGAAAACTCATGCTTTTTCTTTCCACTTTTGGCTACAAATTTAATGTGTTTAAGTAATTCATATAAGATAGAAATTCTTAAATGGTAGGAATAAAATAATTCACATAAGGTATAATAAAAACTTTACATAGGGTAAGAATAAGAAAATTACACAATGTATACATTTCATTAGACTGCAAAGAAGTGCAGTTATATACTCTACTTGGTATTTTATCTCTAAAAGGAATCTTATAGGGGAAATAAACTCAAGAAACATCTCCAATATCCCATAATCATCCATTGTGGAGCAGCTGTCCACACATGGTTAGTATTAGTATTTTTTTTAACTCATTTACATTTTCCTCCATACCACTATGGTATGAGAAGAATGAGCTCCTTTAAATAGCCTCTTTAAGCTTCAGTGGAAACCCTGCATTTCCAATATTTATTAAGTTGAAGAACTAACTCATATTTTTCCTATCTTAATCTAACACTTGATAATTTTATACATATTTTTCCCTCCTCAAGCCTTATCTTTCCCCACTAAAAAAGTTATGGTTGTATTCATTGCCTTCTACCACACTAAAATTTAGTCTTTTTCTAAGCTGTTTCATCTTTTATTTAGAAAATACCAGGACTATATTCAGTGCTATAGCTGAATAGAAATGATGATTTTGTCTGAAATTAGCTCTTCATTAGGTATCAAGTTTACATTATAATCATATAGTTACAGCTCATATTCCTACTTTAAAGGCCATACATTAATATGTAATATTAATTTAAATTTCAGTACTTTTTTTTAATTTGAAAATAAATTTGAAGAAATAATGTGTTAGTGTGGGAATTGTAATTATTTTGGAAATACACATCGGATCTAGAAGTAAGTCATATTTTGCTTCTGAGGCCCTTGCTTATTCTATATTTTCAAACATGAGATCACTGGTCTCGTGAAACACAGGCTGGGCCTTGGGGATGCTCATCCGTTCTAGCTGTTGATCTAATGGTTCCACCACTCTCTGCTGAGCAACACAGAAATGAAAGGTAGGTAGGTAGGTACACCTTCCCAAATGGCATTTGTTTGCAGCAAATATGCCTGACTGTAGCTTTTTCTATTGCATTCAAATCTCTTCCCTGGTTTCCATTCTGACTTCTTCCACCTGGCATGCTCTACGCCCTCCTTCCCCTGTGTAAGCTTCATGGGGAGGTCTTAGAATCTAGGGTGTCCCCACATGCATTTCTACACTCCCCCTGATGCTGTGCACAAACAGCCCTTGACTTTATGTGACCATGTCTCGCAGGAAAACATCACCACAGCTCCTTCACCATGCTTAGTCCTTACCCTCTTGAAGAAACTTGTAGCCTTCACTAAAAAGAACACTGAGCTAATGGGCATTGGATATTCATGCTGACCTTCAGGACCTAACTCCCGTATCTGGAATTGTTTTCTCATCTGGTCAATCACTCTTTCTCTACTCTTGTACTGTGAAATGCAGTGTTTTTTACAAAGGGCCTGATTAATCTTTACCCTTCAGAGTTGTTTCTACTGTCAATGGATCTCCTCTACAAATATAATTTCCAACATTTTTCTCATGCTTTCCAGTTGTTATTTTAATCTCTTTAGCATTGGTATCCTATTCTTATATCTCTTTCTACCAGTAATTTTAACATCATTGTTTTTGCCCTTCTCAGACATATATGGTTTAATAACGTTCATAAAACACATCCAAACTAAGCACGAACACAGTACCATGTCCAAGGTTTAAATGTCCAGGCTCATCACTAATGCCATCCATTGGTGGTAGGCAGTGTTAAAATATTAGCTGGCTTTATTTTGAAAACACTGGTCTGTTGATATACATCTAAGTTTATAAATTTAGGTTTATCAGCATGGGTCTTCTGTATTCATCGTTATTCTAGTTTTTCTTCACACCAAATTCATCCAGTCACCGTGTTCTATAAAGCTTCTTACTTTCTTATCCCGTCCTTCTATTTCCACCACCACTTCCTTAGTTACAGACCTCATCATTGCTCATCCGGATTACAGAAACTGCCTCCTATCTTGAGACTTCCCATAAATCATAATGTTTCTCCCAGATGAGTGCCTAACTGTAGATGGAAATAGTGGTCAATGAAGCAACTCTGAGCACTGGGCAATAGCTAGTGGGGCCACTTGAAAGTGATGGGAAAGCAGTGAGGATTAACTCACATGCCTTTAAAAAACATTTCTACATACCTCCTATTGCAAACATTCAAATCCCAGGCCCCATGATATTACTTCCCCACTAAGCCAGATTCCATTTCCTGGCTCTCTTTTTGCAGTTGGCTGTGAACCATGTTACTCTATCCTACCCAGGGAAGTAAGTGGTAGTGGTGAATACCAAGAATAGGGCTAGCTCATAAAAACCTCCTATGTGGGCTTCCTTACGCTGTTTCCATTATGACTGGGCAAACACAGGTAACACAAAAATTTAACACAGCTAAACCTCTCCCTTAGAAGGCAATGAAAATTTAAGCCAAGTTGAGGTGATATCAATAGCAAGGCAATGCTGGGTCACATGACCCCCGATAACTCCATGGTCAAAAAAAATCTGAGAGCCCACCCCTTTTATTCATTAATTTAAGCAAAGTTTAATAGTACTTTATCTAAAGCACCATACTAGACACGACAGTAAGTAGAAGTTTCTCAAAGATATGGTCTGTTTGCTCTCTAGTTTTGGGCAATCTAGTCAAATAAACAAAATATATGCCTACAGGTATTCAGTGAGGTATGTTACGGACCGTCCAAAAAGTAAGTGATATCGCCCTTGAGACTCAAATCAAGTGAGATTTTTTTCCCTCACAACCTTACTACACACACAGCAAATTGTCAGTAGGAGCTGTTGATTGTATATACAAAATGACCTAAAATCTATTTCAGCTGAAATCTCTCTAGTCCCCATGGGGACTTCGCTTTGGCCACTGCTATTGTTCACACTGCCTCACATTCTCATATAGCACGGCAGCCAAAATGGCTCTTGCAAGCTATCACATTATTTTAGACAAATGAGAATGTGGTAACAAATGGGCGGGATGTGTAATGGCTCAACACATCCAGTGCTTCGTTCTCGCTCACACAAAAGCTCCAGATAGTTCTAGGTCAGCCGAGAGGGGGTTCTGATCCACACAGTCATGCAGGCATCCACCCTGACACTGGCTCTACCATTTCAAGAGGGGCTCCTAAGTTTGCCCAGTCAGAGGGCAAACAGCATAAGGAAGCTCACACAGGAGGTTTTTATGAGCTAGTCCTAGTCGTGGGGCTATTCACCACGACTTACCATGTAGCTATTTACCACTACCGTTTACTTCCATGCGTAAGATATAGTCACATGGCTCAAAGCCCACTGCAAAGAGAACCAGGAAATGGAATCTGGCTGTGTGCCTGGGGAGCAAAGACAAGTGGATTTTAATGAACAGATGGCAGTCTCAACTTCAAATAAGATCATGTCACGCCTTTGCTGAAAACACTTCAATTGCTTCCCATTGCACTTAAAACCACACTCCTCATCATGGCCGTCAGCGCCTGCATCACCTGGCCCTGCCCATCAGCCTCAGGCGGTGCCGCTCTCACCTGGCTGACTATGTGCCACCCTCGGGGCTTTGCTCAGTTCATTTCTCCTTTGATATTTCCAAGCTCCTTATTGCCTCAGACCTTTGAAAACAGTGTTGGTTCTACTTAGAAGGCTCCTCTCCCAACATACCACACTTTCTTTAGCAGGTTATTTTTCATTCTCTGTGTCTCAGCTTAAATGTGAATTCCTTAGAAATGACTTCCTTTCCTCTCCCTACATTAGGTTCCCCCGTCTAAATTAGGACCCATCTTAGCCCATCATTCTGACTCAGAGCCGTGTGCTCTTTGCTCTCATGACCTTAACACAAATTTCAGGTTGTTTCACCTAAATGTTAAATGTATCATCCTGCATCTCCCCAAGAGCATCGTCAGCTCCTGAGGCAGACTCTCTTCACTCATCTTGGCCTCCATAAGCCCCAGAACCACTGTTAGCACAAAATATGTCTTCAACACATTTTTTATGAAAAACTACAGGAATGAATGGTGTAAGTGAGGGGATAACAACTTTTCAGACTTGTAGTGGTCTTCAAAAGTTGGGAGGACTGCCATGCCAGTGGTGCGAGAGAAGGCACTAGAAGTGAGACTTTCAGGCTTGAGCAAGGTTCTAAAGTGGAAAAGCCCAATACATGCTTGAGGGCAGTGAGTAACCCTCTCATTCAGAGTCGAGTCTGTGCAGGGCAGTTCCGGAAAATGAAGCAACGGAAGACTCTTGTCCCTCGAGTCTGAAGTCTAACATACAGAATGAGAACCATCACAACAATCGTGGATCAGCAGATGAGAACAAAGCAGTTTGGGAAGATTGATCTGACCTGCCAGAGGGAAGAAAAGACTAGAAAGCAAGCAACATGATGTTAAATCAAAGCCCAGGAGGTAGAAGTGGCAATGGGAGGAGAAAAGGGCAAAGAGGAGGGAAAAGGAATGAAGAGTAATTACCGGAAAAAATAAATACTTGGTGCCTTTAAAAACCTACATTCCTTCTGCTTTTACAGACTCTTCTTCTCACTCAGATGAATAACCAAAGTTCTTATGAGGCCCGCTGGGCTGCCCCTGCTCTTGGCACCGCCAACCTCTTGGGCCTGTGTCCTTACTCACTGTTGCTGGCTCCACTCCAGCCACGAGGGACTCCTTGCTGATTCCTTTTGGTTTTGCTTTTTTCAACAAGGCCTTGCCTAGATGATAGTCACCCTTTCAGAACATAAGCTTCAGCAAGCTTTGGACTTTGTCCCATTCACTGCTGCATCCCAGGGCCCAGAACAGTGCCCGGGCCAAAGGAGGTGTCTAATATTTGATGGAGAAGAAATCAATGTAAGCAATAGGCAAGTGAAAATAAAACACCTTAGAAGGAAGTTAAAAAGGAATGGCAAGAAGGGATGGGAGGAACACCGAGAAGAGTGTCATGGCATCTCAGCAGGACAGAGTTTTATCAAAATAAAAATAACAGCAGTAAAGAAGACACAAAGAATGAGGGCTGTGGGAAGGAAGTCAAACAAAAGTATCTAATTAGAGTGGCAGGGAATGAAGAGATATTACACAGAGTTATGGAAGAGGAAGTGGTCAAACCATATATATTTCAGATCCCAGTCAGAGCTATTATGGGTAGATTTTTCTGCTGCTCTTCCCACCACACTATATTGATTTCTCTCACTTAGTAGCTACCAAATATAGGGTGACTATTCAAAAAGTACTCATGTTTTTAGACTAGACTACCCCAAGCATAAAATCATCAGTACTAACAGTTAAGTACTAAAGATTCTTTCAACCACCGAGATACTCATTTAGGGAGTCATGCATTAGCGGACATTGTTGGAAGCTCAAAGACCATGCACTGTCACACCCCAATATAAAATAGCACACTCCTGCTCTCAGATCCCCAGTTTTATTTCACAATAGAATATAATAGAGTGACTTAGAGGAATAAAGCCCAATGTATAAAACGAAAAGTCTCCGACTGTGGCATTCCAAGTACTGGGGTTATGCATCATGCTGCCAGGTATGTACAGCTTTGAAATTGTAACTTCGGAATTTTTAGAAATGTCACACCTAAGAAGACATATGGTCCTAGAAGATTCTGTTAAACAGATGCAATCGATTTTAACCCATTTTCAATGTTACTTAAATGATGTATGATATTAAGGTAATATTTTGTGAATTTCCCTTTGTGACACAAAGCCCTCTACATTTACCATTCTCTAATCCCATGTAACAATTCAGGAAATATTTATTGTATTTCTCAAACTATTTCTCCAAATTTAACACAGATGAAGTTTTAAAATATTTATAATGTTTAGGACAGCATTAAGCACATTATATTAAACACATTTTATTGTTTTAATTAAGTCTTCACACGGGCCCTTTGACAGCATTTTGGAGGGGATATTTATAAAACAATGATCTATGCTAAAAATCCAGCTGCATAATTCCCCTCTCATCTGGTCAACTCTTCCAGCTACATCACTCAGCAAACACTGCCAAGAATCCAGAATTAAGCCAAATAGCCTCTGAGGATGGAAACAGCTATCACAAAGGCCACACTCCTTACTCACTAGGAGGGGTCCTCACAGCTTTATTTGACACCCAATTCTAATAAACCAGGTTAGATGGTTTCCTAATTCTCATCAGAGTATAAATGGCAAACAAGAGTAAGGGCTGTGGGATACAGGGACTTTCAGATGAGATAATGTCTATGAATGACCTTTGCAAACTATAAAGCCCAACAAAAAAGGTAAATCTCAAGTCTCTATATGTCCATAACAATAAACATCAGTCACTAAGAAAAGACTAAATTGCGTTAACTTGGTTTAAGACAAAAATCGGTATAAAAGATATTTTAAAGAGTTCCAACAAGAATTACTAAGATTTCTTAAAAACTCTGTGCCAGATAATCTAAAAAAAGTATACTATGGAAACATTCCATTTTTAATTGTGACACCTAAATACTGTTTTACTGCAGTGATTCTTGAATCTATTAAGGAAAGAGAGTAGGTAGATTTTTGCGGATGCCAGGAAACATGTGCCAAATAATATAATACATTATTGAAGCCGAAGTCGACTAGATATTCATTATTTTGTGCTAAATTGGTTACCATATTATACTAGGCCATAGCATAGAAAAGCAATAATACATTTCATATGCCTATTTTTGGGGTTTTTTTTTTTGCTTTTTTAAATGTCTATTAAGTTTTAAACTAGTTTAATTAAACTTAGTTTAGTTTTTGTTTTTTGTTTTTTGTTTTTTTTAAAGATTTTATTTATTTATTCGACAGAGATAGAGACAGCCAGCGAGAGAGGGAACACAAGCAGGGGGAGTGGGAGAGGAAGAAGCAGGCTCATAGCGGAGGAGCCTGATGTGGGGCTCGATCCCATAACGCCGGGATCACGCCCTGAGCCGAAGGCAGACGCTTAACCGCTGTACCACCCAGGCGCCCCTAAACTTAGTTTTTTTTTTAATGTCTAGAAGAGGCACTGAGAAAATTTTATATTAATGTCATGTATGTATGTGAGAGAGAATAATTGTAAATATAATATTCAAGAAAGACTATCATTATATCTTAGTGGTACAATAGCTCCATCTTAATTCACTAAGTTTCTCTGAAAACACATTTTGAAACTTGACACTTTACTATGCTGCTTCCTCTAACATTTATTCTATCAGTGTACCCACAGACACATTGCATGGTCCCATTTTATCATCAGAATGGACAGATGTTATTATGATTTCCAAATCTTTTGTGAGTTATAAGGAGTATTTCAATGATATCCCCAAAATTTCTACAGAGGAGACATTGAGGAAGACAAAATAGTTGATAAAGGCAAGAAAATAGTGAGTAGAACTGATTCAAAGCTGGGGCGCCTGGGTGGCTCCGTGGTTAAGCATCTGCCTTCAGCTCAGGGCGTGATCTCAGCGTTCTGGGATCGAAACCCACATCAGGTTCCTCCGCTGGAAGCCTGCTTCTTCCTCTTCCACTCCCCCTGCTTGTGTTCCCTCTCTCGCTGGCTGTCTCTCTCTCTGTCAAATAAATAAATAAAATCTTAAAAAAAAAAAAAGAACTGATTCAAAGCTGCATTTGGTAAGCAAAGACAGCATTTCTTTTTTACATTAAAGAAACTTAATTATTTGGGATGTATTTGGAGAGAGTTTATGAAAATGAAGAAGTAGCTAAAATATTACCCAAGTGATGCCACTGATTTCCATAAAGCTTTCCCTTACTCCAAAATTCCAGCATTTTATCTTTATGTCTATGGTATTTACCATTGTCAGTCTTTTATTTTAATTATTTATGTTAACTGTACAAGTCTCTGGAGATTAAGAGATGTTGAGTAAGGTGTCAGCTGAACTGAAATATAAATCTGATTAAATTCCAGATTTATGTTTGGGTTCGGCTGGCATTTCATTCAACAATGATCCTCCTGGATGACTTCTGAATCTCAACAGCATCTAACATAATCCCTTGCACACTGATAACACTAAATGTATATTTGCAGACTCTGCTCTATGAAGGGGGTGAATAGGCTCTCCTATTCAGGCAGGTATTATGATTAGAGGCCTAAATTAAAAAAGAGGAGAGAAAGAGAGATTGCAACCATCTTGATTCAATTAATTAATACTGATTCAATTAATTGCTAAAGCAAATGGACCTAACCTTAACCAGCAACACTAGACATAATCACTTCAGTTCTAATCTCCAACCCTCAGTTGCCTGATTATTAAAATCTAGGTTGTAAGATCGGTAGGAGAAGAAAGGGATAAAGAAAGGGGGGTAATCAGAAGGGGGAATGAAGCATGAGAGACTATGGACTCTGAGAAACAAACTGAGGGCTGCAGAGGCGAGGGGGGTGGGGGAATGGGATAGGCTGGTGATGGGTAGTAAGGAGGGCACGTATTACATGGTGCACTGGGTGTTATACGCAACTAACGAATCATCGAACTTTACATCAGAAACCAGGGATGTACTGTATGGTGACTAACATAATATAATAAAAAAATATTATTATAATAAAAAAAAAAGAACAGAGTAAAATCTAGGTTGTAAGAAATAAAATTCTAGGAAGATTTCCTAAAGACTAAAGGATTTTCTACACATTCAGTTTAATTCCTCTTATTTACTCTAATCTCCACTACCAGCCCCTGCCTCAGTTAAGCCAGGCTATGGTTATTTGGGCCCCTAAATAAAACTGTTTTCATTTAACTACGCAAAGTGTTAAAGCATCAACCTATTATGGAGATTATACAAAAAAAGCCCTAAGAGGCCCATTATTGTAATAACAGCATGTTTGTTGTTGAGGACCTCTCTCAATAACATACATTGTTTGCTATGTGAGAATCCAGGAAGAAAAATCTCTCAGATTTTAGTAATAGGAACAATTTTGCTTCTTCTGAAAAAACTGATTTATTTCTATTTCATAAGCATTGTAATTATGTAACTAACAGTATCTGTAAGAAAATTCAAAGTCAAATTTCTCCTCTAACTTTAAGACAATCTTGCGCCATGAATCCTTGGATACCAACCTTTTTTGGACATCCATTTCCCTTCTCTTATTTTCCCTTCTTGCTGACTTACTCTATTTTCAATACCTTATTGTGTGAATACATATAAACTGCCACATATCTTTTCATATTGAAGGAGGTAGGTACTTATTGAATAAAACTACATGCCTTATATACTCAAGCTAAAACTAAGACAACATTATGGTTTAATCTGAAACAAGAAAGCATAGTGTTCTGGAAATATATAAATTATAGGATTAAATATATTAACAATGGTTATTCAATATCTCACAAATATGCTGGTATGATGTACTTCAACAATCATGATAAATTGATGCTAAATATTCATAAATGTAAAATATCCAAAAATGTTAAGTCACAGAATTTTCTTCGTGGAAGAACACTGAAAAACCCAAATTATGCAACACTCTTCAGTATCCTTCACGGTTTGAAAGGCCGTGTAGTGATTGAACAACTTAAAAAGAAAGCAGGTGTACTGTGGCTCATCCATCACTACTGTGCTACTGTGCTTGTACAATTATAGAGGGAAAGATGGGGTACAAAAGGGAAGAGGGAGAAGAATGTGAAGGGGACTAAATTTCAAGATGGACAGGAGGAAAATTTCCCCTGATCCTCATTTTCAGAAAGTCTTAAAAATCTCTAGTAAAATGATTTTCATAAGTGTTTGACATTTCTGGACTTGATCAAATTTATCATGATCGTTGAGGTACCTCATACCAGCAAATTTATGAAATATTAAATAACACTAACCATTGTTAATATATTTAATCCTACAATCTATACATTTCTAGAAGACTATACTTTCTGACTAAATGCTCAGGATTTCCTTTATGATCTTACCATGAACCCATTAACGTACCTAACTACTAGGCTTAAAGATAAGATGAACCTACCCATCTTAGCATAAAAAGGAAACTAGCTTGGCTGAAAGATTTGGGTTCTGGACTTAGCTTTGCTATTAACTCGTGTGACTTTCAAAAAGTCACTTAAACTCTTTGGACCTCAGTCTCATGATCTGAAGAATTGCAAGAGTTTTAAGTAATCTCTAAAGTGATCTCCAATTAAATGATCTTCCAATTTTAGATCTCCCAGGAAAGATAGGAATTTGAAAGGCTGTTCCCTGCCAACATCCAAGACCCGTTTATTCCTATGATAAATAACTTGAAATATGACTATAAGACTAATGTAAAGTAGGTCGCAAACTTTACTGTGCCAAAGAAATTGGGTCCCAATCTCAGAGACTTTCCATGTTCCAACCCAGAGAGTCTGATTCAAAAGGACTGGGATGGAGATCAGAAATCTGCAATTTTAACAAGCACTTCAGATCCTGCAAATGGTAGTAGTCTGGAAATTATAGTTTGAGAAAAACTGCTTAACAAATAATGTGCCAATCAAAATGAATTTCTGGATATTTATTCCCTTACTCTAAAACAAACTGTAAGAAGATGGCTATTTAAAGGGAACTTGAGTAAATGGAATCTATGAATTGAACTCTGTATAATTAAAATACATAACAGTCATCTACTGAAGATAAAATAAAATATGTATACATTTCTTGGGTGTTTAAGAGTTTGTAGAAAGAGTCAGGGTGTCTTTAACAGTAATAAGAAACAAACAAAAAAAGATATAAGAGACAAATTAAAAATCATATTCTTTCATTTAGTAGAAAATAAATATCTACTAACAGTAGTCATAGGAGAGAAAAACCTTTATAAATTCAACAATTAAAAAATAGTTCAAGGGGAATGTAAAATCCAAAAGAACCTAACTTTTTGATCTTAGAAATTATTCAAAATAGCATTATAATCCATACTAAAATACATAATCATTCCAAACCTTCTTGAGTCACAGATATTAATTATTAAACCTAGGATTGTGCATATTACATTTGAGGACACAAACTGAAGAGATATTTACTGTTCCTGAAAAGAATGTAGGTCACAATTAACATTGATAGTGTTAAAATGTAGTAATGACAGGTATAATTTAAAGTATAGAAATTTTCCTTGTAAACAGGAGTTCAATCCAGATCAGTTCAACTATTCCTTTAGCACTTGCTCTTTTTCTGCCATTGGGTGGATACTGGCAAGCCCATATCACGGTCAATGATTCCTAGGGCAGTGTTTCTCAAACTCTAAAGTGTAAATGAATCACCCGGAGATCTTGTCAATGCAGAGTCTGATTCAGTGCTCTCAATATTTCTAATAAACTCCCAGGTGATGTTCATGCTTCTGGTCCCTGTACGACACTGAGTAACAAGGTCATGGGACATTTCAACCTCATTGAGTTAAACAGAAGAAATCCCATGTATTAGATATAGGTCAACGTGGCAGATTTTATTTGCCAAAGATGGCCTACCACACAATCTTCCATCCCATGTTGATTTTGTCAGTATGACCTTGACACTTCTGTCAAGAGGTAGAATTTAACTGCTCTCCCTTGAATCCAGGCCAAATTTTATGACTCACTTTTATATTTATCAAAATAATGTGACAGAAGTGTCATTCCGTGATTTCTAAGCCTAGCCAGGGAGAAGCCTTGCAACCTCTGCCTCAGTCCTAAGGAACACCCTCTCTCCACATGCCCCCTCTCAGATCCAGCTGCCACACTGAGAAGCCCAACCCATACGAAGAGGCCATGCGCAGGCACTCTGGAAACAGTCGAAGCCTTCGAATCACTCAGCCCAGCCACCAGACATGCAAATGAAGAGCCCAGCTCCATAGAGTCTCAACACTCAGCCATTCAACACCCCTGTGTTTTGAACATTTCCAGATGAGGACCCAGACATTCTGGAGCAAAGACAAATCATCTGCACTTGTCCTCTCTGAATTCCTGACACACAAAATCCATGAACATAATAAAGTAGCTGTTATTTGACACCCTAAATTTGGGTGGTTTGGTACCCAACAATGGAAAGCTGAAAGAATGGAGTTAGAATTAAGATAGAAGAAGAACACCTACTGAATAAAAGCAAATACTTGATCCTTACACAGTATTTTGAAGCGTTTAAGACAAGGTTGTATAGTGAAGACAGGGAAGGTCTGAGGATAGAGACAAAGCTTCCAAAACTGTTACAAGAACCCAAGGGAAAAGTCTGGCTGGAATAGAAGGTAAGTCCTGAGAAGAGGCAAGAGATTATAACAGAAACTGTGTGGGTACAATAGCAAAGGAAACTGGAAGGCATCAGCAACAAATAAATAGCAACCAACTAGAAACCCGAGAACATATATAGGAATTTAAAAATGGAACATGGACTGTTAAGACTTTAGGGTGGTTTCTGGTAACATCAATGAAAACTCTTTCATCAGACTAACTAGAATACCCATAAAGCAAAACAAAAATCAAACTAAAACAAACAAAGGAAAAATTATAAGGAGAGAAACAGAAGTGATGCAAATAGACAGAACACCCAGTGGGCTTAAATAAGAATAGAAAGAGAGAACTATGGTGCAATGCTACAATGACTCATGGAAGCCTGTGATACTTCCTCTGAACAAAAATTTTTGAGTCCCTACTGTGGGTTATTCATTGTTCCAGGAACTGGGGATACAGTGAGGAATATGACAAAGTCACCACCCCGCAAAGCTTAAAATACTAGTGAAAATAATAGACAAGTAAGTAAGTGATGTATTTTGATGTAGTGGAAAAGTATTATGAAGAAAATAAAGCAAGATAAAGGAATAGAGATATCCAAGGGGAGAGCAATGGGAAAGATCTAGAAGATGTGCATATGCTGAATACAAACAAAAAAGAGTCTCTGAAGAGCAAGTAGTAATGAGAGAAAAAGCCAAGAGTCATTATGGGTAAAGTAACCAACAGATGAGAAGAAAGCCCAGGATAGCTTCCTAATCAACCACAATCCACTCAGTGTTGGGTTGGAAAGTTGGGAGTCGTTCTTGATCCTTCTGTAGCAGAGGCTGCTGGTACTCACCAGTACTTGTGTCTTCCTCATCTTTCTAGACATACAGGAGAACTATATTTCCCAGTCTTCTCTGCAATTAGGTATGTCCAAACACCAGCCAATGCAATGTGGGTGAAAATGACATATGCCACTTCTTAGCCTGGCCTGTAATAACCTGCCCCTCCCCCGCCCCAGTATCCTCCATATCACAGGATGGGAGAAGAGAAAGGTTAGGTATTTGTCTCGATTTTCCTTTGCTGTCACACCACAGATCTGACAGTGGTATGCCTCAGGTATCCTTTACCATGGACCCAATTTTAATACCATGTCCCTACCTTATCCCTTGTGGCCTTGGGACAATAACAACATCCACCTCTTGATAGGCTCTGGGTGCCTCATCATCCCACGTTGGTTCCCTTATCCCTGCCCCCATCTCTTTAAAGAGTCCCTTCATGAAACTCTTCTCAGTTAAACCTCTTATAGAATGGCACTGCTCCCTACCAGGACCCTGACAGATATTCTACTCTACTTCCTTGAAAATTTAAATAAAGAATATTACACTTAGGTATTAAAGAGAATTAGTAAAAATGATAGAACTTTAAACTGAGGAGTGATCTTGGAAATCACCTTGAGTCCTTCCACTTTATTTCATACCAATGGGACCAACAATCAATAATGGAATTTCCCTTTTACATTGTCTAGTCGTTCTACTTAGCTTACACCAAAAGAACATAAATGCCCAGCTTTTCATATTTTTCAGCACAGTTATTTAGGATATTTATAATATTTTCAGGAAAAAAAATAAGATCCAATTCTTAAAATTAACACTCAGAAACTAGCTCTCCTTTGGAACAGCAGCCACCTCAGCTGGAACGAAAGAACGTACATTTCTCAGTTCTCATTCTTTCAATGAAACCCGACTCTGTTTATAGAGCTGCCAAATGGCTGAAACAGCCCAAAACAGTTTACAGTATTGAAATATACTGACTTTTTTCCCTGATGATCTTCTTATGATGGAAAAAACAAGCTTTAACCACAGCTGACCCTGATCATTAATGTCAGTTCCTGATCAAAAGCCACACCCTGCCTGCAAGTCACATTAAAATGCTAAAGCATCTCTCCAGCTAGTTTAGTGGGAGGCTATGTCCACTATCAAGCTCTGCGGATAAAGACTTTCCCCAGTTCCCTCCTTCCCTTTCTAAATTTACACTTGCTCTGCAGCTCTCACCTCACATCTTGAGTTTCTTCTGGTATTCTTGCCCGGAGAAGCGGCATTAGCTAATACGTACCATCTCAGGAAAAGGCAAAGGCTTATCTGTCAAAGAAGCTACAACTTGCTTCAAACTAGGCCTTGACCCTGACACATTCAGTAGGAGGCTAACGCATCTGTTTTTTTGAATAGCCACACTTGTTCATCTAACGTCTGTCAGGCACACAGTGCAGTGATTCACACAATTTTATTTAATCCTCCTGAATCTTTCTTTGCACACCTGTGCTATATGAAAAGTGTGACATCACACAAACATGGTATCATTCTATAACAACATTTACTCAAGTTATGTGCTGGCATTAAAATATGTCTCTCAATGTCACAAACTTTGCTAAGTAGTATGCTTACGCATCAATGATTTTCCAAGCATTTATAGTTTTTATTTCTTACAAAATCTCTAAAGAATAAAAGCTGCACTTTCCATTATGTATGCCGGCTGATTCATGCTTTTTATTCTTTTTAAATTGTAAATGTAAATCACAGAGATATGAGTAGGGATTAGAAAAAAAAATGTTTTCAACAACAAAGCATGGTTTTTATAGAATGGCTGGCCTCTCTTGCTCCCTATTACTATTCCGCACATCAATCAACTAGACTAATAAGGAAGGTGAAATCCTAGTGAAAGCGTAACTGGTCGTAGCTGGTCATTCATACTAACTATCAAATACAGACGACAAGCCCCTGCTTTCAAACCCGTGCACATCCTGTTCTTTAAATGGCCGCTTAAGGAAAGAGTAAAGAGACCGGTGCTGGTCTGCATCCTGAGATTCATATGCTACAGACAAATGGAGCCTCATTTCCACTTAACATGTATGGAGTACCCCAAGAGAAGTCAGTTATGTACCTAAGTGATTGAGGTCCACATATATGGTACTATAACAGTTATAACAGCATCAATTTAAACTTCTATAGCCCATTCCACATTTATTTGTTCTCTCAATCTTTAAAACCTTCTTGTGCTATTTAAATACTAGTACTGAAGTTAAATGACATACCCAAGGTCATGTAGTAAGTGGTACAGCTAGGACTTTAAGCCATATCTTTCAACTCCTAACCTGATGTTCTTTCTACTCTTTGCAAATATTGAACCACCCTTGCAGCCTAAGAATAAATCCCACCTGATGGTAATGAATAATTCTTTTAATATACTGTTGGATTCGATTTGCTAGTATCTTGCTGAGAATTTTTGCATCCATGTTTATCAGAGATATTGGCCTGTGATTCTCCCTTTTAGTGGGGTTTTTGTCTGGTTTTGGAATCAAGGTAACACTGGCCTCATAGAATGAGTTTGGAAGTTTTCCTTCCATTTCTATTTTTTGGAACAGTTTGAGAAGAATAGGTATTAACTCTTCTTTAAGTGTCTAGTAGAATTCCCCCGGGAAGCCAGATGGCCCTGGACTTTTATTTGTTGGGAGATTTTTGATTACCGATTCAATTTCTTTGCTGGTATTGGGTCTATTCAAATTTTCTATTTCTTCCTGTTTCAGTTTTGGTAGTTTATATGTTTCTAGGAATTTATCCATTTATTCCAGATTGCCCAATTTGTTGGCATACAGTTTTTCATAATATTCTCTTTTAATTGTTTGTATTTTTGTGTTGTTGGTTGCAATGTCTCCTCTTTCATTCGTGATTTAAAAGAAGATCTTAAACCCATAAGAAATGCAAATCCTGGAGCTCCACCGCAGACCAACTAAAGCACACGCTCTGAGGTCGGGTCCTATGGTAGGCAGAATACTAACTAAGATGGCCCCCATTAATTTCTTTATGATTGACAAAGATTTAAAAGAAAAATAATCCTCAGTTCTTCAAAGTTATGGAGAAACAAACATTCTTAAACATTAGTATTGGAATCACAAATTATTACAGCCTTTCAGGAGGATAGTTTGACAGTGTGGATTCTTAAAAATGCACATATCCTTTGACTCGGCGTTTCCACTTGTAGGAATTTAAATTTACATGTGCCAAGTGGAACAATAAATAAGGATTAAATATTGCAATTACAGCACAACCACATTACAATTTTTTCATGCATTTGTACTGCCATGGAATGATGCTGAACTCTAATGTTTAGCAAATAGCAAAATGCCACAGACAGTTTGCTCTACTTCATTTTAGTTTTAAAAATCATGTGTATAATTGCATATAAATATCTGTTAAGAGACATACAGTCTACTCTCATTAATCATGGTCATTTCATTTTATAAAGAACAAATCAACACTGAACTAGCCAATGCTAAACCATTGCTCATAGGGGAAATATAGGGTTCAATTCCTGAAAGCCTCTGGTCCCAACATTTTCATCAAGCAATCAACATATAACTCTGCTTTTGATGTGTTTCTATTTAAAGACAACTTATTTAAATACATTGCTGATTCATTAACATGGAGCTCAAGGCCAACAGCATTATAATTCATGCCTGAACAAAGCTTCCCTAATGTATTTTCTCCATAAGGAACACCATTGCCTCCTTGCGTTCAAGAATATTAGCCAGCACTTAGCACTCCACTTGGGGACCATTTCAAACAGTGAAATCACCAATAAACACACACACACACACACACACACACACACACACACAAAACTGCAAAAAATGTGGCACTAAGTAAACCACAGGAAGGATACTTGTTACAGGAGAGCTGAAACAAGAAGGCAGAGAGTTACCTTGTTTGACCTCAACTAGGAACATGCACGTTTGGGCAACTCAACATTTCTGCTGCTCTGTGCATGTCTGTGAATGATGGCAAAAACACCCAAGTGTTGACTCTGGTACTACAAATAAATATCACCAAGTAAGCGATTTTGCAAATATGCAAGCCGTGAATAATGAGGATTGACTATGTATCAACATGTCAACTGAAGTCACATTTATATACTGTATTGCCTGAACTTCTCAACAATGAACATGTGTAAAAAAAAGAAAAAGAAGCTTCTTTCCATTTTGAAAGAGTAAAGAGAAATACAGTTCACAGTTTGGATTAGCAAACTCTACCTTCTGCTTAAACTGTGGATAGTTATATTAACTCTATTAAAAGTATATGTTAACTTCTAAAACTTCTAATTGGCTCTCAGTTCCTTCAAGAGAATACATGGCACTTAGGAGGTGCTCCATAAATGTTCCATGAATCGATATATTTCTTCAAATGTCAGTTTGTCCATGCTGCTCACATTATAAAATATTCTTCGATAAGGTAACAATTAAAAGTAGAGCTAAAAGTTGTGACATGGGCATTTTGCAAAACTTCTTCACATAGAAATCACCACTTATCCCTAAATCTCATCAGGGAAGTCATTTTTGGGAAAGAAAATTAGTCTCTTTAATAGGAATCATCATGGAAGCACCACACCATGAGAACCATCTGACATCAAAGACTTGTCAACCAACTTCCTAAAATATTCTCGGGGTAACTGGATATTTATGAAAATCAAAAACAACAACAACAACAAAAACAAACAAACCTCTGTACCAATTTATGGAAACAAGGATGATCAGACTGCTGGTCTTTCGCCCATGGATCTGTATGCCCATTATGGCCATCACCTGAACCCAATTTCTACCACTATTGATCATTCTCAATTAAGTGTATAGGTTGAAAAATTGATACAGAATACATTCTGCAAGGTTGCGTGGTCAACAATATTCATCAGTTCCAAAGCTCTCAGCCAGGTCTCAATATCGGTCCACTATGAACCAGTCCTCCAGAGGGTCACGACCACAGAAGCAATACTAGGATGAGCTCTCCTAGAGCCACATGGCTTTATTTCTAACAATAGTCAGTACTAACAATACTAACAATAACTCAAACCCATAAAGTGAAGAAAACAAGAATTCCTTCTGGTCTCACCCTGCTAGGTAAAGTCCTGTGGTATATTTATCATAGTCATTAATATTAACAATAGGTAACACACTAATAGCAGTTAATGGCAAAATACAGTCAGTTTGGAGAAAACAATTAAAGGTACCCTTAACTATTTATATGATTCTTTCCATTAAATAGGATGGGTGTTAAGTGTGTTGTTAACCCTTTCATCTTTTTGAGTTCCCACAAATGTTTTGGTTTTTTGTTCCTTTTGAGTTTTAGCTATTGTGATTTAGAGTGAGGCTCAGCCAGAGTAAATGGACTTTACATGTGAAAGTTAGGGCACAGGGGAGCAGCGTGGCTGCACACAGAGGTAACGGGTAAGACACGGATTCATAGTCCCATTAACATAGTCCCCTGCTGAGAGGCTCAATGTATGATTTTGTTCCTTCTTTCATGTAGAAATATTCTAAAGCAGTGTTTCTCAAACTTTTTGGTCTTAGGACACTTTTACACTCTTTAAAATTATTGAGGAAACCCAAAGAGCCTATCTTTGTATAGCTTATGTTTCTTGGTATTTATTCTATTAAAAATTTAAGCAAAAATTTATAAAATATTTTAATTCCCTTAAAAACAAAATAATGAGTCCATTACATGGCAAAATAAATAATATATTTTATGAAAAAAAGCCACGATTTTCAAAACAAGGAAAATTTAGTGCAAAGAAGCACTGTTTTATATTTTTGCCAATCTTTTTATGTCTGACTTAATAGAATACAGCCGGGTTCTCCCACCTGCTTCTGAATTCAATCTGCTGTAATACCTACCACACCTCTTGCGGCCTCTGGAAACTCAACTGTATACTTGAATGAGAATGACAATGAAAGAAACAAATGATGTTTTAGTATTATTATGGAAATAATCTTGAACTCACAGAATCCCTGAAAGGGTCTCAAGGACAAAGAGTGACCAACCTGTCAGGTTTGGTGGGCTTATCCTAGTTTTATTTTTTCAGTTTTTATTTAAATTCCAGTTAGTTAACATACAGTGCAATATTAGTTTCAGGTGTACAATATACTGATTCAACACTTCCATACAACACCTGGTGCTCAATGCAACAAGTACCCTCCTTAATCCCCATCACCTATTTCACCCGTCCCCCCACTGACCTCCCCTCTGGTGACCATCAGTTTGTTCTCTGGAATTCAGAGTCTGTTTCTTGGTTTGCCTCTCTCTCTCTCTTTTTTTCCCCTTTGCTCACTTGTTTTGTTTCTTAAATTCCACATATGAGTGAACTCATAAGGTATTTGTCTTTCTCTGACTCACTTATTTCGCTTAGCATGATACTCTCTAGCTAGTTTTAGCACGAAAATCCCATGTCCTGGCGAAAACCCTTAGTCTGAGGCAAACCAGGAAGAGTGGTCACCCTCTCTGTACCTCACCCTAAGAATAGCAGCGCTAAAACAAAATTTAAAAGATCAACTTGCTTAAGATCACAACATCCACTGACTACCGCTATGTCTTCAAAAGCACAAGGCTACCTAACTCCTGGGTATGTATGTATTCATTGGGAGTTTTATAAAGTACATATTAATAATGTACTAATTTGAAATCAGTGGAATCTTCTAAGTAACAAATACCTAAGCATATACAAAATAGAGGCTTGATATAGTTTATTAAGAAAAGTTAAAATTAAGCTATTTTTAATTTGTCTGTGGTTTGGGACCTTGGGAATGAACCAATAGAATTTAATAAATGGTAATTAAAATATATTTATTTTTTGAACGAAAAGTAGTCTGCACCATTTTATTAAGTATTTATTCACAAAATGCAATCATTCAGAATTCTTGCTATCACAGTAACTAATTACCTTGGACAACAACTAAAAATATTTAGCTTCCCGAGCATTAGCTCATTTTTATTTATTTTTTTTAGAATTAGTTCATTTTTTAAAATGCCTTACTGAATAAAGTATATTAACTTTGCTTTATGACATTCAAGTGCCAAGCCACATGTTTTCCCTCCATCACCTTTAGTTCCTCTTAAATGAAATTGTGTATGAGTAAGTCTTCAGTCAAATAATGCATCATCTGTTTCCATCATTTTTTCCTTTTTTTAGATGGATTTCTTAAATGTTATGTATATAACAACTAACAGTACTAGTATGATCTTTTAATAATTCCTAAGATCCTTTTTTAAAAAACATGAATGACAAAATCATACTATTTAGATTAAAATGTTATAAGAAATCACCATCGTAACCAGTGATTTTCCTTCATGTGAGATATTTTACATTATTGAATTGGCAACGGACATTCATTTCAAGCTCAAGACATTTTTCTTGCCATCTTTCTCACAAAATTAAATGTGTACCTACAGTTGCTATGTTACTGGTATAAGCCTTACCTTGGCATAGTAATTTTGTTTAAATAAATCATTTTCTGAAAAGGTGTTTGCTGAAACTTTAAAATGTATTTCCAAAAGCAATAATCCCCTAAAAGAAAAAATGTGTCTCCCTTCTCCGATTTTATTTTTTTGAGGTATTTTTTTACTCTTCCATTGTCTGTAAGCTCATTAAGAAGGATATTTATGATTTTTTTTTACAAAGGAATATGTCTTATGTCAGTGCAAAATTTCAGAAGATATGCAGAACATGATTTAATAGCTTTTCTATTTCAAATTTTAAAAAGCAAACTTTTACAGTGAAATACCACTAATATTTCAAACCCCACAATTTTGATAAAGGTCACTTGTAATTACTTAAGATAATAATTATATGATCCAAGTAATGTAAAAAAGCATCAAATAGGCAAAGATAAGGTAAGCATCACAGTATTTTTCAAACACATTTCAAAAGGGACAAAGGTCTGAATCCCATTTGATAATCATGCATCAAAATCTGGTAAAATAGTAGAATCTAAAAGTTATGTTTATTGTAGATCAACTGCTCTATAGCAGAAATGACACTCACACACTAATGTCCCTGCCAGGAGTTTCTCCAAAGTTTAGCTTACTCTCCAACAATTTCTCAAAGGGAAAAAAAATTACTTTCCTACTTAAAAACTTCCATGGATATCCATTCCCTGGAAGATGAAGTCTAAACTTCTTAGCGTAAGTACATAGTGCTCATTCAGCCCCCCCAAAACACCTCATCTGTTGCCAATTCATTCCTTCAACAAGTAGGTCTGGATGCCTTTCGGCACCTGGCGCACAGTGGTGCTCAACCACACCTTCCGTATCAGCAACAGCAACTCCTTACAAGCCCACATTCCCATGTGCCTTTGGACACACTTCCTTTTTCCTGTGAAGATATAGCACAGTGCAGGTGAGAAGTTGATACAAGAGGAACAAATCAGGAAAATTAAAAAGTGTCACTGTGTCAGTTTTGCCCATTCATAAATAACACCTAAATAATTTTATTAAGTCCCATGGAGGGGAAAAGACGTCTATTCAATTTGGATTTCTACTCTGTTTTACTAGGAGAATTCTGATGAGAAAATTATCACTATTTTTGTCTGCGTCATTTTTTAATTGACATACAGTAAAAACGGAGATCTTATGTATTCAGTCCAAGTCTCCAAAACAGCAAACACCGGTGTAACCAACACTGAAAACAAAATATAGGACCCAGCTCCAGGAATCAAAAGGTTTGGTCATGCTCCTTTCCAGTCAATTTCTCTCTCCAATCCCTGCACAATTACTTTTTTATTCTATCATCACATATTTTTTTAATCTATTCTTAGACTTCAGTATAAATAGAAACATAGTGTATGTAGATTTTTTAATCTGGCTTCTTTCACTCAGCATAATATTTTTGAGATTCATCCACCTTGTTGCGTGGATCATTAGTTTCTTATTACTATTGCTGACTAGTGTATGAACACAGCTGACCCTTGAACAACATGGGTTTGAACTATGCAAATCCACTTATGCATGGATGTTTTTCAATAAGTGCATTCCAATACTATATTTTTCTCTTCCTTATGATTTTCACAGTAACATTCTCTCTTCTCTAGCTTTATCAGAAAAATAAAGTACATAATACAAATAACATAAAATGTGTGTTGACTGTTTATGTTATTGGTAAGGCTTCCAGGCAACAGTAGGCTATATTAAGAGGTAAGTGTTGGGGGAGTCAAAAGTTATATGTGGATTTTCAACTGTGCAGCGGTCAATGCTCCCAGGCTCCCCCATTGTTCAAGGATCAACTGTATACCATACCTTTCATGTATTTATTAACATTTTGTGTATCTTCTTTTGTGAGATGTCTGCTCTACTCTTTTTCCATTTTTAAAAATTAAATTATTCACCTTTTCATTACTAATTTGTGAAATTCCTTTAAATATTCAGTACACAAATTGTTTTTCAGGTCTAGATGTTGCTAGTATGTTTTCCTAGTCTGTGGTTTGTCTGTTCATTATTTTGACGGTGTTTTGTGATGAGCAGAATTTTTAATTTTGATGAAGTCCAGTTTCTTAATGGTATTTAGGGTTACTGCTTTTTGTGCCTTGTTCAAGAAATTTTTGTCCACCCTTAAATTTTCTATTAGAAGCCTTTTGATTCTAGGTTTACATAGTATAGTCTATGATCAATTTTTTCTACATGAAGTAAGACAGGATTTGAAGGTTCTTGAATAATTATTTGAATTATATCACTGTTTAAGAGAGACAGGGATTCAGCCTCATGCGGATGAAGTGGGGCATAAAGCCCTCCATTTCTCCACCCTGGAAAGAGGCTGAGCAGGTCCACCAGGTTCAGGCCCTGAGGCTAAGGCAGAGGAATGGAATAATACTTTGATGTCTACACATTACAGTTTATTTAGAAACTGCATGGTTTCCAACTCTTGTGTATGCCCACAGATTACACAAATCTAATTTAAGTATTCTCTGCACTTTCTTTTTTTAAGATATTATTATTTATTTGAGACAGGGAGAGTGTGCACACAGAGGGAGAAGCAGACTCTCCACTGAGCAGACAGCCCTACTTAGGGCTCGATCCCAGAACCCTGAGATCATGACCTGAGCTGAAGGCAGATGATTAACCAACTGAGCCACCCAGACACCCCTGGATTTTTTGTTATCAAAAACTGTAGTCCCATTATTTACAATTGCCCATTATTCACCCTACGTGCCAACAATCCTCTCTAGATTAGGAGCACGCTGCTCCTATCAGAATGGTTTTCTCATCAGAGGTTGCATCTTTGTCATGGGTAAAAGGCTAAACACAGAGTTGTTTTTGGTTGATTCATCAGTCAACTCAATACTATAGTTACTGGCCTAAATACTCATAGCCTTTCCCTAGACAGAACAATTTTCTGGTGTTCCCAAAACACATTAAAATGAAATAGAAGCCTTAAAAAAAAGTCCTCAGTAAGTGGCTACATTTGTTGACTCTACAACTTAATGATGTTGAGGCCTCTGAGCCACCCTTGTGGTCTCTTCCTCACGGTCACTAGATGACTGCTGCAGCTCCAGCCATCGTTCTGGATTTGCTTTAGGTTCTGTGGGTCAGGATTTCAGAAAGGGCCCAAAAAGGATGGCTTGTCTTTGCTCCATAATGTCTAGAGACTAGCTAGGACAATTTAATGGGCTGGGAGGGCCTCGAATGGCTGAGGTCTGGAATCATCTGCAGGCTCTTCACTCTCACATCTGGCACCTAGAGGCTATATATCAAAGACCCGCCTCTCCACATGGCTAGGGCTTCTCACAGTGTGGTGGTGTGGGTTCCAAGAGAGACACCTGAGCTCAGGGAGCCCCCAAGAGAATCACCCAGATGGAGAGCACTGAAGAGGGATTGCTCAGAGTGCCAGGAAAGGCAGCATTAGATGAAAAAGCTTACTGATATATTTTAACTAGTAGCAAGAAAGAGGCAGTTTTCTGGGTTTTTTTCATCTTGAAATTAGATCTCAGACTGTTACCTGGCAAATTATTTGTCACTCATGTAGAAAAAGATGACAAATATCCTTAAGTTCCAAAACTAGGCCATCACCAGAAGCTCTTTGTCTGTGGGGTAGTCACCTAAGATCTCTAAACTTCAGTTTCCTCTGTATAATAATAATAATACAATAATAAAAGGATTATTATAGTATATACTGATAGAATGCTACAATAATAATGGAATCAAACAATAATACTACCTTGCTCAATTCATGTGAACGTTAAATCTTACCCATCATGAGGTCTGGAACATGAGAAGTAATTTTCATGATTTAGTTCCTTGTTCTTATCTGCCTGGCAAAATCCTATTCAGTCACTGCAACCCAACTAAAAGACATGTACAGCAAGAACTCCCTCCCTCACCACAGCAAAGTCAGTTCCTTCCATGTTCCTCACACGTTCATTATAGCACTTCAATTCAATGTTATAATTATGTTTATTCATTCAGTGAATATTTGTCAAATGCCTACCATGTGTCAAAAACTGTGCTTGACAATTGTTGGACAATGTTTAGTAAAAACAGTCTGAGTCCTTAACGATCACAAAGCTTACTCTCTAATGTCTGCACACACACAATTCCTTGACTGAGAGTCACCACGGTATCTTACTTAGCTCACACCATGGCATTAGAGTCTCACAAATGTTTTTTCAATCAATTTTCCACAGAAGATAGAGTAGCTTAATCCTTGTTCACAGCCGGTTGATTGTTAGGTAATCAAACACAATCTGTATTAAAATAAATTACTGCAATATTAACAGGTAATGTTTCCATTTAGGGGAATCTGAGATCCCAGAGACACTAGAATGAGAAGTGAAAGAGGAAGGAAGGAAGGAAGGAAGGAAGGAAGGAAGGAAGGAAGGAAGGAAGGAAGGAAAGAAAGGAGGGAGAGAAAAAGGGGAGGAAGGAGGGAAAAAGAGAAAGAGAGAAAGAGAGAAAGAGAGAAAGAGAAAGGGAAAGGGAAAGGGAAAGGGAAAGGGAAAAGGAAAAGGAAAAGGAAAAGGAAAAGGAAAAGGAAAAGGAAAGAAAGAAAGAAAGAAAGAAAGAAAGAAAGAAAGAAAGAAAGAAAAAGAAAAAGAAACAAAGAAACAAAGAAAAGAAAAGATCAATCGATCCAGGAAACCTCATTCACATTCCCAGTTCAACCAATCCTCTTTCATGTTTTTACTATTATTAGGTCAATGATTCCTCAAAATCCTGGCAGCAGAAAAGAATGATACTGGTCATTTTGGTGGTTCTCTGTGGTCATTCCCCTGTGATCTATGGTTGACCAGCTGCAACCTACACAAGCCTAACGGACTGCAAAACAGCTATCCAAAAGAGCTACAGTCCTGTACTTATGGAATGGAAACACGCAGGTGAGTAATTACCCTAAGGAATATTCCTGTACATATCACCACATCCCACAGGAAACTTCCAGTGCAGCTCAGGTATGGGCTGAGAGGCAGCCAGCAAGAGGACACACCGCACAGCTACTGCTGTGTGTCTAAGTGAAAATGGGCCCGGTGCTGACTTCCCTTTGGAGGAGAAAATACAAACACATGAATGCACAGACAGTTTCTTCTCCTGTTCCTAGAAAAACAAGTAAGGAAAGAATTCCCTACTACCCTCACCAAATTCTAAATGGAGAAGGGAAAGAGGTACGCAAATTTCCGTGTGTGACGCATGATAAAAATTTATTCCTCTCATGTCTGTCCAAGATCATAAAAAATAAGTCGGTAGCTGTCATCATGGTCTTATCCTGGACACTTAAGGATAAACATTAAACACCTTGGGGTACTTCTTTCCAATTTAAAGCTAAACCCAGGTTTACAATTACCGTCTGTGTTAAAAGTAATGTGCTCACATGTGAATTCCTTGAACGTTTTAAATCCAGGGATTTGTGTACGGGCATTTGTGTTTAGATGTATGCTGAGTGTTCTTTCTTTCATTCGCCTTGTTCTGTGTGAAGCTATAAACACGTTTTAAGGAATTAAGTGGTCAGTTAACAAAGTCTCACATGTGAAAATGGCATATCTAAATCGTGGGTATAGTCAGAGGAAAAGAGCACTGAGTATCAAGTCGACTTTGCAAGCTGGGATGCAAACTGAAGGAAGTACAGGGTAAATTCAAATCACAATACTAGATCATGCAGAACTGCCAAAAACGGGAAACAGGCCGAATGCCCCTCCACCGAACACCAGACAGCCACACAATAGAACAGTATCTGCAATGAAAAGCAGTGAAGAGCTGATGTGTGCTATCACAGGGATGAACCTTGAAAACATGCAAAGTAAGAGAAGCCAGTCACAGAAGAATACATGTTGTACGATTCCATTACACAAAATGCCTAGAACAGTCAAGTCCACAGAGACCGAAAATTGGTAAGTGGGCTCATAGAAGTGAGGGCGGAGGGAAAAGGATGGTGGGGGGAAATGGGGACTGACTGCTAATGGGTACAGGGTTTCTGTCCAGGGGGGTGAATATGTTCTAAAATTCATATGGCTGCACAATTCTGTAAATAGACGAGAAACCACTGAATTTTAAACAGGTGAATCACAGGATGCATGAATTATAGTTCAATAAAGGTGATAAAAATTGGATAACACTTTGTAGCAGTAAATGACACGGGTATCTACTTCATGTATTTAAAAAGACACAAAATAAATAATTGCCTATACTCTTAAGAATACATATGGGAGAAGAAAGAGGGAAGCAAAACTGGGTAAAAGAACTCTTCTTCTGAGCTTAATGCCACAAACTGAACACACATACTTTATCTCAGCCAACTGGTACAGCCACCAAATGTTCTAATAATCTGTGGCAAAGTTTCCCCACCTGCTTCAGAGCCCCCATTACATACACAGTCCTTAATACTGGGGGAAAGCAGTTCTAGAAGAGTGAAAGAGAAGGATTTTTTTTAATGTATTTTATTTTGAAAGGTTGAATAGGAAAACAGAGCCAATAAGAACAAAAGAGCAAATGTTACTTTTATCAGCAAGACCTAGTTGTAAAAAAGAGATTAGCTAAACAAACGTAACGTCCATGGGGTGGAGGACCTTCCTTAATGAAATCAAAGGCCCACACCAGCCAGTGTTAAATACATGTTTGAAAAATGCTGCCAAGTGCTGCCACCTTAACTCAGAATAAAATTTCAGAAGACAATTTGATTTTCCTACCAACCATGTTAGGTGCCTTGCCTAGGTTTATGAATTATTAAAGAAAGATTTCAGTTAAATATAAAAATTCCATGAAGAAAATATTACCGACAATGCTTAGGGTATCATTCATTGGAAGAAGTTGCAGGTAAATTCATATAATAATGAGGGATTAGTATCTATCAGGAGGCTGAGAGCGTCAAATAACAGGAAAAAAAAAAAAACTATAAGAAATGGAAACAGAGCCCCACCTCAGGCTCCCTGCTCATCTGAGGGTCTCCTTCTCCCTCTCCCTCTTCCCCCCCACTCGTGCCCCCACCTCAAATAAATAAATAATCTTAAAAAAAATCAGAAACAGGAAATAACAAGAAGTCATGTGCAAGGAGTGCTCAGCTGCTCAACCTGACGTCAAGGATCCCAGGACTTCCAGTCTTTCCACCGGGCCCCATAATCCAATCCCTCTGTCTCCAAGCCAAAGGCAGCAGTTCTAGGTGTCAACTACCAACAAGTCCACATCCAAAAAACAAAGAAAAGAAAAGGAAGGCAGGAGGGGAGGAAGAGATGAAGGAAGGAAGGAGGGAAGGGAGGGGCAGGGAAGCAAATAAGGCATTTTCTTATATTTGAGAAAGTCTTCTCAAACGTCTGCTTGCTGACTTGCCCTCAGCTCCCAGGCCAGGTTTGGCTGCATGACCACGCATAAACCAATCCCTATCAAAGGGAATGAGACCACGGCGACTGGCTCATTCTAACCCTGATTTGCCCCTGGAGCAGGGGAGGAGAGGTCAGCCCCCAAAATCAACTGGGAGGGTAGAACAATGAACAAAGTCAGGGCTCTTCCAGGACAGAAGGTGAGCAACCATCACAAAGGAAAGGTGATCAGAGCGGTGAGTGATCCAAACACCACCTTAACATGCAGAACAAATAAGCGAGGCTGTTTAACCCTCAGGAGAGAAGTCTATGATGAAATCTTCAAATATGTGAAGGATTGTGTGAAAGAGAAGATCCCTGATTAATCTGAGGCCAGACAAACTGTCTGTCTCCAACAATATATTCAGGGCAGACCTGTGAAGGGCAGCGATTTGACTGTTCATATCAAGACTGACTCACCGTCTATTGAGAGCATAGTGTTTGGATAGAAGGCTGAACTAGCTAATCTAAGTTTGGCTGAGTCAAGCATGTAGGAAACTTGCCCGTAACTTCCTTCCTCATCCACCTCAACAAGTCTGCCAATTCAAGTTAAAAACCTAAAATGATGACGGTAAATGGCAAGAAAAGAAACAACAGAAAGGTCAAACAGCCTTTTCTTGAATCCAACTATATAGTAAAGAAAATAAAGAAAATTCAGAGGGGGCTAAAGCAATTGTAAACATCAGTGCCATTTTCTTTTCATTCCTCTCGTATTCTTCGCTCCCAGCTCCATTCCCATCACGGGCAACTCTTCCTATGGCTGGTCTAAGTAGAAGAACAGATTGCACATCAGGCAGGGGCTCTAGCCTCAGCCAGAATTTACTAAATAAATACCAATATCTGAGAATTCCTTATGCCTTTCTTTGCTGTACACTCTAACTGACAACATTAGCGAGTTAAAGGAGCAATGCAAGAGACGTCATGAAGACCACAGGGGTGGGGGAGACCCTTACTTCCAATCACATTCTTCTTCTCTTCCCATTTCCGTTCTGACCTATTTTCATGCAACTAATATTGATGATTAGTTAGACAAATAATATGATCTCAACCCAAATTTATTTGGCTTTAAGAACACAACTTCAGTCAATTGTGAGCAAAGTTATTAAGTTTATATTCAATTACTGCAAAATCCGAGTCAGGACATTCTCCCCAACACCACATTTGAAAATGATTTAACAAAATGTAGATGTGAAATTTACTTAGGTTGTTCCTGTGCTCCAAAACAACTCAGATTTTGAGACGTAAAACGAAAAGGACCTAAATTTAATTGAGAAGAGTCCTTGATCCACACTCTCCTTCATCTTAATCATTTATATCTTTGTTTACACATTTGACGGCAGATACTAAACTATGAGCACTACTGGCTTTAAAAGGCAAAACTTCTGATCTTAATGCAGCAATTGTCAGAGATAGTTTGTCTTTTCCTTACTTTCAGAGAGGAAAATCCATAGCCACCCCACTTAGTTCATGTCTAAAAGTGTAGCCACTTCTCTCTGCTGCCTGGAGATTTCCCCAGTGTGGTATTTGCCAAGCACATCATATTGCTACTTCCACAGAACTTTCACCAAAGACCTAGACCTACTTTTTCCAATCTAAATAGTTAATTCTTGAGTATCAACCCAATGGAAACGTCTCCGTTTTTCTCTTACCTGATCTTCTCTTCATCCTATATGCCCTTCACCTTACTGCTCACCCCCACCAGAGGAAACTAACAAAGTTTAAGACAGGCACCTTACTTGATTGGGCCACTGCTAAGGCCCAGGGAGGGGTCCTAACAATGTTTCCATGATGCACCTCAAGTTTGCAAAAATTAGATACTTTAACTTCAACTTGTGAAGACTGCTGTCTCTTTCACTTTGATATCCACTCTATCACACTTGGGCTTATGTAGCATTTTCAGGATCTGTACAGATAAAAATTGAATTGGGTATCTATTCAGTATGCCTTCAGTGGGATATATTTTTGTGGTTCGCAGTAACTTTCTTGTATAGTTCAGTTATTGCTAGTTGTCCGTAAGGTAGAATTGTCTTGCTGGGTGATGACATAAAAAACATCAGTAACAAACTGATTTTATGGTTATCAACTCAAAGATCATTTGTTTGTTTGGTTTCTAAAAAAAGATTTTATTTATTTATTGAGAGAGTGTGTGCACAAGCAGGGAAAGGGCAGAGAGAATCTCAAGCAAGCTCCAGGCTGAGTGCAGAGCCCAACATGGGGCTCGATCTCATGACCCTGAAATCATGACCTGAGCTGAAACCAAGATGTCAGGCACTTAACCAACTGAGCCACCCAAGTGCCCCTCAAAGATTATTTACAATTAGTCACTGTGTGCGAAAACTTAAAATGCCCCGAAAACACAGAGCTCACATATGAAAGAAGTTTGATAGATGCTTCCCACATGTTGGCAATAATACTAAAAACGGACATGACATTATCAGTAATAGGCTGTGATACTAAAATAACTTCTCTAAATATGTTGAAAATAAAAATATAATTTTGATGGGCCATGATACATACTGAATTATGTATTTCCACTATCTCTGTAGAATATGACTTTACAAAATTGTTATATTATGAAGAAGCTATCCAAGAGTAAGCACCCTCCCTCAAAAAAAGTCAAGGAAAAAGTGTTATAAAAGTACAATCTGTATTTTTATATGATTGTGTTTTTTCGAGAATTCTGTGATATTCATGGCTTTTTTTTTAGTTCTGTACTTTGTAATTTCTCAAGCTTTCTTTCTCATTCTAAGCAATCACATTAGTACCTGTTTTTTGTATTAACAGTTTTACATTATTTATCTTTAAAAGGACCCCTACACTGATGAAACTTCAGATCCCACAAAACCCAGAGCCATATTTGTCTCATTCTTGAAAATGCTATCTTCCCTTGGCTTCTGGGAAATCATACTCTTGTTTTCCTCCTACCTTCCTGACTACTCCTTCTCAGTCTCATTTATTAGATCCTCCTCCAAACCATAAAAGTAGAGGTGCATGAAGACTCTGTTCTGGGCTGCCTCCTCCTTTCTGACAATTCACTTCCTCTAGGTGACCCCATCCAACCCCATGGCTCTAAAGAGCATCTTCCAACTGTTGATCGCCAGCCCTAACCTCTCTGTGAGGCTTTGTCTTGGTTACACAGCTGTTTACTCCACATCCCCACAGAATATCTAACAGGAGTCCCAAACTCTCCATGGCCAAAATAGAACTCTTGAGTTTGCTATCTAAACCCACTGCTCTCCCAGTGGTCCCCATCTCTGGAAATCGCCCACCAGTGCTTTTCTTCATGTCTAAAATCTGAGAGTGATCACTTCCACTCACCAGCAAGTCTTGACAAGCTACCCTCAATATATCCCAAATCTGTTACTTCTTTCCCTCTCCCTCATTGCTACCGTAATCCAAGCCACCATCCTCTCTCACCGAGAAAACAAGAGCCTCTGCCTTAGACTCTTGGCCTTCCCCCATTCTATTTGCTACAAAAGCAGATGATCTTTTTTTTTTTTAAAGTAAATTATAGTATAACATCCTTCTCCTTAAAATGCTCCAGGGCCCCCCATTATACTTAAAATTAACATTTAACTCTGGTTTACAAAGCCACACAAGATCTGACTTCTTCCCATCTCTTTGGCTTTGCCTTCTAACACCATCCCCATACCTCACTGATCTTCTTAGAAGTTTTCTCCCCTAAATACATTTTGCCCCCTGATCTTCCTGATTTTCCCCACACCTTGCACTTTCTTTTCTTCAGCTCCCAACCTAAATATTATCTCTTCCTGACCACTTGAAATGCCTCAGTCATTTCCTGTCACATCACCCTATTTTATTTCTCTGCATCACACTTAGACCTCTGCCAACCTGATAAATTTCAGTATGTTTATTGGCTTACTATCTGATTCTCCCTAGAAATCTTGCATGACATTTTCGCCATGATGTCCCCACCAGCTGAAACAGTGTTTCACATACCTTCTTAAGCCCTCAATACACAGTTCTGAAAAATGGTACTAATGATCTCGACTATGTGTGTCTATGACTGCAGGCCTGTCTCAAAAATTATACTGTTTGGTTTGGAAAAAAAAAAAAAAAAAAAAAGGTGGACAAAGCTGATACCACAACTTTCTTCACATGACCACTGCTCGAAACCATATTTTTTCACTTCAGAGAGGCACTGAACCATATGATTTGTTTTTGTGGTCATAAATATGCTTCAGGAGCCATACGACCAGGCTCCAGAACTATGGAAAAGCAAGTAAGGCACTTCTGTCCTAGAAAAAGACATCCTATTTTGTTTTCGAGGTAAGACTTGTTTATTGTGTCTCTGCAGGAGGCATCGAAAGTACAAAAACTTGGGGTATGTGGGTGACTCAGTTGGTTAAGCGTCTGACTCTTGATTTCAGCTCAGGCTGTAATCTCAGGGTTCTGATCTCAGGATCGTGAGATCAAGCCCTGTGTTGGGCTCCTTGGGCTCTGCACTCAGCAGGGAGTCTGCCTGAGATTCTCTCTCTCTTCCACTGTGCCTCCGCCCACACTCTCTCTCTCTCTTTTTCTCTCTAAAATAAACAGATAAATCTTTTAAAAAACTACAAAAACTTACATTTAATACATTCCCAAATTGCTGTTCTTTGTGGAATTCTTTCACAACCTGGTGTTTTACCATGCTTATGTAGACGTAAGCAACTGGTTTGTTGTAGAGAATTCTTCCTAGGCTTTCCATGGTGCCAGTGCCACAGATGCTCATAGAGCCTGCCATGATCGTGCCATCTAAGAAAGTCTAGAGTAAACTACAATCTGCAGCAAATGTCTTACTACTACAGAAGTGTAGACTACATGAAGCTTTCCTCAGTCAGTATTACTGGGCCACTGCATTTGGGTGGCTGGTCATCACGACCATCTCTCTTGCTCACTTTGCTAGAGAGGCCTTCCTAAGAGCACAACAGGAGGAACCAGATATATAAAAACAGTCTTTCGACTGCTGCCACCCATCATTACCCTCAGAAAAAGAAAAAATGGGAGGAATAGGAGTGGGCATGCAAGGGGGAAGAAGAAAAGGAAAACAAGAAAAGGAAGGAAGAAAGAAGAAAGGGAGGGGGAAGGGGAAGAAAGAGCATCAAATAAGATGTTCCAAACGAAAACAACACTAACACACAATTTCCATTATTTTCACTGTACAGACGGACTGCAGACAAGTGAAAGGATAGCATACCTTTGCATGAAATCATCTACAGACCTTTAGGGGTGTCAAAGCCTAATGCTGGCCAGAGAAGTTGGCCAGATAGTCCAAACTGGAGACGATCAAATCTGACCCAATCCTGGCTGGATCTACAGATTCTTGAAGGTCAAGTAACATTTAGCACAAAAGCGACTGCCTGGCTGAAGCAGATCTGAGCTACTCAGAACAGATGTCAGTTTAAAAAAAAAAAAAAAAAAAGCAAAAAACAAAACAGTTGTTAATGGGAAAAGAATGACACAGATTTCTCAATAATGTCTGAGGTCATTTCTTACTAGCAGATTCCAAATAGTAGCAAACTAGGAGTATACCAGATTGTCAATCAAAAGACAATATATGAAACCTAAATTTTTAAAGATAGGTATGGAAGCTCTAGTGGAAAAGCTAGTGCTATTCTAATGCCAATATATTCAGAAATAAGACCAGTGTGATTTTATGACATAAACTGAACATTTTTCAGACCCAGAAATTCGTAACTACAGATACAGAAATAGAATGATACCAGGGGGAAAAAAGTTTGTTACATGAACTGGATCCAAATATTTTTCAAAATTTCAAAGTAAGGAAACCAAAGCCTGATATAATTCTAAGATTTTTCATAAATAAATTATGCATGTTGAAGGAAATACAATCCACCCACTGTGTTCATATGTAAATAGAGCACTGTTGAAGATTTTAAACAGTAAACAATATTTTTAAGGTTTGAGGGATTTTTCCCTTTATTCAAGGAGTCATATTTACAAAAACAAATGGATTATAAAAACAAAAGCTTGTGTTTTGAAATCTTAAAACGTACTGGCCAGCCATAAACTTTATCATCTGTAAAGTTATCACCTATAACAACAGAATCATGTCATAATAGATAAAATATAATATATTCTCTTCATTAACATAATTAATATAACATAACACAATTTAGTAAATAAAGTAATAGTATGTATACCAGTTCGTGAACATATTTGGGTATTATTTCTTTCATAATACTGACCTTTCTCTTTTTTCTCGTAAACAAAATTGTCCCAATTGCCTTGAGGAAGTGAAAGGTGGACCTGATAATTTACATTTCAAATTGCTTCTAAATGAAACTCTTTGCTTGAGCTGCGGGTACCTGGCTAGGTAACAGCACGTTAGCAGCTGAGTCCACCAACCCTTAAGACCCTCTATTTCAAACTGCCTCCACAACCAACCTCAATTTTTTTTTTTTTTAATAATCTCTAAGCCCTGTGTGGGGCTTGAGCTCACAACCTTGAGATCAAGGAGTCTCATGCTTTACCAACAGAGCCAGCCTGTTGCCCCCAGCTTTAATCGTTCAACTAAGTTTGTTAATAAATCAAATTCACTACTGCTCTGGGTCACCTCCAGTTCTCATAATACATGTGCAGACTGGAGCCGATTTTCTGTATCTGAGTTGATGTTTTTTGCAGTATAGTTAGCCTTGGTTATATACTCCTATAAAATACGACAGGTTCCCTTGCCTTTGGTTCCCTCCCTCCACCTCCTTCAATGCCTCTCCCATAGGTTTGGTTTTACAGGTAATTTGCTATAATTTGTTGTTGAAAGGACTGGAACTACTAAATTAAGAAAATCCGAGGGTATAGGGAATCGTGCTTAGAAAATATATAGTAATAATGAGTGTGATTACATTGTTATTTATATTATTATAAATATGCTCATATTAAGGGTGTCTGGGTGGCTCAGTCAGTTAAGTGCATGCCTTTGGCTCAGGTCATGATCTCAGGGTCCTGGGATCAAGCCCCAAGTCAGGCTGTCTGCTCAGCGGGGAGCCGGCTTCTCCCTCTCACCTTCCCTCTTAGCTCTTCCTCTCTCTCGCTCTCTCAAATGAACAGAATCTTTAAAAAAAAATAATATTCTCATATTAAACTATAGGGCTATGTTTGGATTCAAATCATCCCACAGCAAGTATAAGTTGCTGAAAAGAGGTTTGTAGTGGTTTGGAACACAAGCTGTGGCTTCTGACAGACCTGAGAAGAAATCCCAACAAATTCGGTTTTCTAATCTGCAGAATTGAGATCCGTACTGTAATTACCCCGGAGCTGCTTCAAGGATGGATGGTGCATTGCTTAACACAGGCTTGGCCCCCAGCGCTTAACACTTACTATCTAATTGTTCTTAAATAATATCACCTTAGCTTAAAAATTACCTCAGTAAAATAAAGTAAATCGAAGACGACCAGGGGAAGAGTATTAACAGTGGTAAGAGGATGAAACAAAGATAGAAATAGTCTGCCTGGCCTGGAGGTGTGGGACTAGTGGAGGAGAAACAAGGTCTAAAATGTGGGAAGCCAGAATGTGGTATGTGGAAAAGTCTTCCCACCCTCAGATGTGTACAACTTTAAATACAGGCACTGATTTCCACCAATGCCTGCTCAGAATGGAAATTCTCCCCTGTCAGAAGTATATTTGAAAATTCAATATGTGTAATTATGAACACTGTATCCATTTTTTTTCCTTTTTTGATGAGAAATGTATGAGGTTGAATTTATCAGAATTCCTGTATTTGTAAGGCACAAGCTAGTAGCAATACTACAAACAGTGAAGAGGACTGTATGCCCATGCTACAGGCATCTCAATTATCAATAATAAAACACAAATTCTGCTTAACCATGCTAGAAGAAAAACTGACTTAACTTTCTATATTCTCTACAAAAATGATGTGCAATCACCGACAAAGAGACAAAGTATGGGAGCCAAAAAGAAAGAAAAAAACACTCAGAAATATGTCAAGCAGTTACTTAATAAAAATACTTTGATTCTCCTGGAGTTTTTGATATTAGTGACATTTGTCATCCTTATCAAATTTGTAACTTTTATGACTTTTTCTCCTGCCAAATACTCGCTACTGTATCTAATCTTTCTTATTTATAAGGCTGTATTAGTTTTTCTAAAATGTGGTCTACAAAATTATACAAGTTTCAGGCCCCATAAAACCTGAATCCACCCCTGATTTTAGTATGCCCTGAATACTGTCCATAGTGAGTTGCTTAAATGCTTCCTGTATCCTACAATCAAAGAAGAAATATGTTTTAAGCCATTTCTAAATGATCTCTAAAAGTACTTAGATCTGCTGAAAATGCTGTATAATTCACTCACACGCACTTGTTCTTACCAGCATTTACTTCCTCACGATCCCCACCTTCCCTGCTAGGCCACCATTTGAAGAGCAACTACGGGGAAAAAACATGCATTTTCTGCATACCATGCTGCTTAGAACAGCAGGCTGCTCTGGTGTTGGTTCATTATTTATATTTGCATGTTTGCTTTTTCACTGCTTTGCTTTTAAACAGAGCACTCGCTGTGGAGCGCCCCAAACCAACACAGGGAAGAATTACAAAAGGATCAAAAGACATAAGAAAGTCCTTGAGAAACTTACTAAAGTGAACGGATTCACAATGGCATTTATTGGAAGATCACAGTCTTAAATTGGTAGAAATAGCCATGCAAGGAAAATACCCAAAATGTAAACAGTAGAGGCCTTTGAGTTGTGGGGGTGTGAGCATTTTTTCTTCTTAGAGGTTTGAAATATCTTTTAGCATTTCTAAATGCTAAATGAAATAAAGATGTGCTACAGTTAGAACAAAAAACAAATGAAGTAAGCTTTTATCTAGTAACCTGAAATGCCCTACATTAGCGAGTGAATTTTATTAGGCTCTATTTGCTCACTGTTAATAGGCATTATTTATAAGAAACTGGCAGAACAAAGTCACGATTAGAGAAATGTCATTTATATTTACAGGCTGAAAATCATTAAAGACAAAACGAGTAATAAAACTCTAATTCATTTGCAATATAAGGGAGCAAAATCACTTTTTTTTTTTTTTTATAGGTTTGGGATGTTCAGCAATCTGGTATCTAGTCAGGCAGAGAGGAATGAGAACTGCTCCAAATTAGACGTTACATGCTTCTTGAATTTCTTAATATAGATTTTTGGATGTTTTAAATAGAAGTGGTTGTTTTACTTTCAGTGGAATGCAGTAGTTCCTAGGTAAGTCACTAAAACTGGGAGATGTCAAAAGATGCTTCCATGTCACCAATGAACAAATATTTACTGAGTACTTACTAGGTCCCAGGAACGCTGCCCGCACTATCCCTAGTTCGTAGTACATTACTATTCCTTTGTATCCTGAATTGTAAAGGTGACACAGATAAACAGTGGCAGGTCTAAGATAAACAGATTCCCCAGCCTGGATGTTTACTCCTTTAGAATCATGAAAGACTGATTCCAAGCCAACCTATATCCTTAGAACACAGAGCACACTTTACATTCTTCTTTCACAGTCTGATTTTTGTTCATGAAATAAACCCATTATCCCTGTTAGGCAATTATAAGAAAGGCCGGTTGCTAATCTTTTAGACTAAAGAGGAGGCAAAGCAGAGGGTGAAAAGCAACAGAGGACAGGGAGTCCCTGGTACTGACTGACTGCTTCCTTTTTCACTTCAGTGACTAAAGTCTATCCTACACCGAACATGAAAGCTGGGCTTTTTTTTTTTTAATAAAGATTCATTTATTTATTTTAGGGAGAGAGAGAGCACGCACGAGCAGGGGGCAGAGAGGCAGAGGGAAAGGGAGAGAGCAGACTCCATGCTGAGCATGGAGCCCAATGCCAGGCTCAACTTTATGACCCTGAGATCATTACCTGACCTGAAACCAAGAGCTGGACATTTAACGGACTGTGCCATCCTGGCGCCCCAATAGCAGGGCTTTAATTGGGTGAGTCTAGGGCTGGTAATATTTGGAGATGGAGATATTGGTTCTTATACTGATAAAGAGAAAAAAAAACTGATAATTCATTTTCTTACTGCCAGGAGAGTAGATGGAATCCCAGACCCGTGTTTAAGACTATTAAAGTGTAGGATATACATCATGGAAATAACAGGTTTCAAATATCCAGTTAACACCAGCCAATCATCCCAGATGTCTAAATTCTCCAAATTATAGTGTCCCCCAACTCCTTCCTTCCTTCCCTCCCTCTGAAATATGGCCACATATCAACTAGATACTAAATGATCACAATGTTAATTAAAAACAAAGAGTAAATGCCCATATGCTCCTTGCCTGAAAGACAATAGCAGACTGAAAAACGCTTTGAGTTAAGCATAGGAAATTGACAAAAGAGTAGGAAAAGGTTCCTCAAAAAGCTAAAAATAAAAATACCATATGATCCAGTAATTCCACTACTGGGTATTTACCCAAAGAAAACAAAAGCACTTTTTGAAAGATACATGCACCCCTATGTTCATTGCACCATTTTTTACAATAGCCAAGATATGGAAGCAACCCAGGTGTCTACTGGTAGATGACCTGATGAAAAAGATATGGTATATATACACAATAGAGTATTACTCAGCCATAAAAAAAGGATGAGATCTTGTCATATGTGACAACATGGATGAATCTAGAGGTATTAGGCTAAGTGAAATAAGTCAGAGAAAGACAGATACTCTATGATTTCACTTTTATGTGGAATCCAAAAACAAAACAAATGAATAAAGAAACAAACAAAAAGCAGAAACAAGAAATGGGCAAAAGACATGAACAGACATTTCTCCAAAGAAGACATACAAATGGCCAACAGACACATGAAAAAAATGCTCCACATCAGTCATCATCAGGGAAATACAAATCAAAACCACAATATCACCTCACATTTGTCAGAATGGCTGAAATTAACAACTCAGGAATGTTGGTGAGGACGTGGAGAAAGGGCAACCCTCTTACACTGTTGTGTAAGGGAGGGAATGCAAACTGGTGCAGCTACTCTGGAAAACAGTACGGAGGTTCCACAAAAAGTTAAAAATAGAGTACCCTATGACCCAGCGACTGCACTACTAGTTATTTACTCAAAGGATCAAAAATAGTGGTTCAAAGGGGCACCTGCGCCCCAATGTTTATAGCAGCAATGTCCACAGCAGCCAAACTATGGAAAGAGCCCAGATGTCCATCGGAGATGAATGGATAAAGAAGAGGTGGTACACACACACACACACACACACACACACACACACACACTGGAATATTACTCAGCCATCAAAAAAGAACGAAATCTTGTCATTTGCAATGATGTGGATGGAACTAGAGGGTATTATGCTAAGCAAAACAAGTCAGTCAGAGAAAGACAAATGCCATATGATTTCACTTGTATGTGGAATTTAGGAAACAAAACAGATGAACAAAGGGGAAGGGAAGGAAAAATAAAGTAAGATGAAAATTGAGAGGGAGACAAACCATAGGAGATGCTGAACTCTAGGAAACAAACGGAGGGTTGCTGGAGGGGAGGTGGGTGGTGGGGATGGGCTAACTGGGTGATGGGAACTGAGGAGGGCCCTTGTTGGAATGAGCATTGGGTGTTATATGCAGCTGATGAATCACTAAATTCTACCCCGGTAACTAATAATACAGTATAACTAAATTGAATTTAAATAAAGATTTTTTTTGAAAAGCAGAAACAGACTTATAAATACAGAGAATAAACTAATGGTTACCTGAGGGGTGGAGGTGGAGGGGATGAGCAAAATGGGTGATGGGGAATGGGAGATACAGGCTTCCAGCTATGGGATGAGTAAGTCATGGGAATAAAAGATACAGCATAGAGAATGTAGTCAATGGTACCGTAGTAGGGTTGTATGGTGACAGATAGTAGCTACACTTGTGGTGAGCATAGTATAACAATTAAATGTGTCCAATTACTACATTGTACACTTGAAACCAATGTAACATTGTGTATCAACTATTCTTAAATTTTTAAAAAAAGAATAGAAACAGGAAACATGGTCAAAATAGGTATCTAAAAAGGTCTGGTATTGAGGTGTAAGTGGTTAAATAAAAGCAGATCGGGTTTTCAAAATAGGGATATTATATGACTCTCTTTGGGTTTAGTTTTCTTTTTGGGAATTTGAATGAGTTATGATTCAATGAATAATTGAATGAATGACGAAACCTACAAACTCTTTTAAAAAATGGTCCTATAACACATTTTCTCACATTACTCCAGGTTTTTCTAAGATACCCTGAGGCCTTCTCCATGGTCCCCAGGTTAAGATCTTCTAAAATAAATAGTGATCATGATTTTGAATAGGTGCTTAGTGGCATCTCCAGACTAAATCTTCAGTAAGAGTAGGACTAAATGTAATAAGAACCTGGAAACAGCACAGTTTCCAATATTCCATTGGAAACTGTGACCACAAGTGACATAAGTTTACCAAGTTCACTTCGTTTACTGCCCATAGGACATAAATTGCTAAAAAGTAGCAGAACATAGGAAATATTAATGAAAAATGCTAATAAAAAGCAATTTTGTATACAAACAGTCCTTTGAGTTTTCAAAGGTACATACTAAAAACCATTAAATACAAAAACTACTATTAGATGAGGAGTGTATTAGACATATGCTGAACCAGAATCCATTTTATTTGGATTAAGTTTGGAGTTAGGGGAAGGAGGACTAGAATTAGGGAGCCAACTGAAGCCAGGGAGCGAAGCTGAAATAGAACTGGTAACTCTTTGCTCTGTGCAGAGAAACTGGAGAATGGCTTTCCTAGTGTATAACAATGCCTGGTCATCAAGAATATTTTGGATAACATTTAAAAATTTATTTACTTAATATTTCAACCCTGAAATGGTCATACAAATCCACATGATCAGAAAGGAAGAGGCTTTTAAAAAGAAATCCTTAGGGATAAATATAAAACTGTCAAAACCAATGTATTTAGCATAGCATCATGATTAAGAGCCTTGGGTTTTAAAGCTGGACAGACCCAAGTCTGAATATTTTGTCCACCAGTAGGGAAAGTTTCTTTCTCAAAGCCTCAGTTTCATCATCTGTGAAAACAGGATAATGATAAGATTAAATGAGAAAATGCATAAGAAATCCAGAGCCTTGGGGCTCCTAGGTGGCTCAGTTGTTAAGCATCTGCCTTCAGCTCAGGGCCTGATCCCAGGGACCTGGGATCGAGCCTGCATTGGGCTCCCTGCTCTGCTGGGAGCCTGCTTCTTCCTCTCCCACTTCCCCCTGCTTGTGTTCGCTCTCTTACTGGCTATCTCTCTCTCCATCAAATAAATAAATAAAATCTTTAAAAAAAAAAAAAAAGAAATCCAGAGCCTTAGGCATATAAAAATCTCCAGTTATACTTAATATCACTAAGAGCTATCATCCTAATATCAGTAATGACACTATTATCATAGAGCTATGTTATCAGGGGAATATTTTAATATTTTGAATTTTTAAACAGAACAAGGAACAAATAGTTAAATATTAAAAGTATTTCCTTTTATTAAAAACTAGTCATCAGCTGATTTTTAGCCAGATCCAGTCATCTTAAATAGTCACAGATTTCTGTTTCTGTTTAGTGGAGCTGGTCAAGATGAATTTTCTAGTTATCTTGCTCCTCTGTAGAGTAACAGAGCTGAGGAAGGGATGATAAGTATGTAACATATATCATATGAATATGCGTGTATGTTTTAAAAATTTGAGACAATTTCAAAAGCCACTAGAACTTCAAAAAATTAAAAGAAGAAAAAAATAGGCTTCAAGAATGTCAAAGTTTTAGAGGTCCCCACAAGAAGATTAAAAATAATAATAATAAAGCTTGCAACGTGTCCAAGCTCAAAGGTCTACCAATTCTTTAAAAAAAATTCATAATTTATAACAAAATCATATATTAATAAAATCCATAAACATGCTACAACCATACAAAAAAACAGGCCTAAAATTTTTAAAAAGATAGCTTGTTACCTATATCTAATTTGAAAAATACTTTTAGCTATGATATGTCAGGAAGAAGAATTTGCCACAACTATGCTGGGTAAGGTAAAAAAATAGCCTTATTTATTTTATAAGACCAAAGGAATACTCAAACATTGAAGGTATCAATATAAAACAATGTCACCCATTCACAAATCAGGAGATTAAAAGTGTTCATAATCTTTGACTAAGATATCTCCCTGTGGGAATTCATTATAAGACCATAAATCAAAAGGATCATGAAGCCATGAGTGTTTGGAAGTATAGTCAGCACATCATTCCCTGTAATATCAATAACCAGAAAGAAGCTAAATGTCTTGTAATAAAGCAAAAGCTAAATCAACTTGGAATATTTAATTAACAGCAACAAACACGAGTGAATGTGTTCTAGACACCAGGCATATCACTAACACATGATAGTCTTACTCCCAACACGGTCTAATTCTCACATATGAATTTGATGAAATATGATAGGGGTATCACAAAGAATGTAAAAACAGGTAAACCTTTATGACGGAAGTTAATATATAAAAACATGAAAAAGAAAATACAAAATATAATTGTTTGTATACATAATACAATATAAAGAGTTGACAGAGTGGAAAGAAATACAATCATGAGAAGAATAATTAGTAGTTAATTATAGGGTGCTCGCTAATCAATTATCACCAATCTTAATTTGACAGGCTGTTTCTCATGCCATCTGTTATGCATCAAACATCATCCTTAAACAATTTTTTTTTTTTTAGTGGACAGAAGATATTTTCTTCTGTCATTTCCATCTGTTTGTAGCATCACGCGCTATATAGCAGCACCGGAAATGCTAGTATGCTCAGAGAATGGACATAAGCAACTAAGAGAGATTCTGAAATTGACAGACCTATCCCTTCTAAAAGAGAGCCTGGTAAGCAAGAGAATTTTAAATATATTCTTAGGACAAATGATAAAAGTCTCAAGCTCATACTCTTAACATCTGTATTAAAACAAATCTAATTTCGCTACTCAATCCTTCAGTCACATAATGAAATGTTTTCATATTCCCTGATCTTTGGCTAACCTAATGATTTCATTTACTTGGGCTAAGTGATGTGCTTGCTACATGCAATCCAGTTTTCACCCAAAGTCTTATTAAAAATCCTAATAAACATTTCACATGTGCAAGATTGACGGACTCCTCTGTCCTGGTTTAACTACCCATGTGTTGAAGGATATTATCCGGAAAACAATCATTATTTCCTTTCTTTACTTCATCCTTTATTGCTCCTTTCCTCTTCTTACTTATTCAGTCATTCGACACACACCCATCATGCACTTGCTAATATCCTGGATACTCTTCTGAGCACTGAGGGTTAAGTAGTGAATAAGAAAAAAATTGTTGTCCTCGTAGAACTCACATTGCAGGTGAGGAGATATAAAATAAAAAATAAAATAAAAATAATTTCAGATCATGATAACTGCTATGAAGAAATAAAGCAGCTGAGTGGTTAAAGAAAGACAGGGGAGGGGACTTGCTATTTTGATCCTTTGCAGAGGCAACATTGGAGCAGAAGCCTGAATAAAGTGAGGAATTGATACAGTCACCAACCTTAGGGGACTGTCAACACCTGTATCAACTTAAGCCATATTATACATCCCTCTTGAGAAACATAAACCAGAGAGATGATTTATACTTGTTTCCTTTCTGTGCTGTTAATTCTAAAAAGTCTAGTCATAGCCCATGGCTTTTGGAACAATGTATAGTCATGATGATTGGCAGCCAAAGGGTAGGTAATCCCAAGCACACAGAACAAACATGAATGCATGTTACACCAGGACACTTGGTCCATAGTTCTGAAATGTCCAAATTCTCAAAAAGCCAAATGCCTTCATATTTTTGGCAGGTTATTTTATGTTTGAGTATTTATACCAAATAGAAAATATATTGTAATCACTTGGAGAAAAAAAAAATCTATCTGGACCAAAGAAAGAATAAGACAAAAGACACAAAGAAGAGCAGGGTTAATTATTCTAATGAAGTATCTTCCCACAGATCCCCAAATCTCTAACTACACTACAAGAGTATCCATTCTCCATTCTCTACCCTGCCATTAACCAAATAGAAGCCTCACTGAAAAGGATCAAGAGCTCTGTGTTTCATCAATTTAACATCCCAGCATTAGCACCAGCCAAGCAGACACAGCCCGGCTGCCAAGACAAACAAATGGGGCTTGGCAGGAGGGGGGCCGGTTGCTGGAGACAGCCCTCCAGTCTAAACTTCTTAAGGAGTCGGGATAAGCGTGCTTTTATTGAAAAGGTGCTGCTGCATCTGAAAAGCACAGATTCAGTTCGAACACTGCCACCTTTCACGGGTTGTGTTGGCTTAAGGTGTGTGCAGCTCAGTGACTGAGCACAACCTGCGTCACTGCTACCTGTTGCTCGCTTTTTTAATCCCCAAACCAAAACTTTTGGAGCCACACTGAACACTGGCTGTTTTATCAAAAAGAAAATACGAGTGAAGAAGGATGCTGGACCACAGAGCCTTTCCCTGCCTCCACCCCAACCTCATCCAAATAGGGAGTAACTGTAGGTGAATAAGTGATTATAGGTCCCCTCTGTTTCTGTGGCCTGGGGGACAGATTTAAATTTAGTATGGGCTATCACCCCTTCATTTCTCTTCTTCCGATTCTCAGCAAACAAACGTGTCTGAAAGGTTAAGCTTCAGGGGGAAGCAGGGGCTCAGTTTTGAAATCTACAAAAACTGAAAATATTTTACAGAAAATTCTAAATTTTGAAGTGTCATTTTTTTTAATGTCTTTTTTTTTTTTTTTAGCTTACCACCAACAAACATTTATTGAACACCTACTCTGTGCTGAACTCTAGGGAAGGTGCTGGGGATACAAAAGGGAATGCGGCCTCACTCTCCCCGAGGTCGTAGCAATCTAATTCAGTCAAATACTTTTGGCAACAACTAAAAATAAAAATTACAGCATCCTGAAAGTTTGAGAGATTTGGGTTCCCAAGAATGTGCAAAAAGAATCTCTATAAAGTAATGTACCGGAATTAAATGAGCCAGTTTGGAAAGGTAGTCTCATGACTTAATGTTCAAACTGCATAACCATCATCCTAGAAGTTTAAGGCATTTATTTAAACCGTGTGTCAACAAAAGAATATTCAACTATTCACAATAATAATGAACCGCCTCCCAGGAGTGGCAGGGGTATTTCATTCATCCATCCTCTAAGTCTTGGGCCTCTAAGATGTACCAGGCACTCCCTTCTAGGTGCTGGGAATACGATGGTAAATAAGACAGAAAATGCCCCCACCCTCATGAAGTTTACAACCAGGTGGAGAGGAAGAATATTATAAATAAATGAACAATATTGTTCAGGCAGTGACAATTTCGATGATAAAAATTAGCCTGAGTCCTGGGAAGATTTGGGGTGAAGAGGCAAGTACTGGGAACACTGTTGTAAGAGAGGGTCATCTAGGGAAGCTTTTCTGCAGGAGCAGTACTTGAGCAAAGATCTGAACACGCAACAGGAGCCAACCATGTAGAAGGAGTGGCTGGCAGAGGGAGCAGCAAGAGGAAGAAATGAGCTTAATGAGTTCCAGGAAGAAGAAGAAGGCCAATGTGGCTGGAATGTAGTTACCCAGGGCGGAGTGTCAAGACTAGGGTTAGCCTCAGCCAAGGTCTAGATCATGGAAGGCCTTGTAGACCACGGAAAAGAGTTTGGATTTTATTCCGATGGTAACAGGAGTCTAAGGGGGTGGGAAGGTTGAACGGGGTGGAGGGGGGTGAGTAGCATGATCTGATTTATTTGTTTTTAAAAGCCAGTCTGGCTGCGTTCATTTATCCAAGTATTTGTTGAGCATTTACTCTATTCTAGATCCTGGAGCTAGAGGAGTGAACAAAAAAAGGCAAAATTTCAACTTTCATAAAGTTTAGGCACAGGATGGAGATTCTAGGGGCAATTAACACAAAGCAAACACGCAAGTTTAATATGTCCAGTGATGAAAAATTCTATGGAGAAAAAGAGAATGAAGAGGTGGGAGAGGATGATGGAAAGTGCTATTTCAGAGAGGTTGGCTGGATCACTCAGAGCGACAGAGATCAGAGAAAAAGCATTCTAGGCAGGCAAACAAAGAGTCAGTGCAAAGGTCCAGAAAAGGAGCGTGCTTAGCTTGGTGATATGACCCTGGGGAGGCTGGAGAAGGAGAGGCTAGTACCCTGTGGTAGTCATTGCTGCCTTGTGGGCCATGGTAGTTTGGATTATATTCTGAATGACACAAGGAAGACCACTGGATAGTTGTGAGCAGAGAAGTGACAATATGATCTACATTCACTGGGCTGACTGCTGGGTAGAGAAAAGATGGTAGGAACAAGAACAGGATAACAGGATTTCCTGTTAAAGCGGAGGAGATCTGAGTGGCTTGGACAGGAGGATATGGTCAGATTCTGCATATATTCTGAAGGCAAAGACAAAAGAATTTGCTAATGGACAGGAAGTGGGGGTGAGAAAGAATAAGAGACTTGCAGGATGATTCTAGTGCCTTTGTTTTGGCTGAGATGCTTTCTCTAGTTAGCCTCCTACCTCTCTGAATGCATCTGCTATAGAGACACAGAAGATGTTCCATTTAAATGGGTTCCATTTAATCTAATGCTATTTGCCCAAGTTCTATCTCTGGCCATCATTTCTTCTCTGTCTATATACGCCTCCTGATCATTTCCATTTATACCCATTGCTGCAACTATTCCTGAATGATGATTCCCAAGTAATAAAGTAAGAATAGGTTGTACTTTAGGGTCAGATAGACCTAGACTCAATTCCAAGTTCCACCACTTCCAGCTACAATATTAGGTCAGATATGTGACCTCTCTGAATCTGTTTTCCCATTTGTCAATTATAGATGGTGACACCTCAAGGGGATACTGAGACAAATATGTTAAAAACTTACTGTACCCCTGGCACACTGGAAGTACTCAAACATTATTTGAAGGTTGTATTTTATTTTGTTTTAATCTCTATCTCCAGCTCAAAGCCCCCTCAAAAGAGCTTGCTCCTCTCTTCTGTTTTCCATACAGTCACCCAAACCTGAAGCCTGAGTCACCCTAAGCTCCAATGGCCTCTTCTTATCTCAGATTATACCACTTCTCACTGAATCTACTACAGTACCTTCTTCTGACTTCTCCCCAGTGCGATGCCAAGGATTGTCCTAAAATACAAAATCATGTCACTCCTTATAGAAAAGCTATGAATAGCTTCCCATCATTTAAACAAGATTCAAACATAATACTATGTTCTAAAGATATACTGCTGTCAGCCCCGTGGTAGATTTCCAATTTATTCCCCTGCATTAGTCCATCTTCACTCTATATTCTTACAATTTAAAAGAGTCAAACAAACCTAAAATTTGTACGGAACCACAAAAGACACTGAATAGCCAAAGCAATATTGAAAAAGAAAAGCAAACCTGGAGGCATTACAATTCTGGACTTTAAGTTATATTGCAAAGCTCTAGTGATCCAGACTGGCACAAAAACATAGGTAAATGGAACAGAATAGAAAACCCATAAAGATATGGTCAACTACTCTTCATCAAAGCAGGAAAGAATATCCAATGGAAAAAAAGACAGTCTCTTCAACAAATGGTGTTGGGAAAACTGGACAGCAACAAGCAAAAGAATGAAGCTGGACCATTTTCTTGTACCACACACAAAAATAAATTCTGAGAGAAAAAACAAATAAATAAAGTCAAATGATGAAAGACCTAAATATAAGACAGGAAAACATCAAAATCCTAGAGGAGAACACAAGCAGTAACCTCTTTGACATCGGCCACAGCAACTTCTTACTAGATATGTCTCTGGAGGCAAGGGAAGCAAAAGCAAAAAGAAACTACAGAGACTTCATCAAGATAAAAAGCTTCTGCACAGTGAAGGAAACAATCAACAAAACTAAAAGGCAACTTTCAGAATGGGAGAAGATATTTGCAAATGACATGGCTGATAAAGGGTTAGTGTCCAAAATCTATAAAGAACTTGTCAAACTCAACACCCCCAAAAACAAATAATCCAGTTAAAACATGGGCGGAAGACAAGAATAGACATTTTTCTGACAAAGACATCCAGATGGCCAACAGACACGTGAAAAGATGCTCAACATCACTCATCATCGGGGAAATACAAATCAAAACCACAATGAGATATCACCTCACACCTGTCAGAATGGCTAAAATTAATAAGTCAGGAAACAACAGGTGTTGGAGAGGATGCAGAGAAAGGGGAACCCTCATGCGCTGTTGGTGAGAATGCAAACTGGTGCAGCCACTCTGGAACACAGTATGAAGGTTCCTCTAAAACTGAAAATAGAGCTACCTTATGACCCAGCAATTGCACTACTGGGTATTTACCCAAAGGATACAAAAATACTGATTCGAAGGGGTACCTGTGCCTCAATGTTTATAGCAACATTGTCTACAATAGCCAAGATATGAAGAGTCCAAATGTCCAACCACTGACGAATGGATAAAGAAAATGTGGTGTGTGTGTGTGTGTGTGTGTGTGTGTGTGTGTGTGTGTGATGGAATATCACTCAGCCATCAAAAAGAATGAAATCTTGCCATTTGCAATGATATGGACAGAGCTAGAGAGTATCATGCTAAGCAAAATAAGTCCATCAGAGAAAGAGAAATACCATATGATTTCACTCATATGTGGAATGTAAGAAACAAAACATGAATACATATTAAAAAAGAAAGAGAGGGGGGCGCCTGGGTGGCGCAGTTGTTAGGCGTCTGCCTTTGGCTCAGGGCGTGATCCCGGAATCCCGGGATCGAGCCCCACGTCAGGCTCCTCTCCTGGGAGACTGCTTCTTCCTCTCCCACTCCCCCTGCTTGTGTTCCCTCTCTCGCTGGCTGTCTCTCTCTGTCAAATAAATAAATAAAATCTTTAAAAAAAAAAAAAAAAAGAAAGAAAGAGAGGGAGGTGGGCAAACCAGGAAATAGGCTCTTTAAACTACAGAGAACAAACTGAGGGTTACTTGAGGGGAGTTGGAGTGGTGGGGGTTAAATGTGTGATGGATTAAGGAGGGCACTAGTGGTGATGAGCACTGAGTGTTGCAAAATTATCAAACAAAGAAATCAAAACATGTAAAAAAAAGTCATACTGTCCCCTTCCAGCATGATACATCTCATGTTATTTCTTCTTAAAATATGTTCTTTCCTCCCAGATCCCCAAATTCTATACCTATGAGCCCTTTAGGTTCAAGCCTTACGTCCTCTGAAGCATCTCCATGCACTATGTCCCAGACAGGTTCGTAATTTAGGTGACGCCACAGTAGCAAGCGGGCATTACTTTATTACTGCCCTCACCACATCTCGCTGGAATGGTTTGCTTACTTTAGAGTGCCCCCACTAGACTACTATCCTTGATGACAGAACAGCTCAGGATTCATCTTTGTATCCTCAGTTCCTACCACACCACAGGAACCCGGTAGTCCAATTACATCCAAATGTTCAAGGAGATGAAGATATATCCCAACATCGCATGGCCTGTATTACCAGAGCGAATAAGATCAAGAACCTTGGTCCATTGGCTCCAACAGCCATAACTTCTCAAAATTAGAATCATGTAAAGATATTTTATTTTTTTAAAGATTTATTTATTCATTTGACTGAGAGAGAGTGTGTATGCACCAGCTGGGGGAGCAGCAGAGGGAGAGGGAGAAGCAGGCTCCCCACTGAGCAGGAAGCCTGATGTGGGGCTCGATCCCAGGACCCTGGGAACATGATCTGAGCCGACAGCAGACACTTAACTGACTGAGCCAAACAGGCGCCCCATAAGATAGGTTATTTTAGTAATTCTTCAGAATTTTCAGAATTTGAAAAAAAAATCTATGTAGAGGTCAAAAAAAGTCTTTGTTGTATCTATAAATAGTCAAATGGTAAACTATTTACAGTCCCCTCATTTACAAACTATAATTCAACAACAACAAAATATGCACAACATACAGAGTAAGAATCTGGTTGGCAAAGTTTCACAATTATCATGGTTATGATGCTCATAGAATTTCTAATTTTCTTCACAGTAATCATCACCTGAAATTTATAGGAGTCTTAAAGAACAATAAATCAGGGAGAATAGCCAAAAATTATTTTCAAATAAAAATACTTCGGTGGCAAATGTTATGTAATTACTTTACAGTTCACAGTTTTTATTGTCTGAAAGTGCTTCATAATTTCACTATAAATTACCCACATGGCAATTATGTAAATGAGGAACTAGATGTATCATTTATTTTAAGGGATCCTCCATACCAAGCCATACGTAAATGATAGATCTGGGATAAAAATACTGATTAATAAAAGCATTATCCAAATACAAAGAGTTATGTAACACTTTCCTCTAAGGTTTAAATAATGTCTTAGGAAAATCGTATCATTTCTCTCAGACACCACAGCATTAAACAGATCATAACAAAGTTAAATTAAGAATGTTAAATTTCACGTGTATTAAAACAAAAAAAGCAGACAAACTTGAGATTAGAATTTGAATCTTCCTGACTGGTTGACTGCTAACTTTACCAATCCACTTGACATGATCCCTCCCTTCAACAGTCAGTCACTTTTGAGTTAAACTACACCTCATTTATTTTTCACATTTAGGGGATGAAAGCAATCGCCTAGGTTTCAGTAAGAAGATAGCACAGCATCTTTCCTACCAAGAATAATCATTAGAGAAATGTTCAGAGTTTTCCATATACCATTTCCTGCAGTACATACATATAAATCATACCATAATCATACAATTTAAACCCTACTCATCAATCATTATCTACTTAACAAGTTAGCACTCTTGCCCCCCCTAGTGGATGAATGAATACAAAATTGTGATTGTTTTACTCAGAAAGGTAAAACTTAAGCCTGAAGTGTATGCATGTATATTCAGAAATATGCTTATAAGACAGATACACTAACAATGCACCAGTTAAAAGCACAGTCCAAGAATTTCATGAATACTTATATGAAGACTGCCAAACCTAGAGTGAAAAGAGATGGTTGGAATTCCAACTGCAACCCACAGGAGAAATGAAGACTCAGGATAGTATTTTAACATCTGAGGCTCCATTTCACCATCTCCAAATTGAGGCCGATAACAGTGACTTCATAAGTTTGTCGTGAGAATTAAGAAAGAGCATATGTGAAGTGCCTTGCACGGTGGCTGGCACACACCAGACCTTTAATAAAATCAGCATCTTTTTTTTGTTGTGTCACCCCTCACATCTCAATGGCTGCACTCCACAGGTCCTCAGGCCACCCCTCCCAAGCATTCTCCCTATGGGCCGTATTTTCTGAGACAGTCTTACTTGGAGAAGACTTCCAATTTGCGTACAAGATGAGAAGAGCAAGCTGGGAAAGGCTCATGCTCAGTATCATTTTAGTCCAGGCAGAAGATACTGGTTCTCTTGCTGGTTTCATTCTGATCATTTGGATTCTAGCCTTTTTGGCATATCGTCTGATTTATTTAACAGTCAGTATGGCTTAGCAACACTGACTTGGTTTCTCCATCTCTTAAATAATCTAATTGCTACCTTTTCTCATGGGTTCAATTAGAATTACCAAGACTATTTGTTTTTTAAAAATTCCTCTACATTTCAAATTGAAGAAGAAGAAGGAGGAGGAGGAGGAGAAGGAGAAGGAGGAGGAGAAGAAGAAGAAAAATACAGTATATCTATTCTCTTACATATAATGACTTAGAGCAGTGGTTCTCAAAGCCCGGTCCATGAACCCCTAGAGATCCTTAGACCCATTCTCTCAAAGGGGTTCTGCAAGGTCAAAACTATTTTCATCACAATATGTGGATGTTTTTGTCTTTTTTACTGTGTTGATATCTGCATTAATGGTGCAAAAGCAAGGGTGAGTGAAACTTCTGGCTCCTAGGCAATGGCACCCAAGCTCACTAGTAGTCATTGTATTCTTTACCACCACACACTTACAGGAAGCCAGCTGAACTTAACGATGTCTTAATAAAGCAGTAATAATTAATTTTATTAAATATTTAGATTTAAGTATAAAATTCTTAATATTCTGTGACATAAACGGGAAGGGCACAAGAATACCCCACTTGGATTGCATACCAGACTATAAGAAATATCTCAAGGAAGATCACTTATGCAATTGTTTGAACTGTGACCTGAACTAGCCACTTTTCTCATGGAACACAACTTTCACTTAAAATAACGACTCACATAAGTTACAGTTATTCAAATGGGTACTTGGCGAACATCTTGAAAATGAATAAAGTGAGCCTCCCTCTTCAAGGAAAACAACTGACAGGACCTGTTGCCAATGATAAACTTGAGGCTTTCAAGTGAAAATGAGAATTTTAGAGTACTTTTATCTGCCACTGTGTGCTTGAGGGCCTCCAACACTGAAAGATTTTTCTGAATTGATCTGTGAATATATTAACAAATACTAATATTGTAATATCTCATAACTAAGTGAACCAATATTTTCCAAATGAAAGTGTAAAATCATACATAGCTCGATGACCCAATGAAAGTGCGACAAGGATTTTAATGTATCAGAGTACAAAAATAGTTGATACGGGTTCAGATTCCACACTGCAGCTATCCTTTTAAAACGTTACCATTGGCTGAGTTTTAGTTAGGATAAAAGACTATCCTCAATTATCTGAAAAGGTATTAAAACATTTCTTCTTTCTTTTCTAACTGCGTATGTTTGTAAGATCAGATTTTCTTCATCTACATCAACCAAAATATCTTAAAATGCAAAAGCAGATATAAAAGCCTAGGAGTCTTCTATGAGGACAAATACTACAGAGGGTTGCACAAATGAAAACCAATGCCATGCTTCTCTCCAATTTGTTTTTGTTTTTGTTTTTTGAAAATAAAGCTACTTTTTATAAAAAGTTATTTATGTTATCATATAATAGCTTTATTTTTGTTATTTCAAATTAATGAGTCAATCTTTTAACATTTTCTCAGCTTTCATTTCTAACATGGTAAATGTAGATAGAAATAATGTACATAAACAAAGTCCCTGAGGTTTTCAATAATTTTTCGGAGTATAAGAGTTCCAAGGTCAAATGTTTGAGAACCACTGCCTTCAAGCAACCAAGATTCCCCACTCACCCACTGAAGAAGGCCACCAGCAGGGATCACTTCTCTCTCGGTTTGAAGCTAGAATGTCAGAAACTATCCAACATAAAGCAGAACTTAAAATTCCTAAAATAAATACAAGGAAGACCTAGAAATGAGAACTGAGTTTCTGAAAGTGATATTATTTCATCACATCTGGAAATCTTGGTCCAGGAAAAAAATGAGATGAGGCTTAACAATATAAATGACAAATAGAAGGAGTAATAATGTTTTTATAAATATTCTGATATTCATCCATTGTCAATTTCATTACGTCTCTTGTTTTTTTGCCAAGGCCAAAAAGTTATGCCCTATAAGAGAAAAGATGGCTATAAAAAAACAAACTACATACTGATCATTTTTCTTCTGAAAATAAAATGTGATCCTCTGTTATGGCCGAATACATGCCAAATACAGAAAGCTCCCTGGTGAAATATCTCTTAACAACATGCAAAGCAATTCACCGTAGGTTTATATAGTATGTTAAGGACATAGCGGTGCTCTTGAACATAAGAGGTACTCATAAGTTTTTTCTTCCATGAAAAGCAGTTTGTTTTCTTACTGTTTTCAGCAAAGTAGACTAACTAACCCACTAGTTCATGTTATAAATTCCTTTCAAGTAAAGAATGTTATCTTGTCCCTTCCCCAATATATATTGGAAGAGAGGTACTAAAATTGGATTCCATTCAAGGGGCGTATTGCTTCATTCTGCAGTTCTAGTGAACCCCCAAGGGAGAACAGAAAAATCGAAGTTGTGCTACCGAGTGCTCTCATGAGAATAACTACTGGATGTACCTCACATAAAATAGTCAAGAGGAAGGGTAAGAGTAATTCTTTATTTATAATTAGTTCACACTGACAACTATAGAATGACTTAAGTGCTTTAGGAAACTGGCTAATGATTCGTTTTACATCAAAACATTGGTCAATCTGAGGTACCTCAGACTTTGTTACAATATTTGATGATCATGAATGTGAGTAAGGGAAAAATTCACCTAAAATTTAGCATAAAGTACAGCCAGACAAAATCTGTAATTTACAACAAAGGTAACTTGGTACTCCATTTCCAAACTTCTAAGAAGAACAAAATGTCACTATTAACCAATACAATGATAACTAGCTTATGTAGAGCCTTGCTTTTAAACATACTCAAAGCCATCAGATCCTTGAGATCTCGTGTAAAAGCACATCCAGGAAAATAGGGTAAACATACTTCTACTCCACCTAGAGATTCTCTCCATGAAGTACAACTGAATATCCTGGACATTATATACACAACAAACATACGACTCTGAAGATGGAGAGAAGAGAAATTTGCTAGAGACCTCAGGATCCACGGTGAGATGCTGGGCTTTCACTTTGCCTCATATTTTCCAGACTTGGAGTAGAAAAACTGGCCAGTTGGAAAAAATAAGGACAGACACAAAACAAAAGCCCCAACAAAAGATTGCTTCTTCAGCCAAAGCACCAGGAGAAAGTCAACTTCAGACGACAGAAAATCCTATATAATAACAGCTCTACTCCAGCCAAACACCACAGAAAAAAACTGTGGCCCCACACAGACCGACACTAACACAGGCCAAGTAAAGAGCCTGGACTTCCCTTCTTTCAATGCTATAATGAGTCACCACAATACTCCAGCTAATGTGTGAGAAAAAGCCAAGTGGGGACCTAGGACTTTCATCTCACTAGTAAGTAACCTGCCCTTCCCCAGCCCCCTGTGCTATCAGTAGAGATCACATGGGAAGACAAAACTCCCACCTTCTACCTAGAGAATGAAGCATCCTTCCCTCTACCCACATTATCAAACTGTATGCTGACTTCAAGCTGTTTATAAACTTACATCAAATATAACAATATATACAAGTTGAAAGTAAAAAAAAAAAAACAGAAAAGATATATCATGTAAGCATCAATCAAAGGAAATCAGGAGTAGTTATATTAATATCTGATAAAGTAGACTTCAGGAGAAAGAGAATTACCAGACACAGAAAGGGATATTACACAATGATAAAATCATCAATCCATCAAGAAAATGTAGCAATCTTACAAGTACACAACAAATAACAGCGCTATGGAAAATGTTACACAAAACTGATATAACTGGAAGGAGAAATAAACAAATCCACAATTACAGTTTCTGTCGTCAATAAGCCTCTTGCAAGAATGGACAGAACAATTACAATTCAGCAAAGATACAGAAGAACTCAACAACACCATCAACGAACAGGATCTAATCCGTACTTATACAACATTCCACCCACGCACAGCAAAATATATATACTTTCAAGAACCCACAGAAAATATACAAGATAAATCATATCTTGGTCTGAAAAAACTCAACAAATTTAAAATAACTGAGATCAGACTAAGTATGTTTTCTGACTACAATGAAATCAAACTAAAAATAATAAGAATATCACCCAAACACTTAGAAACCAAGCAATTACTATAAATAATCCCTGAGTCAAAGAGAAAATCTCAAGGGAAATAAAAAATATACATTGAACTGAATGAATATATAAGATACCAAAATTTGTGGGACTCAGCCGAAGCGGGACAGAGAGGGACACTTATAGCATGAAATGAACAAATTAGATGAGAAGAAAAGTCTCAAATCAAAAATCTAGCCTCCTACCTAAAGAAACTAGGAAAAGAAGAGTAAAATAAACCCAAAGCATGTAGACAGAAGGAAATAATAAAGAGTAGAAATCAATGAAATGAAAAAAGAAAAACAACAAGAAAAATCAATGAAACAAAGAGTTGGTTCTTTGAAAACATCAATGAAGTTGACAAGCCTCTAGAAAGACTGACAATGAAAAAAAGAGAAGACACAAATTACTAGTAATCAGGAATGAAACAGGAGATTCATTCAAGACCCTACAGACATCAAATGGATAATAAGGGAATACAATGAACTCCATAAAGATAATTTGACAATGTAGACAAAATAAACTACTTTCTCGAAAAACATAAGCTATCACAAGTTATCCAATGCAAAACACATCATTTAAATATTCCTATAACTAGGGGCACCTGGGTGGCACAGCGGTTAAGCGTCTGCCTTCGGCTCAGGGCGTGATCCCGGCATTATGGGATCGAGCCCCACCTCAGACTCCTCCGTTGGGAGCCTGCTTCTTCCTCTCCCACTCTCCCTGCTTGTGCTCTCTCTCTCGTTGGCTATCTCTATCTCTGTCGAATAAATAAATAAAATCTTTAAGTAAGTAAGTAAATAAATAAATATTCCTATAACTATTAAGGCAATTAAATTCATAACTTCAAAATCCTATCCCACACACACACAAAAGGAATTTATAGGCCCAGAAAGTTTTACTGAAGATTTCCTCAAAATGGTTAAAGAGGAGTTAACATCAATTTCATACAATCTCTTCCAAAAAACAAAAAAGGAACAAGGAACACTTATCAGTTCATTTTATGAAGCTAATTACCCTAATACCAAAACCAGACAAAGACAGTTTAAAAAAAAACCTCTATATCAATATCTTTATGAATATTGATACAAACATTCTTAACAAAATATTAGCAAACAGGATTCAACAATATAACAATATAAGGAATTATACATGACCTAATGAGGTTTATTCCAGGGATGCAAAGCTAGTTCAATATTTGAAAGCCAATCTACCAATAAAATCCACTACATTAACAGGACAAAAAAGAAAAATCACATGCTCATATCAATTGATGCAGAAAATCTTTAGACAAAATTTAACACCTGTTTACGATAAAAATGCTCAGAAAAATAGGAACAGAAGGGAACTTCTTCAACTTAATAAAGAGTATCTTCAAAAAAACCTATAAATAACATTATACTTAATGGTAAAATGGTAATATTATACTTAATGGTAATGGCTTTTCCTTTAAGATTAAGAACAAGGCAAAGTTGTCTGTTCTCAGCCCTCTTATTTAATACAGTGTAAGAAGAGGACATAAAAGACATGCAAATTATAAAGGAAGAAATAAAACTGTCCTTAATTCCTGATGATAATGGTTGTCTATGTAGAAAATCCCAAGGAATCTATCAAAAAACCCCAGAAGTAATAAGTATTAGCAAGGTAACATGATACAAGATACACATGCAAAACTCACTTATATTTTTATATAAGTGATGAATGTGTAGACACTAAAATTAAAAAAAACAACACATTACCATTTACAACAACATCCAGGAGAAAAAAAGATAAAATAGTCATAGGTGTAAACCCAAGAAAACATATACAGGAAGTGTATGCTTGAAAACTACACAATACTGATGAAATAAATCAAAAAAGATCTAAAGAAATGGAAAGACATACTGTGATCATAGACTGAAGATTCAGCATAGTACAGACAGCAATTCTCTCCAGATTTTTATGTAAGTTCAATACAATTCCTATCAAAATCCAAGCAACAGGGCACCTAGGTTGCTCAGTCAGTTAAGCATCAGACTCTTGATTTTGGTTCAGGTCATGACCTTGGGGTCAGGAGATTGAGCCCTGCATCAGGTTCCACGCTCAGCAGGAAATCTCCTTGAAATTCTCTCCCTCTCCCTCTGCCCCCCCCCCCCGCCTCGTGTGTGAGCTCGCTCTTTCTCTCTCTCTCTCAAATACATAGACCTTAAAAAAAAAAGTCAAGCAACATTTTTTATAGAGATATACATGATTACTTTAAATTTTACACAGAAAGGCAAAGGAACTGGGATAGCTGAAACTATTTTGAAAAAAAATAATAATAAAGTGGAAGTAACCTGTCTAAATAGATTAGTATGCAGACTAAAATTCCAAAAATGTCTAGGAAGCAAAGTATTTTGAGTTTGTCAAGGATTTCTTAAATAAGACACCAAAAGCATAAGTATAAAAGAAAATATCAATAAAAGAGACAGCAAAATGAAAAACTTTTGCTCTTTAAAAAAAAACTAAGTAAATGAAAAGGCTAGCTACAGACAGAAGAAAATGCAATGCTTGTATCCAGAATGTAAAAGATTTCTTAAACTCAAGAAGGCAATCTGTTTTTTAAAATTGGCAAAAGATTTGTAGTCAAATCATAGAAGAAGATATATAAACGACAAGTACACACATGGATAAAATCCTCAACATCATTACAGTCATTACGGCAATAAAAAAAAAAAGAAAACCTTAATAAGATATCCCTAGTCACTCACAAGAATAGCTAAAATTTAAAAAATTGACATTACCTAATATTGGCAAGGATGTAGAGAAACTGGAACTCTCTTACCTTGCTATGAGCAAAGAAAAATGGTGAAGCCAGTTCCTAAAATAGTTTAGCAGTTGCTATAAAGTTAAACATATACTTATTATATGATCCAGCAATTTTATTCTTAAATATTTCCTTAAATGAAATGAAACCCTGTCCATACAAAGACATTTACCCTAATGCTCATAGCAGCCTTATTTGTAATAGCCAAAAAATTAAAAGAATCCAAATGTCTTTCAAGTGAGGAATGGATAAACAAATTTTGATATATCAATACAGTGGAATAGTATTCTGCAGTAAAAATACACAAATTATGGATTCAGCAATAACATGGCTGAATCTCAAGAGCATTATGATAATTAAAAGAATCCAAACTCACACACACAAAATACCTACTGTATGATTTCATTTGTATAAAATTCTAGAAGAGGCAAAATTATAGTGAAAGAAAGCAGATCAGCGGTTGCTGGAGGTAGAAGAATACTGACGGTTAAGGAACATGAGGACACGCTTTCTGTATCATGATTGTGCTGATGGCTCCGTGATTGTGTAACACTGTCAGAATTAATCAAATAGTTCACCTAAAATTGGAGAATTTCACTGTATCTCAGTAATACATCAATGAATCTGACTTTTTAAACCTAAAGTTAGACTAGTCTGGGTTAGAACAGTATCAGTAATTAATCTTCTAATAAATGTTTTAGTTTCATTTCTGCTGGTGGTTTCTCTTCTTCTCAAAGAACAACAGTCCCTCAACAATGAATTCTAGGAAATACAGTCTTCATGCGCCCCCAAGGTAGACATAGTGGTCAACCCTAGTGTCAGGTGGAGAACAAGTCTGTTGCTAACAGTGGTTTTCAGGGAGGTTTACACTGCCTCAAGCGTGCATCCTCACTGAAAGAGAAAACAATGATTTGGATAAAAGGGGGGGTATACAAATCTCATTAATATAGCATTTATTTGCTACATTCCTATTCTAAAGTAACCTTGGCTCCTTCTCCCCTTCCCTATCCAATCTAATCCAATCCTATTCTCCTCCCTTAAACACATTGGAATTACTGTAATGTGTAAAAAATAATAGCAAGAGAATAGTAAATCTTTAAAAACTTAACACTAAATCACTGAATTACAGTGCATGTTACGCATAAGGGTACTAGCCTTGTTTTTCTTATATGTAAAATTCTTGCAGTGATGTCCTGAAAGCTACTGGCCTCCTTTTTAAAAATACATACGTATTTTTTTAATTATACATATATGTAATTTTTTCAATATCATTCATTATACAAACAACTACCTTTACCTTTTCAAAACTCAAAAGCCAGACCCTCTCTGTCCTACCAGAGTATTCCCTGAGTAGAACAGGCTTAAAGCAGAAGAACAAAAGACCAAAAGGCAGATGAGCGGGTCTGAATCTCATCAAGGCACAGATGGAGTTACATTTGAGTCACTGCATCTGCTCTGCATTCCTACACCAGACCAGAGAGGAGGCCAGGAAAATTCAATTCCCTTGAGTTTCTATACTCACCTTAGCAGAAGTGAGGTGGATCTCCCAGGCTCCTCACAGCAAATCTGTAAGGCCCACAAGTTCTATTACGAAAAACTAGGACTTGCTGCTGATGGTGAAGATATCACCATTCCTGCAATGGCAGGGAGTATGCAGAAAGTGGTGGGGAGGGTGATTGCTATTGTTCTGATTAGAGCCCACATCAAAGGTGGGCACCTAAAGGATCCACAAGCAACAAAGCAGCCAAAGGACTGCTAGAGACCACTCCTGGGAATCGATTTCTAAAAGTAGAAGCCCCCCACCCCCATTCTCTTCAGCTTGAAAAATGCTGGATTATAAATGCCACCCCCTTTCAGTTCTTTCTCCTTCTTTTATCTATTTCCCACATTACAAAAATTCTAAAACACTGAGTATCTGCATGGGATTGGAATGCTCAAAACTTCCCGAAAGTACTCTGCAAAATGTTAAGTTAGATGAAATGGGTTAAAAGGAGAAATGTAACATGTTACACTTCTGATTATTTCTGCAGCCACCAGGTTTTCATTAAGCCTCGGGCATGTGGGTTTGTGATTATTTTCATGACGACAAACTCTAAAACAGGGGAACGTACTTTAAAGAAATGCAATCGTCCAAAATTTCTCCACATCATCCAGTACGCTGCTCTTACAGATTTTGCTTACAACTGTTACTCCATTTCTTGAACTTCTTCAGATGTGTTGAGCACAGTGATTCATTCACAAAGGCCTTACGCTAAAAATTTTTTGTAGCTTAGACTAGAGTCCCATTATCAAGTAGTGATTTCAGATCTGATACAAATCTTAAAAACTTGAGCAGATCATGGAATATAGATAATAAATCAACTTTACATGTATTCTAATACCGAATGTTAGTAACTTTTTGCCTGTATCACCTTCAAGCATTAATTACTTGTGTTCCAGTTTAACAGGTTATTGATTTTGTTGAAGATCATTGAGAAAATATGTTCACAATAAAATCATTCAAAGAACCTTTCTGCCAGTTCTCTTCCCAACTTCCCCTTTTTAAAGTTACTCTAATTTTCAACCTCTGATTTCTTTTCTTTTCTCTCTGGAGATATATTCACTGATTCTAATCACTTTTTAATACTTTCTAAATTTCTAGCAGAAGCAACAACTGTGTATCTACCCTCATGAAAGCACTGTGTGCATAGATTTACACGTCATCTACTTTAAGCCAGACCCAAAAAAAAAAAAAAAACCCTATAGTAAATATTATTTCTACTTTATGAGGAAACTATGACCTACAGAAATCAATTAAATTTTCCCAATGTAACAAAGTTTCTAGATGGCAGAAGCTTTACCCAGTTCTAATTCACTTCAAAACCTAATACCTGGGGCGCCTGGGTGGCACAGCGGTTAAGCGTCTGCCTTCGGCTCAGGGCATGATCCCGGCGTTCCGGGATCGAGCCCCACATCAGGCTCCTCCACTATGAGCCTGCTTCTTCCTCTCCCATTCCCCCTACTTGTGTTCCCTCTCTCGCTGGCTGTCTCTATCTCTGTCAAATAAATAAATAAAATCTTTAAAAAAAAAAAAAAAAAAAAAAAAAAAAACCTAATACCTACTTTCATCGTCATGGTAAGTACTGAGACCACACTAGTTAAAACTATCATATTTTGATATTCATACATTCTCCTTATATCTCTGTTTCATCCGGTACAGAGAGGCCCATCTGGCTGCCACTGCAAATAAAATGTTTTGAATTCACACGTTGTATGTCTATTTCATAAAGACAATTGACAATCTAGCCCTCCATCAAGTCTCTGTAACAAGGATCTCTTCCAATACTAATTTGTAAGCTCTTCCAATACTAATAAACACAAGGCTTTGGGCACGTATTTTTTAGAGTGCATCAAGAGGATCAAAATGTAGTGAAACCAAATTTCCAAATAGGCAGATATCTGACACCAAAAAGTTGAATCAAAACTAGGAGAAACAAAAATGTTTCTTCTCTGAAACAGACTGAATTACCAGATGGAAGAACATTTACAAACAAAGAGTGTCAAGTTCATAATTTGAGGGAAGAATCTAGGCATCTGCTGGTCAACAGGTGGTCTGCTGGCTGGGCTGGAATGCTTTCCCCCCACTCTCTGATACTTTTCACTTCTCATGTGCTCTATCACATCCTTATTTCCCTTCAGTGTCATCAGCTTAAAAAGGTGGGAGGGGAAAATAGAGCTTTGTAAATAATAAATGCTCGATAAGCTATCAATTATCTGTTGACTAAGTTTAATGAAACCTGCACTCATCCTTATCTCGATTTAAGAGCTTATTTTAGGGAAGGTCACATCTACACTCACCACTTTTATTTTATAGATGAGAATTAAAAAAAAAAAAAAAAAAGATACTGAGAGGTTGAAACTCTCCCAAAGTCACAAGAGAGGAAACAGAGTGCCTACTCTATGCCAGACAGAGGTTGAGTTGAGGCCGAATGTTCTTTTTAAAAGGTACGTCAACCCTTAGATTATCTTTTTCACAAAAAATGATTCATTGTAAATATGTACATTAACAGATTATAGTAGCTCAATGTTCAGAAAAATAAGCAGAAGACAATAAAGGAAGGGGGAAAAGCTAACATGGATTTTCTTCTTCCTTGAGAAGGAAAAAAGGATGGTGGTTCTGAAGTAGGTCCTTATATTGGCAGCAAGTAATCTCACCATCACAAGAATCAATGCCTTCCTAAGAAGTGGCTTGGAGCCAAAAACAACTCACTAGATGAGAGTAAAGTAGAGGGTCACGGGACCAACCAGCAAAGTGAAATATTAATGGCTACTATAACTAAGGGATACAGACGCTCCCTTCTGTCCGTCTTCCCCAGGCAACATACATAGATAATCAGTTACATTATTCTGCAACCATCACCAAAGTTCCAGATTCACTATGAGAGCACGGTCTTATATTGGGCAGTGACTCTTATTAATAATACCCTTCCCTACACATTCAGGTATTTTTTTTCATTTTCTCCCTTTACATATACAACAAAGAATTATCACTATAATGTCAATTTCTATTTAGTAAAGAGCTCTATTCTGCTACAAGAGTTTAATATCCAAATAAGCACTATCATCAATAAGAATCCTGATGAATTTATAAATCTTGACTTGTAATAACTTTGGCCATTCCCTTGTCTATTTTCTTGGCCACATTCAAAGTGGAGAAAAAATATAAATAACTGTGTAAATCTCACGCACTTTGTCTATAAGTCCAAAATTTCTATACTCATTATTACAGCCAGAAAAGTTATACAGTTTATTACTCAAACTAAAAAAAGCTACATTTACATTATTAATAAGCTTATACTTTATATGTTGTTATTTATGTGCTTGGAAAGAATGCAAGTGACATTCACTACCTTTTGTTACAAATGGGGGAAAAAGAGAAGGGAAATTATTTATCAAACAGCTTTAAAACCTTGTTTTGTAGAAATACAAGGCTACAATGTGTAAGTCAATGACAATTTCAAAGAAATAACAAGAGAAGTATCCAGTCACACTTACTCATTTCAATTCAATTATTTCTTAACCACCTGCAGGGAAAAAAAAAAAAAAAACACCTTTCCCACAATAACCCATATGCATTAGGTATGTTGCCAACCCAGATTATGAGAACATTGCAAACAATTTGGGGAAAGGGTTTTTCTCTGGAATGTATATTTCAGCATGGTAAAAAGAAAAAAAGGCAGAGGCATAAACCAGATCTACTAAACAGGAAGGATTTTACATAGAGACAAATCAGCACATTATTTCCCAGTTCAATACAGCACTACTTCCGCTCTAGCTCTTCCTAGGCAAGCAATCTCATTCACCTACAAACATACTGTGCACCTACTACGTGCCAGTCATTATCTAAGTGCTAGGGACAGAAGATGACTATAATGGGGAAGGGTTTTTTTTTTCTTTCATTTCTTCTATTTAATCTTTTTAAATGAGTTACAATTTAAAAAAAATTCATTAGATTTCCCCCCAAGGTCCAGTTTTACCTCCTACAAACCTGAATAAGAAAGGAGCTTACTTAATCTTACAGAGAAAATTTTCAACCTACATGCTTGGCAAAATGAACTGATAAAACTGGAACCATGAAGGGGTCATCAAAGCAGCAGCTTTTGTGTGGTTTTCTAGCCATATCCTTGAATGTAATAAACCCAGCTTGGTTACTTGGTTTTCTTTGGGCTTTATCTTGCTGAAAGTAGCATTGTTCACACACATGTTCATTTTGGAAATGTTTTATGGGTGTAAAATAACTCCATCTTGTGGATTGTCATGACCATGGCATTCAGATCTCACCTTTCTTCAAGTTCTAGCACCAGCCTGATCCCTTCCAACCTTCACAGTCTGGAGAATGTTCGTTCCCCATTGGATATTCATCCTCACAAGCATCCCTCTGTGTAGGGATATCAAAGTGCCTGGCCCTTCCGGCATTAGCACCATGATCAGATTTAGCTGTTCCAGCCCACCAAGACCAACACTGCCTAATGGCAGAGGTAGTTGGTCTTCCTGTGGGTGGTACACCAGCCCTACACACTTTCAATTCCACTGACATTTCTAAGAGGGAAGATACTAAACTTAGTGAGGAAAGTTCTTTAAAGTGAAATATGGCCCATGGGCCTCTCCTCTTATTTGGGCCTCTGTCCTTCTGCACACTCTTCTCCCATTTGCTTTCTGAAGATGGTATTTAGGATTCTACACACTTCAACTCAAACATATCTAAGATATAACCTGTTCTAACAATAAACACTCAACCAGACATTAGTGAAAATCTTCCGTTTTGATCCCATATTTTGAAAGCTCAAAACTTAATGGGACTTCTCCCCTCCCTTCACTTTGCACAGGAACAATCTCTGATATCCAGTATTTCTTTCTGGTGTCATCCCAGTTTCTCACCTTTGGTGGTTATCAGAGCCTTGAATTCAAAGCACACTCTGCTTGTCTAAAAGGAAGTTATTAGGCATTAAATGCATGAACCCAATAACTGAAGCTTTCTTCCCAGTATAATTCACAAATTTAAAACAGAAGGAAGAAAAAGCTGTTGGAAATGTTTTATCCTAGGGACAAATTAAATGTATTTTATCCTATCACTTAACACCATAGAAACTGCTACTCTGGAAATAGGTATATAAATACTACCAAACAATTCCAAATACATTTTGTGTCTTGACTAAAAATGTATAATAAGCAAGACCTCAGCATGCAGTAGAATTAGCACCTTACTTTCTAGTTTAATAGGTCACTACTTCTGTTCTACCGAATGTACCTACAAACATACTCTTTTGTAGAACTTATAAAACACTTTCCTATCTACCTCTTACATTTTTAGGGAAATTATATAACTGAAGACATATCAATGAAAATCTTTTACTTATTATGAATTATTGAATATTAAATATTAAAATATTTTATCAGAAGATAGCTCACAAAATTATTAACCCAGAAGAATATCATAAAATACCAGGTGAACTTTGTAAAGTGTATTTTTACACTCTTAAATATATCACATCATCAGATTTACAAATATTCAAGGGTTCTGTGAATATAGAGCATGAGGATGTAAAATATAAGTTTCCTCCAACAAAATCTCATCTTTTCTTGTTCTAGGTTAACAATCATCATCAGAAAAATAATGTCTGTTTACATTAATATTGGCAAGCTAATATTAACATTACCCAGAAGTTTGTCTAATTTGAACAACAAAAAAATGTAAACACTTACTGCTGATATTATGCCACTAAAGACAAGACATTACTTGTGCTTTGAGGATGTTTCCTTAGCTCAGCCAAAAGATAAAAAACCTACTAGGTTTGCTTTTCCTGCTTGAGACTTTCAAAAGCTGTGGTAATTTGAAAAATACAGATTTCAGCCATGTGGCCCTTTCTTGTCTAGCCTCTCTATTTGTGCATGTGGATGCTTCTGCAGATGATTAGAACTATGTATGTTCAGGCTTAACTAAAAAGAGAGTATGTAACCAGTTTTCCCTCCATATTTTGTATTACAGAGCCAGCTACTATCTACTGAGGCTGACAATATTTATTGTGCTCAAAAGTAGGCACTCTGTTTCTTATTGCTGTATTCCACCCTGGTTTAATTGCTCCCTGTAACTTTTTATGCAACCCTCAGTGCCTTCGGCAACTGAAGCTGGGCTTCCTGGCGTCCTTCCTATTATATTACCGATAGCGTTAGTTTCACTCATGGTTAATTTTTTTTTCAAGTGACATTACAATTCAAACCATCTTACATTGAGAGAAACAAATAGGATAAAAAGGTTTTTACTAGAAAATCCTGGGGGAAAAAACACTTTATTTTCAGGAAAAAAAAATACACACATGTAAAAAACAACTTTCAAGGGACTATGGGATGAAACCACAGTCTTGGTGTACCTACTATACTCTATTTATCAGAGAATACTGATTTATTCCAAACAAAAACAAGGAAAAAATAAAACATTCTGACTCACCCTGGAATACTCTCATATTAAAAAATGTGCTACTAATATATGAGACGCATCTAAAACTAAAATGTTAGTCAGGAATGTAGAAGTTACTCATAAAATGTCCTTTCTCATTAACTTCTATATAAAGTTACTAATATTTTCAATGAAAACAGAATCCTTAGTCACTTTAGTAGAAGTGTGGTTTAAGAGTAAATCATCTGAATGGTCAATATTACAATAACTGAATTTCAAACCTTTGAACTAATTATACATAATTCTTCCTTCTTTTACACTATTCATAAGGTAATAGGAAATCACCTACAACAGGATTTTCCAGAGTGTGGTCCGGAGACTACCAGCATCATAAACGTCTGGGGTGCTTGATAAAACCAGAATCCTGAACTCCCACTGGCCTACCAAATCAAAATCTCTGGAAGGTAACCCGCACACAACTGTATTTTTAGCAATCACCCCAGGTGACACTCATGCCAAAGGAAGTTTGAGAACCACTGATCTGGAACTTGAAAGATCTAAAAATGACTTCAGAATAACTTTTTTATTCTTTTGTCTCTAGTGTATGAACCACAATGAGAAATTTCTTCCCGTTATTAAAACATAATGAGAATCTATCTAAAACAATCTATTCACAAACGTAACTGGCAAGCTTCAGATTTTTATTGACAGCACTTGTACATGTTTTTAATTATAGTAAATCAAGTCCTGGGTCAGAAACCAAATAGTACACCAAAAGGAAAAGTTTATTTCAGCGGGAGAACCTCCTCCTACTGGTAGATAAAAGTATTCATGTGAGTCAATGCAACTTCTACTCAAACAAAATGATGTGAGAACACACTTCCATGCCTAAGAAAATAAACTGCCTTCATTAATAACCAAAAAATGATTTTCCATATTAGGCTGACCTAATTCTCACATTTTATACCCCAAAATAATGTGTCTTTGGGGACCACTTGTATTTCTGTACATTTTCTCTTTGAGAGACGAATAGCAGCCTACAGAATGTCACTCAATATGTCAACCATAAGAGCAGTGAATTAAGGGGAAAAGTGGCAGAAATCATCCAAAAGCACTGTATGAAATATGTATGTGTGAGTATGTATGTCTGCATATGCATGTGGGTATAAATTCAGACTAGTTTCAGAGACCATGCAAGTCCATATTTTCATTTTTTTAGAAGAACTACGAAGTGTCATCACTGCCTATGGCAGGCTTCTCATGTTTGCCTGCCTAGCATCGCTGTTCCCTTCTTGTGGTAACCATACCTCATGCTTCTTATGGAGAGCAACCCCTCCGAAGTCTACGTGGCTCTGATAGACTACTCAATCACCATGCTACCTTTCAAAGGGTAACCCAATTCAAGATGACCTAATTGGAATTTCACTCCCAAGAATCTGAATCTAGAGAGAGTCCATACAGGAGAGTGACGGTTGGAACCCAACCATCCCAGTCCCCAGGAAATGGGTTTTGACTGAGAGCCCTTGCGCTGTCTTGGTTCCTGCCCTCTTGAAGCTTGGCTGTTTAGATTTTCTGTCAATTTCTGTGAGTCACCTAATATACTTCCAATATATTCCATTTTTCTTCATGATAACCAATAGTACTTCTCTTGTCATCAACCAAAAACCCAACCGGTAAGGGTGAAAATGCTGAGAACACACTTTTTTTGATCCACTGTTTGTAGGGCACTGTTTCTCAATGAAAATTTAAACCACTACAAAATCCCAGCACTTGTTCCATAAATCCTTTCAGATTGATAGAAAATCAAAAGCCACCCTTGCATTTATCCTACTAGCCTAACATGAAACTCTATAAGCACTGTGTCTATTTTTTACCTAAAGGCTTGACGTCTCGTTATTAATGTCCAATACAGATTCAAATGCCCTTGTCTCTTTTGACCCGCATGTCAAATACTTTACTGCCCATCTCCATGGGTAACCTAAATTAATGCATTTATGCCCATGTACTTATGCTGACTTTTTAGAGTCATATATGCCCTTTCACATCCAGTATGTGACTTTCAGCTTGGAGTATACACAAATAACACAATAACACGGAAATGCACAGTATCACTCACCATGCTGAATAATATGCACAGTTACATACCAATTCAAAAAGTACATCTACTCACGGCAATAAACAAACACATACACATTATAAAATACACATAAATATGGAAGTCCCTCAATATAAATATACTTCCGCTTAGCCTCCAAATCTCCTCTCTACTACTACTACTAAGACCTTTAGGTGTTAACTTCTCTTCGATATCTCAGCAATGACTCATTCATGCTAATGGTTTGAAGACGCCTCTAAGCAGGCACTGTAGGAGAGTTAAAATAGATTAGCAGTTACAATCTCCCACCAGTAACTCTTGGACTGAAAAACTGAGTTATTTTCATTTTACTTTTCTAAGACATTTTTCAAGTATGGTTATATTTAACATGGGGAAGATGAGTCAAAGAAAATTTAAATGACTTCCTAACATTTGAGAAAAAGAAGGGTTGGGAGAAATATTTTACATTTTTAAGAGAGAACTCTGAAATATCATGCAGCCGATTCAGGCACGAACAAACGTAATTTCAAGATACCAATACTTGAGTCAAAATCGCTTGTAGCTGTTCATTAGTGCATTCTATAAGAATATCTTCCTAGGAACACTATTTTGGCATCATCTGAGGTAACAAGAGCAGTTGAAACAAAAAGTATTGTGTAATTTAATGTTTTTCGTCAATTTAAACTTGACCCTAAATTTAAATCCTTTAGTTTCTATAAACATTCTACACTCAGTTTTGTTTCCCTTGCTCAGTCACTTCTTTCTGTCTCTTCCTCTGGCTCCTACTCTTCGTGCTCCCTCACCATAGGTGCTCTCTGTGTTTGCAGGGGCAGAGGGTACACAGAGAATCTCTGTACCTTCTGCTTAGTTTTGTTATGAACCTAAAATTGCTAATAAAAAATAAAGTCTACTTAAAAAATAATCTCTATGCTTCAGCTCTCCCATCTGGACATCCTCAATTCTATCCACTGTCCCCACTTCAGTTACCTCGTTTATGCCACTGTCTTCCAAATTCCTCCCCTGGGGCCATGTGCTCCCTCCAGAGTTTCCCCCAAACCCCAGCTGTCTGCTAAACATCTCCATCTGCACATCCTGTTGGCAGTTCACATTCAGTGTGTCTTGGGGGGCATCTATCAAGAGATCTTCTTCTCCTGTTCCTCTGTTTTCCATATTCTCCAGCCATGCCTTCTCAAAATTCTCAGCTGATCTGTGATCGCCCTACCTACACCTTCCTCCTCCCTCTCCGCCCAAATTCATTGCCAAATTGTAGGAATTCTGCTCAATAATGTTATGCAATGTTTCCCCTTTCACTATGTCCACAGCTACTTCTCCTATTATTGGATTGGATTGGATTGTTACATTGTGGCTATTGCATGAGCTTTCAACCTGCTCTCTACCACTTCCCCTTCACTCTGGTTCACTCCCCACCATGTAACCTATTTAATTACTTCTTGAATATATTTCCTATCAGGACACTCTTGTTTATGCCATTCTGAAGCCCTGTATATGTGTTAGGATGAAGCCAACTAAAATTTTCATTATCCTCCTCCCTTCCCCATACTTGCCATGTCCATGGCTTTACACCTAAATTTTCCTCTGTTCAGACTGGCATTCCCTCTCTTTCCTATCTCTCTATTGTTCAGTATTAAATATCCTTTAGGACTCCCTTTCCTGACATCTTCCTTGACCCCTAGGATGGGAGACGGTAGTAATCATTCTAATCGCTCTGTCCTCTGAATGCCCACCTGCCTCTTTCCCCTTCCCCCTCTCCTTTCTTTCCCAATATCTCCCTTTCATTTTCACTGGTATGACAGTTATTTCTATAACCCCCCAGGTCACCAGGCCTTACCCATCTATGGGCATGGATGGGTCTCATTAACAGTAATAACTTAGATGTCACCAACTCTTGGATCTGCTGACATGGATTCCTAGGCCCATACAAGTCACAAGTATTGTTCGGAGACTCCAAAACATGTTTCCCATACATTTGTGAACGAGCCTTTTCTCACTGCAGTTTTTATTTAGATGCCCTCCTATATTTCCATGGGGCTCAGACATAAATCCATAAGGGCTAGAGCAGTAAAAAAAAAAAAAAAGAACAAACAATATTATCCTTGCTCAGACTGTTCTGTCCCTCAATGCCCAAGACCAAGTCAAGCTCAGAATAGCTTGATTCTTCTTTCCTGAGGTAAGCTCCCTCTCAGGAGGCTCATCAGATTTGCATGCAATAGGCTTCCCCTGGGCTTACCCAACCAGTCTACCAGCTGTGTCCCATATTTCTCTACACTTCTTCCCAGACTCAAACTGTAGTCACTATTCCTTGCTGTCCTATAAAAATTCCCCAAAAATTCATGTTCAAACAATCTATATCCTCCCCAAAACATTTCACCTAGTTTCTGATACACAATCAGCTCTAAATGGCAAAAATAAAAAATAAACATAAACAAGTAACCCAAATTCAGGATTATTTAACAACATTTAAAAATTAATCCAAATATTTATAAACTTTATGTGAGAAAACCCAGGCCCATTACTATTTGAGCCTAGTTCTACATAGAGATCAATCTTTCTTCTCTATTTTTCTAATATTCACACTCCCTTAAAATAGCAAGTATCTTTTGAAATCAGTTTAAAAAGATGGGAATGAAAACTTGGTACATAGTTTACAGGGTTGTAATTAAACACATTACATACAAAGTACTTAACAGAGTCTGGCATGTAAGCGGTACTAAATAAATGTTAGTTTATATTATTCTCATTGTAAAAGCTAGATTTATTTCTAATTGTTCCAAAACAAATTCTATAAAGAAACATCCTCAAAAGTAACTATTTCTTAAACATAAAAGAATCCTAAATACTATACATTGCCTAAATTCTTTTTCTCAATAATTTCCTCTATTTCAATTGAAGTTGTTCATAGCTTTTAATTATTTACCTCCACTACTATAATAAAGAGCACTTACCAGAAAAATCAAGCCAGAGTAACCACATACAAATGAATGCTTTCAGTAAGCAAAGAAAATGACTTCGACAAGTTCCCAGACTCATTAACTATACCATTGTTCTACCTGGATCTCTGAAATCAACTCAGAATAGGTATCTAGATTTCCATTTCTGATGTCCCCAGAACTTCCCCTCAAACAGAGCTTTAAATGTCCCCTTAGGATGGGTGGTGCAGTCCTTAAGTGTCTGCCTCCGGCTCAGGGCGTGATCCCAGCATTCTGGGATCGAGCCCTACATCAGGCTCCTCTGCTAGGAGCCTGCTTCTTCCTCTCCCACTCCCCCTGCTTGTGTGCCCTCTCTCGCTGGCTGTCTCTCTCTGTCAAATAAATAAAATCTTTAAAAAATAAAAAAATAAATGTCCCCTTAAAGATACAGGGAAAGAGAATTCAAGAATTTCAAGTAAAAACACTGTAGACTCTACAAAACCAAGCTTAAGTGACATGGCAGCTTAAATTGCTGGAACCAATACAATCGAAGAAGACCCCAAGGAAGGGACATTTCACAATCACATAGGAAACGGTATATCCTTTCTCCTACACACAAACCCATAATTGGAAAAACAGACTGAAAACCTTTCCTCCCACCACTGACCTTCTGAGTAGATGTGGTGGGCCAAACTTCATCCTCAATATTCACCACAAATTCTGATCTTTTTAACACCTGGTCCAGCCTGCAAATAAACTAAACTTAATCCAGTTAGTTTCTCTCCATTCAACTTACATTGTACTTCCATGAAATTTCCTCTCTCTCTCAGAACAGATTAAGCAGCACCTCTTACAGTGTCCTGGGAAAAATCTGACAAGATGATAGAACACTTGCATGTTAAGGACATGTTCACACAACACTTACGGTTAGTTGAGACTCAGAGGCCAACACCAGAAAGGATATGCCAGCCTCCTACAAAGTCTATTATTCACATCAGGTACTGTGGTGAGAAAACAATGATCCTCTGAAATTAGACCATTCTCCTTACTAACTTTAGAACAAATATAGGATGATTATACTTATCAAACTGAACACTTATATCTCCCCCACACAGGTTCTATCCTATTCATCACTGTACCTTGTGTAACAGCTCTCCTGGAAACTGGTAGAGAAATGAATCATAACCAACAAAAAAAGAACAATCTTCATTTCTGACAATGTTAAAACTGTTAAAACATTTTTAAAAGGTTAAAACCATTATAAAAGTTAAAACGTTACCTTTAAACTTAAAAAAAAAAGAACTATCTAAGGCTTAGTGAGTACAAGAGTGAGATAGTTTCCCAACACTAGCAATTGTTTAACAGAATTGTTTTAAGTCTTAAAAATATAAAATCCCAACCATAACCCCACCATATAGAAAATAATGTATTCTTATATTTTCAGATAGGGCTCGTCTATCAAAACAAGTAAGAAAGAATAATAATGCCTGAATTTAATAACCTAACTGCTAACTTTATAGGAGTCTTGGGCATTACCCAATAATCTCGCATATAGCAAAGAGTTAAAGACCCGACTATTCTAAAAGTTGAATTAGAGAAAAGAAGAAAAATGTAAGCAGAGTATATGTATATTCAATCTACATTTGGCACATACATTAAAAGAAAAAAATTTTACTTCCAATGAATTTTGAGGCAATTTCTTACAACTTTATAAAGGTAACACAGGGTCAGAGTAATAACTCCCTTTTTTCCTGCAATGAACAGCTTCTAGAGTTCTTAGCTGTTTACACAAGTAAGCTACCTGTTTGAAACAAGGACAATGTCATCCTATAAATTTGACAACTGTTTTGTTTTCCAGTATTACGAAGACAAATTAAACCCGAGAGTAAAATTGTATGCAAATGTCACTGTCAGATTAGAATGAAATCTACAAGAAAATTTATTGTCTACCTGTGTAAGGTAATATGTGAAGCAATTCTACACATTACATTAAATTTTAATTAAGATTAAATATGAATAATGCATTGGAAAACTTTTAAACAGATTTTTTAAATAAGTGCATGACTCATCCCTTTTGCCTCTGTTATTTTTAAAAATTAGTGAAAATATCAATATGCAACCCACTCAAGCATGACTCATTTGGACACTGAGTTATTTCCATGCATAATCTGAACAATATCTTTAACATGCAACCTGATGATAATAAGCCCATCTTAAAAGACAACAATAACATGAAAATGTGACTCATATGTGCAAATATTGAGTTGTCTCTCAAGTACAGATAGATGATTGAATAAGCTTTGCTTTACATAAGTAAGGCCTACAATTGCTATAACTCGAGTTTAGCCCCAATTGGAAAAAATCATAATCTGCAAGATTTAATGTATCTTGTTTTCTATTGTCAGAAAATGAGAATAGTATTACCTAATATATTTCCTTTTAAGCTTCAACTGCCAATAACTTTAGAGCAACCTTTATTTCCCGAGTGTGTAATCTTGTTCAGTTCATATACTTGAAAAGATTCCTTTAAGCTTCCCTCAAATGGCCTTTGTTCTGATCTTTCCCTGAGTGACGTAGCAGGCATTATCCTAATATGTGATAGTCCTTTCAGAAGGAAGTGAAAGGGAGTGACTGCAACAAAAGAAGAAAGCGAAGGAAGGATGGGGAGGGAAGAGGACAGGCGAGAAGAAAGCAGGACCGTGTGCAGGCACCTAGACACACCTGACCTCAGAACTGTCACAGATCAGCTATTCTGTTTGTGAAAACAACATTAGACTCTTTCTAAATCCGTACTTGTTGACACTGTTCTGTGACTTTTTAAATTGAGGCAATGACAACGCTGTACAAACTATAAAAACTGAGCATGTTTTAAAAGAACAATAATAACTAACTTTATTGAATACTTATATTTTGTCCCAGGCACTGTACTAAGTGCTTACGTGAATTATTTATGGCTCACAATAACCCATGCAACAGGTTCTATGGTAATTAAGTTAGTCATTATTATCACCATTTTACTAACGAGGAAATGAGACTTAAAAGTGGTTTCACGCCTCGTAAGAGGTGAAGTTACACTGCTGACTCCAGAGTGTATGTACTTAACCAGTGTGCTGTCTTCATTGTTATTAAGCAACATGTTTCTTGTTAGCGTGATATGTATTTTCTGAAGTACGTAACTGGTGTTAGGCTTCATGAGAACGAAGCATGGGGCAGCCAGCTCAAATAAAATACAGAAATGGATAATCGTTTTATATTGCCAAACCAAGCATTTGAGTCAGCTGAGGAGAAGGGAAAAAATAGAATTGGACAGAATGGGAAGCTGTACTCAGACCTCTCGGAAGTACTCTGGATTCATAACCAGGTGCTAGATAGGGAAAACACTGGAGTCAGGAGTTGTGAGACCTGGATTCCAGTTCTTTCTCTGCTGCTAATCAGAAATGTGTGACACGGATTCCATCACTCAACTTCCCTGGGCATCCCTTCCGTCACCTATAAAATAGTGGCAATGGTTCTACAAGGACGCAGTAGTGCAATGACTAAAACACTGGGAGGACACACGGGCCTTTCTATCCCCCTGTTAGGCATGCTCACAGCTCCTGAGGGGTCCACCCAGGAGAGAGCAACCGCTCAGACTCTGTCTAAGGACCCCATCCTATTTAGTGAGAGTAAATGCTTCTCCTTCGAGAGATCCCACTTCAATGAGGAAGGATACTCCCTGTCAGACAAGCTCTATACACGCTCATAGATCAGACAGAAGACCCACAAGGAAGCAGTGACCAGATGTTCCTTCCACCAAGTGCTCCACCACCCCAATATAACTTAGGAAAGACCCCTTTCCTCAGATTTCTCCCTGAAACTCCACCAAGTTATTAGAGAGGCATCTGAACTCGAAAGACAAAACAAAACCACTGAGACAATTAGGATAATTCCGAAAAGAGGCTAGCTATCAGCTACGCTTAATGTGGAATAGTTTGAGCACCTTGATAGAAGGGACACTTACATTCAGCAAGTTTGGGGAATAAATTTGCTGACTTTCTTTTGCCCTCGCCCTCCAAAGAAAGGGAAATGCGCCAAGGCAAGACCAGACTTAAGTAAAACTGTGAAGAACAATGTATGGTCTTTTTCTTGCCTTCCTCTCCTTCTTGACGGTCTACTTTGCCATGCATTGCTCCATCCTTCACAGCCCCCCTGACGTGTGCTTGGCATTCAGAGTCCCCCTCACCTGTCCTTTCTGCCATCCTTTCAGTGTCCTTCAGGAGCAGGTTTGCTCCATTCCGAATGTAATATGATCTATGCTAGAAACTCAGAGCTAGAGAGGATGATATTCGAGTTTTCTAATAGTAAAAATTCCAGGCAAAAGGACCATGAGCAGGGAGTGGAGGGGTAGGGGACTTTCTGATTCCCCTAAATCATCCCCATGTATCTGTGAATAGCACAAATTAAATTCCCCTGAAAAGAAACATGGGGATGGAGGAGGGGGTCAGTGAGTTATCACGAAAGAATTTAAGAGTCTGGGCTTAGCCAGCACCAGCCTTCTAGGGCTTCACCCCAAGCAGGAAATTGCTGCACTGCTCCACGGCTTCCCTACNNNNACTGGTGCCCAGGCAGCTGGCCAATTCACTAACCCCTTCCCTGGCCTCGCACAGACCGCATCGTCCATGCAACCCTGGCCCCACGGTAACCCTGGCTGGCTTGAGAAGAGTTGGCAGAGAGAGGCCAGGGCATGCTATTTAAAGCTATAAGCAGCTACTGTGAATGGAGATGAGCTGCTTTAGCAGCAGAGGATAAGGCTAGACGCAGATTTTCACTTGCCCTAAAGAATTCACTCACCTGCTGTGGTTAGGCACCCAAATTTGATAGGAAACAGCTCAGTTCCATTTACTAATTACTAGTACTCATCTATCTATCCCATCCAGCAACTTTTTCACAATGAAGTTGCTTGATTTCAAATGCCTAGATTCAATTTTCAACATCAAAATACACTAATGTTGTGTGTGTGTGTGTGTGTGTGTGTGTGTGTATACTACAACTACATGTGTATGTATATTATATACACACACACCTAAATACCCACATGGACTATTTTATGTAAACATACACATACACATCTTCATATACATATGATTATACACAGGGAATACATATATAAAGAGAGATCCATATATGTGTCTGTTTGAATTCAGGTTCCCCGAGCTACTGGAAACATTAGGAATACCCTCTGGGAGCCAGGATTAGGTAACTATCAAAGGTATAGGTCTGAATGCGGGTATCCAGGTCTTCCAGGAGACAAGGACAAGGCACTCACTTCTCTGGATTCCTAATGCATACACAGGAAGTGCTGTCAGGATTAAGATCATCCCTGAAAAGGACAGGTCTCTGCCTGGAACACAGAGTCAGTGCTCGGAGATTTTAACTAACATTGATATTATGATAAAACATCTATGATAGCTCAGGAGGACTACTGTGACAGATTAGTTTTCTCTTGGAAGTCAAATTTTATCGCAACGAACTCTGATAATCTGCCCCCCAGCCTCCACCCCCCATAGTCTCCCTGCCTTCTTACTTCATGAAATGTTTTCATCAAGCACCTTATCTAGGGAATTCCTATACATGTTTTAAAATTCAGCTTATCCACCATTTCCGGGAAACCTTCCCTGACCCTTAGCCTAGGTCTGATGACTTTGCTACCTTTTTCATAAAACAATGTCCCTTTCCTTTATATCTTTGTCCACTCGGTTGGGTGACTTTAAAAAGTCGTGTCTCTATTTCCCACTCTAAGCTAAACTCCATGGGGGAGGGGGGGCAAATATTATACCTGCTTCTGCTCATTGCTGCATCCCTAGCACTGAAAAGTACAGAGTACACAGTCGATACTCAATACATATTTATTGAATGAATGAATGAATGAATGAATGAGTTAGCCAGATATCAATCAATCAATTTGTTCCCTCCTAAGAAGCACAAAGAGAGAGAATTCACTCACAGGAATATAAAGAATCCTGGGAGTTACCAAGAGACACAAAAATTGGAAAAACTAGTACTTGCCTAAAAGTTAAGTCAAACCATCCAAGAAACTGAAGAGGTGTGGCTTTTTGTACTTGGCTTGAGAAACTTTATAACATTCCATCAAGGAGAAACCACAAAAAGAAATGAAAAGTTACAAAGCAGAATTCTGGGTACCAACAGGGAAGGACGGAGAGGGATTCTAACCAGAGGACGTATTTATTTCATTAAGGTTCAAGAACCCTGGAAGGTGACAGCACGCAGATTATAAAGCCATGGAACCTACACTCGTGTTCTCATTCATTCAGGAAGTCATCAGATACTTAGTACGCACCTACTATGTATCAGGAATGGTGCCTGGTTTTGTGGATACCAGGAGTAAGCATTATAGTCACAGTTCCAACTCTCATGGAGTTTCTAGTTTAGCACAGGGGAAAAAGGCATTAAACAGATAATTTATGTGTGACCAGCACTCAGAAAGGAGAACTATAAGTTGCTATAGTAACAATGTTGCCTGGAAAGTCAGTATATGAGCATATTTTGTTTTCTTCCAAGGAATTTATCCAAAGAATAATATTTTTATAATGCCTTTTTAAAAATTATATCTTTTCTTTTTTTTTTTTTTTTTAAGATTTTATTTATTTGACAGAGACAGCCAGCGAGAGAGGGAACACAAGCAGGGGGAGTGAGAGAGGAAGAAGCAGGCTCCTAGCAGAGGAGCCTGATGTGGGGCTCGATCCCAGAACGCTGGGATCACGCCCTGAGCCGAAGGCAGACGCTTAACGACTGAGCCACCCAGGCGCCCCTAAAAATTATATCTTTTCTTAAGCAACGAGTTGCCATGCTAATTTGTATCTATGCCTGTTGCTTAACAGGAGTAAATTAATTTAAGAGACACACTATACTTCTACTATGAATTTAAGTGTGGGTTTGGGTCCAGATGATGTTGTCCCTTCACTAGCTTATGTGTGAAAGAAGAGGAGAGGAAAAATGAGGAGGGGGAGAAAAAGCTTAGTTCTGAAAACCACAGCACTAAAATATGATTCAGAAGGATAGAGTTGATTTATATGAAATCTTAGGAACCTTAAACTTTGACGTTCATAGCACTCCCTTCATTTGTGAAAGTTACACAAAGGGAATTCTAAACACATTAAAGAAAGATCTATAATTCACCTTTTGAAAGTGATACTCAATTCCCCATCCCAATATTTATACCATTCAGTCTATCAATATTGAGTTTTTGAGTACATACTGTGTGTCAAGCATTGTTAAAGACCCAGAGGAAAGAGTTCTTAACCTCAGTAGAGAAACCTATGCCCTCCCAACAATAAATGTACAAAATAAATTCAAGATAAATTTGAGACGTGGGGCGCCTGGATGGCTCAGTCAGTTGAGCATATGACTCTTGATTTCAGCTCAGGTCATGATCTCAGGGCTGTGGGATCAAGCCCCTTGTCGGACTCTGCACTCAGCACAGAGTCTTCTTGGGATTCTTTCCCTCTTCCTCTGCCCTGCCCCTCGTGCTAAATAAATAAATAAATAAATAAATAAAATCTTTTTTAAAAAAAGATAAATTTGAGATACCAATAATGGATACAAATAAGATTTAAAATACTAATATAATGTAAAGTGACTAGGGCTGCTGTTTTAGCTAAAATAGCCAGGAAAATCCTTTTTGAGGAAATGTAATTTAACACTTGAAGTGGTGAGAAAGGAACCTCTATTTAAAGATCTAGAACAGAATATTCTGAGCAGGAAAAAAAAAAGAAAGAAAGAAAAAAAAGCAGCATTTCCAAAAGGCCAGAGATGGGGACAATTTGGATTGTTTAAAAGACAAAAGGAAGACCAATGTGGCTGAAGTATAGTGAACAAGGGAATAATATCAGCGAATTATGCTAAGACTAGATTTTATAGAACACTGCTTCTCAAAGCTTCACCTGGGAACTTGTTAGGAAAGCAAACTGTCAGGCTCCTGGGCAGACCTGCTGAATCAGAAACCCCAGGTGGCACCCAGAAATCTATGTTCTGACAAGTCGTCCATAAGATTCCCATGCCTCCTACGGTTAGAGACCCTTTAGAAAGAATAATGATTCTCTAACCCAGCTGCATATTAGAATCATCTGGAGCAGCATTTAATTTACTTATGCTTAGCCTTATCCCAGAGCCAATGAATCTGTATCTCTGGGCTTGATATCTAGGGATCTACATTTCTTTAAAACTCTTTGGATGATCACAATACACAATGATTACTGAAACTACTAACACAGGGTCTTAAAAGTTATGGTAAGAAGCTTGAATTTTAATGGGAAGTAACTGAAAGATTTTAAACAAAGTTCATCAAATTTAGCTTAATCTCCTATGTGAAGGATGAAGAAGGGCAAAATAGAACAAAAAGACCAGTTGGGAGGTCACTCTACTAACTAAATTTGTAGCATTGGAGATTTAATAAGTAGATTCAGAACATATTTTATAGAAAAATCTTAACACCATGGATTTGATGGGCGAGATGAGGAAAGAAAAGGCATCCAGCATAAGCCCAGGTTTTTGGCCTAAGAAATAGCTGCCCAGACATTTTGGAGGAAATCATGCAGGCATGGCTATCCAGGATTGATCTTTGGCCCTTTTAAATCTGAGATGGCTATTTGACACCCAGCTGGAGATGCTGAATAGGCAGCAGGATACACATACAAGTCTGGAGCGCAGAGGAGAGCTCAGGGGTGCACATGGAGTCATCACTGTACAGATGATGTCTGAAGCCATAAAATCAGATGAGACCATCTAAGTTGAAAGCGTACATACAGAAGAGGGCCGGGAAAGCACAGAGCTGGTGGAGCTGGGGTATGGACAGAGTAAAAGGTCGACTCAGGGAACCCGAGGAGAGTAATGGTCCCAGAATGTTAAAGCACAGGACAGTTGAAGATCGTAAGGCCTCTGTGTTGCCTCATGGCATAGCCGCACCCCCAATTCTCAAAAGCAAAGCGGCTTTATAATCTCACGAGCACTTCTTATGACTACTGGCTGCTGAATAACTTATGAGTATCCACTTCAGAGCTCCACCTACCATCAGGAAATCTTTACATGAATCAAAGAAGGAATCCAAAGGTCAGACATATTAAGTGGCTTGTCCATATTCATACAGTTTCTGTATTCTGCCAGAACGTGGCCTGGGGATGGCACTCATTGGTGCTTCCAAAGAACATGTAGCCTCCAGGCAAGGGGACCAAGAGAGGAAGTTGTAACTGGGCACAGTTAATCCAATCTGGGACTGGGACTGACCAGGGCTGAGTCAAACGGGCAGGAATTATGAGTGGGCACTGGGCAAAGGCCAAGGCAGTACTACGGATCAAAAAAAACCCCTGAAATTCCTTACCAGAGAAGCAGGTCAGTTGGGAAGAACCAGTATCCAGTATCATTGCACACAAACAAGAAACAGTTGAGTTATGGAGTCTGGCACTAACTGAAAACTTGTTAGAAATGCAAACTTTCAGACCCCTCTGCAGACCCACTAAATCAGAAACTGAGACAACACCTAGCAATCTATGTTTTAACAGGCTGTCCAGGAGATGCTGGTGCCCACTAGGGTCAGAGGCCCCTTGGAGAGAGCAATGATTCTCAACTTCCACTGCTTATTCCTCAAATGTAACATGTGAGGGCTCTTCCAGGGAAAGGCTGCATCAGTGGAGCTGGTACAACATTCCTATGTTGAAGTAACTTGGTAGGTACTTCCCTAACAGCATATCCAAGGGACAGTCCGTCTTGCTCTTAATATTTTATAAAAACATAACTATATCTCTCTCTTCATATATATACACATACACAGACACACATATACGTATCCATGTATATATGCGTGCGTGTATGCGTGTATATATATGTATACACATACATATGTATATATATGAATATACATATTTCTCTTATTTCCACATTTTATTGGGAGTCAAGGTGAAACATTTCCCAAAACTGTAATAGCTAGAGTTGTAAGAGTTGGGTTCTTTGGAGCCTTCAAGAAGGCTTAGTCATAGTGGATTAAAAATTTTTAAAAAGTAAGTAGAAAAAGTGTTAGTAGAAAGTAACCATATCTCAACAGTTAGAAAAGTAACACTCATACATGTAATGCCCCCCACCCCACCAGACCATGATTAATGAATAATGGTCAAGTATGATGCTTTGATTTCTTCCTTGGCCAGGAATGCACCGCCCATAACAAACTTAGTTATAGAGTCATAGATTAGCAGTCCTAACATGAATCTCAGAAAGCTTATAGTCAACAATTTCCTAATTTTAGATCCCTGGGCCTGTAGGAACCAGTAGAGGTAGTAAGAGAAATCTGGGAATGACCATCACTATGTCATAAGGCTGAACAAAATGCTAATAAGTCTAAGAATGACTTACTCTTTTTATCAGAGAAGATCACCCATGGGTATAGAGGGAAAGTAAGTTGTACTCACTGGCAATTCTGACCAGCAATTTTGTATGTTTTTATTATTAACAGAAAGGAAAAATGATTTATTATTAATAAACACAATTTGGTTTATTTATATAATATTTCAAAACATAAGGTCCAACAGGTGAAACAAAAAGAATCACCAATCTAATTCGAACCCCTAGTTTTCAAGTATGGGAAGGAGTAACAATGTAGTTCCATAAACGCAGTCCTAATTTTAAAACTTTCTCCTAGAGGCACATGTTTCTAAACTTTCTCCAAGCACGGCATATAAAAAGAGGCCTCCCCTGAAAATTTTAGATCAATGGTTAGAGCCTAGGACCAATATGGTTCAGAATCTTACCTCATCGTCATGCTGAGTTTGGGTTTGGTACCACAGTTGAAGTCAAAGGAACAGTGACATGTGGCTGACCAAACAGAGACAGAGATCTCACAGTGACTTAATTGTACCTGGATCCACATCACTCTTTTTGGTCTGTTTTCTTGTCCTGGCGGCTAGTTAATCCCATCCTCAGAGCCAGGTATGAAAAATAAAGGACTATATGAAACCAGGCAGGAAAACATGAAATATTGGCACCCTCTAAGCAAGATCAAGTATCCTGCAAGCTTAAAGGAATTATTACCCCAAGATTCTAATCACTGTGTTAAAAAGCATCCTGTTTCACAGATAATGCTAAATGAAACTTTTCCCACTGTGTTTGGGTTGCTAACATTTGCAGAATCTCTCACTAAGTGCTGTTCTTCATTTTCTCTTGGGCTTCACATGCTCAGACTCGGTCCCACTATATTCATATGACACCCTAGTATTTAATAGCATGGTCTTCTCAATCTATAACAACCTTTCATTTTTAGGGACATCACTAGACAGAAGTAGGCCTTCCAGAAACTTCTTACATTTTAAATTGGAGTTGGAAAGTCATATCAACTAATCAAAAATTCACCATGACCCCAAAAGTCTACTTTGATAATGTCATTTAAGTTCAAAAATGCACTTTCTCGTAGTTGGGGTTTGGGACACACCATGCCACCTTACTTTCCATTCCCTGCAATTGCCTCCACAAAGTTGTAGAAAATGCATACTCTTTGCTGTACTTTTTTTTTTTTTGGGGGGGGGGAATAGATATAAGCAGCATATTGACCACCATCATCTGATGAAAGAGATATGAAATGAACAATGTTGGTAAGACTCTGAACTACAGTACTATACCACCTAATGCCATAGAACTCTTTATCACTACCCCCCCCCAAATGTCTCATTCTGAGATTCATAATTTAAAGTATTTTCCCAAGACAAAAAGCACGAGAGGGGGGCGCCTGGGTGGCTCAGTTGTTGGGCATCTGCCTTCGGCTCAGGGTGTGATCCCGGCGTTATGGGATCGAGCCCCACATCAGGCTCCTCCACTGGGAGCCTGCTTCTTCCTCTCCCACTCCCCCTGCTTGTGTTCCCTCTCTCGCTGGCTGTCTCTCTCTGTCAAATAAATAAATATAATCTTTAAAAAAAAAAAAAACACGAGAGGAATGTTAAAATCATGACTTATGCCTGGTTAAATCCATTCTGGCCAGATTGTGGGCTCACACCACTCTAGGGAAATTTTCCTGAAGTAGTTTGCTGTCCGTTAGGTACACTGAATAACTGAGAGGTCAACTGCATAAAACAGAAGTATTACAATAATAACAACAATAAGAGGTCAATCATGAATGGTTACTACATCTTTGTCACCTCTGAAGAACCTAGTAAGTAGAACAAGATATTTTCACTTCCTATTTCTAAGTAGAACCTAAGAAAGAACTTTCTATATATGGCAGAGCTATATATAAATAAGGTGGAGAAGAGTGAGTTTCCCATCCTTAGAAGTCTTCAGGAGGGCAGAGGTTAGAGTTATCCCTCGGAGCCGATGATAAAGGAGCCCGGCATCAGGTGGAGAAGGTAATGTGAACATTACCGCATTTTCCCCAAGGTATTCACTTCAGAGAAGACTGAATTTTCCACAAATCAGATCACAGGCTGCAGTATTTCTTATTTTGCAAACTTAATCATTATTACTATTAATCACAAAATAGAAAGGCCAAATCATTTTAAATTGAAAAAAAGAAGTTAAAGGACTGCAGTAACAATCATCCATTTCCTAGGCACCAGGCTGTGTGAGAGATACCCTAACAGTCTTGGCAAGGTCTTGACCTGACCTCCACTTTACTGAAGGAAAGAGACCCCCAAAAGTGACTTGTTGAAGGTCACAGGCCGGTAGGTGGTGGAACCAGAGTTAAGTTTGTCTGATTCTACACCAATGCCCTACTGGCTCTCACCGTGAGCCATTTCCCTCAACCATTTTACAGAAGTTTTGACTTCTGTCATCAGTAGGAGTTACATTTTTCCAAACTGAACTCTTTCAAAGTATCATAACTCTAAATAGCTTAGCCAGTGTTCCTCTTCATTGGTATTTATTGACTATTCTCATCACAAAACTCAAAATTTAATATCTTCTAAGCATTCTATAGAAGTAGGCTATAACAATCTAAATCATACTTTTCAAAACCTATCAGGCTGTACATAATGTCTTTTTCTTAACATTACTAACTCTAAAGTTAGACCTCAGTACAACAATATATCCCTGTTTCTTCAATCAATAAACTAGAATTTTCAGAAATTTATTATACTTATGGAAGATTTGAACTTGTTCATCGAAGGACTCACGAACCACATTAAGACTAATAATAATGTCTTGATACATTTAGTGTAGTCTAGTATTGCTCAAAAATTAATCAACTCTTTTGAAAATAATTATTAAAAAAACACTGAGTGCTTTTGCGTGCACTCTGCTTGTGCATGCACTCTCTCTCGCTCTGACAAATAAATAAATAAAATCTCTAAAAAAAAATTAAAAGTAAAAAGTAAATAAATAAATAAATAAAGTCCCTTGTTTTAGAGACAAAGAATTCCCAAAGTCTGACTACCTTAATAAAAAGTACAATTGATTTTTCTATCCCAAACTTTTTTGCAATTTCATTGTTATAGACTAACAATAGTAGGTTAGAACCTCACATGTCAATCGTATTTCTGATTAACCTCGTATTTCTAAGTGTTAAAAACATACAAGTTAATTCATGTTGTGGCCTCCTTGTCAACAACCCACATTGTGAGAAGCATATTAGGTGGCTTGGGATAACAGGACTACCATGGGCTTTGTTGTCAACAGGCACACGTGACAAAATAGCTCTGCCACCAAGTCTACATCCTAACAAAAATTTCTATCACTGGTCTTTGAATCAAAGTATTCAATGAAACATTGATTTTCTCTGTCTTTTCTATGGTTTGTCATATGTATGTGTGTAAATGCATTTATACGTGTTTGTGTGTATATATATATGTATGCATATATATTTCTATACACACAGACACATACATAGCTACAGAGTATAAATACTATAAATGACACAAAATAAAATGAGATTTAATATCAAAATTGACTCATCTATTGAGATTTATTTTGTTTTGTTTTTTGGGAGTTCAGTAAAGCTGATCTAATTGCTCTTTATGCTCAATTTTTCAAATTTCTTTACAGTAATGCACTGTAAACTAGTATCACTAAAATGACATTAGTAATACTCCTTGGGAAATGGCAAGAAGTAAGAGATATGAGCATAGAATAAATATAATAACAAAGTGAGGAAAACACTTGAAGTGGAAGAAATAATAGTCATAGCAGGAGGTTTACTAAATGGCACAATCCCTGATCAAAGTTGAAAGGCTGAAGAATCTAGATGATGGAAAAAGTCAGATTTTTCAAAGTCAAATTGCATAACCCTCTGAGATAAAATTTGGGGAACAAACTCTAGAAAAAAAGTTGCTATGAAAAAACCTCCCTAAACTCCAGAGGAAAAGGCCCTATGACTTCAGAGAAACTTTTTTCTATGAAGAAAAGCAACACCATTAAGGAACAGGAATCCTCACGTTCCTCCCATCCTGAACGCCTGTGCAGTCCTATTAATATCAATGACTCGGTTGCTGATTTATGCTCCTTTTCCTTTCTCTCTCTCTCCCTTTTGTATCATATTTGGTCCTATATTCAGATAAACACTGGCCCTCCTGTGTATTTGTTATATATGTTACAAAGTTCATGAAATCAACTTCCCCGTCCTCCCTTCGTTCTTAGGGCATCACACGCAGACCTCCAATAAGACTTCCATTTTCTTCCGAGGCTCCTCCTCCCACCCATCCCATCCCCACCGTCACCAGGGATTACTTTAACATAAATGTTTATCTTTTCAAATCTCTTGTATCACAAATATTGCTTCCTCCAGGAAGCCTTCTACCATCCTTCCAGGCAGAAGCAATCTTTCCACCCTCCAAGCTCTCGCATCTCATGCGATCTAGGCTTACAACATATAAACATTTTGCCTTGTACTTCTGGTCTGCTACAGCACACCTCCTTCCCGGTGCCCTTGGAAGACCAAGGTCATGCCTGACTTACCTTCAGCATTTACCACAGCAATCAGTATAGCACTTTACATAGCCTAGTGCTTCAAAATGCTTTGTTAACTTAGATCAGTATTCCTGGAAGCAAAGATTAAGTCAAAAGAAGAACACAGTTTTCACAGTTGAAAACTTTGAGGCTGGATTTAGTTTACAAGAACTCTGTGACCTCAAAACATGATTATACACAAGGGCATCATCTCAAAACCGAGCTGTCCTCTTATTCTTGTTTTATGATAATTTACTCAGAAGAAGGTATTTTAAGATGTGGTCAGCACTATTTTCACAGTTCTTAAAGCACGTCTTGAGTATCTTGAAAAATCTGTATTAGAGTGTTAATGAAGTCATGGTGGTCAAGGCATTGGGAAGAAGCACCATTACTTGCCAAACTGACAGCAGAAAAAAAAAGGATTTCGGCTGCCCCTTTTGTTTTTCCATGTGTTTCCAAAGAAAGATTTGCAGCATCATATTTACATTTTTCCCCAATTTTTAACTCATCTTTAAACTTAATTTTTTTTTAATTTACCAGACCAAAGTTAAGGGAGATAATGGAAACAAATCATCATCAAAATGATGTAAATCAAGTAATAAGCACTGTACAGGTGATATTCATAAATAAACATGAACAATTTAGATTAACTACAAAATAACTATTACAAAGAAATATTTTCAAAATTTAAAAACACTTCTGACAGTTTTTTTCTTTCACATCCTACTCTATTCCCAGCTCGCGTCCTTGGATATTCTTCGTATAAGATCAACTAAATCACACAAGAGAAACAGAGCCAAAAAAAATTGGGAAACACTTGACATATGTATGATTCTCGACTTATGCAAATCAGATACAAAATGTGAAAATGATCAAGGATTATGCCAAACCTTGCCTCTTTCCCCCAGATAAGCATATACCGGCTGCCTTTGTATTTGAGAAAGGGGGCAGAGGGGAGATGTACCCAACCAAGCAGACACACGACTAGGTAAACACAACAGTTCCCAAAGGGCCACAGCTTAACTAAATCTCAGGAAAGAAGCAATGAGGCCCACCATGGTACTGGTTCTCCCAGACTAACTGAACTAGAGAACTTCCATTCAGTCTTCATTAGGGGCCAGTACCTGCTGCATTTTTTTTTTTTCCTTCTACTTCTGGAAATTAAAGGGTTTAGAGGCTTTGAGCTCCTTCTAATCCTGCATTGCTAAAATAGCCTGGTGTAGGTGCTTGGAGGTAAAACAAGGTTTCAGTCCTTTGTTCCTCAAACCTAATGTCCCTGAAATCAGCATATAAACCATAAACATACAGATCTCCCCCTGTACCATCAATAAAATGCATGACACCTTTCACAGACGTGTTCCATGGGAGGTGACGGGCCTTCAGCAAATCAGGCTCCTTTCACAAAAGCAGATGTTCGAAAGTCAACATCTAAAGATCAGCCCTCAAAAACCCTCTTTTCTAAATCCACTATAAATAGCTACAGACTTGTATCCATTTTTAGTATCAAACATTTCTTTTACTAGATTGAGCTGTACTTACAATCACAGGTCAAATGTTCTTAATCCCGGGCACACTGGCTCATAATACTTTTTTAGACAGACGTTTTAAAAACTGCCTCTGCAGCTGGGCTTACTGAAATAGGCGTGGCAAGAACAAGTTGTTGAGGGAACCAAATCCCAAGGCAAAAGTCTCAAGGCAGGGGAATCCTAAGGCTACTTTCTTTATAGGTTTGCAATTGTCCTCCAGGACTTCATCAGGCCATGCCCCAAATCTAAGAAAGATAAAATACCTCCAATATTAACCAGATGTGACTATCAGATATTTCAAAAAAGAGCTCCTATTTATAGTATCCAAATTTTTCACCTCAAGCCTCCAAGAAACCCTGCCCTAACAGTGAAGATGCTGTCAGATGCCTCCAGAAGCCTGTAAGTGGTCTAGAGTGAGAACGAGGTAGGGAGAAGAGACACCAGGAAAAAGAGCATCTCCCACCTGTGTTTTAGGCAGGCCTTGCCTGAGTTTATCCGTTTCACGTATTACTTTATTAGGTAACCCCTAGTGATTTCATTTGAAGGAAGAATCCCAAATGTTAAAAAAAAAAAAAAATGCTGAAAATTTCAGTCCTAGATAGACTCCCTTGATCATAAAATCAGCCCACAAGGAAATCACTGAGCCGGATAACCTAGGAAAGCCATTAGCAGTCAGCTCTTCCACTCCCAACCAGTTCCCTCTGAGGCTAATCCAGGGGAATTAACAGAGCAATATTGTTCCAGCAAGTCTAGAGAAATTCAGTTTCCTTATGTTATGAAATACATGAAATAAAGCCTACTAACCAAACAACCCTTTATTTTGGCACATTTAGAGACCACAAAATATGATTGTGAGCTGCCACTGCTCGCAGGGGAGATTTAATGGTGTTACAGAGTAAATGCCAGGGCTCTGTGGAATAAAGAAATCTATTTTCAGCCGGGATTCTCAGCCAGAAGTGTCTTCCCACTAAGAAGTGTGTGAAATTGCAGAAATGTCAAAGCAGAGAGGTAAAGCATGTCGACACCCTCCAGCCAAAGACCACCAGCAGCACATCAGCAGTGGACAAGCTGGGTTTATTACATGTTGCACGGAGGGAGAACGCACACCAGAGGGAAGCATGAGCATTTCAGTAAAAAAGCGTGAGAAAGAACCTATTAACAGGACCTGGGCTTCAGTTGGGTAATTTGGGGGAAGGTCTAGAGAAGCTGGGCTTTGTTCTCGATTGGATGCTATCAGAAAGCAGGGACGATTCAATGACTGAACATCTCAGTAGTTCTCACCTATAGGTAGGATAGACTAGAGCAAGAATAAAGCTATAATTGGTAAAGAATTAGCAGTCACACATAAATGATCATCTTGCAAAGAACAGGAAAAGGTCACATTAGACAGGAACAGATTAATGATTCTTGGCTACACTGGGTAAGAATCCTATCAATTCCTTTGTGCAGAAGACTCTGATGTTGATTTCAGAAACCCAGAGAACAATATTTTAGTTACAACACATATCAATGTCTAGATCACATTCTAGACATTGGCATCTTTCTGTCCTCTTCAATCATGCCGATATTAAAGCACCTTTCCTGTGACCATTGCAGACAGTTACCTGGGATAGGTAGACTCTACCCTACTATTTCAGTCAAGTATCTGATATCCAGAGGGGTAAAAACGCTTAAGTGTCGTTGCTTGCTTTTCAAACTATCTGTGGTGAGGAAAATGTTTTCTTTTCTCCCAATTGGTCTTGGACTATTTTGTAAAATGCAACAGAAATTAATTACTAGAGGGGTGCCTGGGTGGCTCACTTGGCTAAGCCAACTCTTGTCCAACTCTTGGTTTCAACTCAGGCCATGATCTCAGGGTCCTGAAATCGAGCCCCACATCGTTCCAGCTCCACACTCAGTGGGGAATCTGCTTGTCCCTCTCCCTCTGCTCCTCCCCCAGCTCATGCTCTCTCTCCCTCTCTCTCTCTCAAATAAATAAAATCTTCTAAAAACTAATAATAAAAATTTTTTAAAAGAAATTAATTACTAGAAAAATTAAATGAGGGGCACCTGGGTGACTCAGTTGGTTAAGCGTCCAACTCTTGATTTTGGCTCAGGTCATGATCTCAGGGTCCTGGGATAGAGCCCTGCATCAGTATTCCTGCTCAACGGGGAGTCTGCTTGAGGATTTCTCTCTCTCTCTCTCCCCCTCGGCCCCTCCCCCCACTTGCACATACTTTCTCTCTCTCAAATAAATAAATCTTTAAATTAATTAATTCACTAATTAATTCACTAATTAATTAATTTTAAAAATGATAAAACTGGGGCGCCTGGGTGGCTCAAACTGCCTTCAGCTCAGGTCATGATCCGAGGGTGCAGGGATAGAGCCCCGCATCGGGGTCCCTGCTCAGAAGGGAGCCTGCTTCTCTCTCTCCTCCTGCCACTCACCCTGCTTCTGTGCGCTCCTGCACTCTCTCTAATAAAATAAATTCTTTAAAAAAATGATAAAACAAAACACCAGCCCCATTTTTTTAAATTATTCGACCCAGTACAAATACAATAATTGTCAAATTGGTGTAAGAGTTTCTATATATAGTCTCACTTTGGGTATTTATCTTTTCACAAGCCTGAGTCTGTGGACACTCTTTGAGTACCACTCGTTTTTAAATTTAATTAAAGCATTCTGATTACTACAAATTAATTCTATCTGAGTGCTGACCATTTCAAACTCACATAGCATGTCACAAGCTTGCATAAGAGAAAAGAGGTGTAAGGAGTTTCACCCAGGAAGAAGGCCTTGCTATGAAACCCACAACCACAGTGAAACATAAGTCCCTGTGGCTGTTTCTTATGTGCAACAGCTTTGAAGGACACATGGAGAAAGTCAGGTCACTGGAATACCATCGAAAACCGATGTAACCAAAGGGATTTGACTTCCCATCCAGGTAGAGCTTCAGTGACACTGTCTTCCATATCAAGGACTTAACTCTATACTTGCTGGAGACATTTTTCCACTGGTTTCTCTGGCCAAATGGGGTTGTACTTTCTACTAGACCTATTTGGATTTGATTATAGTCCCAGAGTCTCCCAGGGCAATGTCTTAATCCTCAGGCATCCATGTTATCTCAGTATCCCTGCTTCCCTTTCTAAAGTCAAGAAGGCCAAGCCTAAATCCCTATATAGCCAGTTAAAGGAAAAAAAGGACCTAGGAATCAGCAAATCAGCCAAGTTTATTCACATTCCCTTCAATTAAACTTCCTACTTCATCTCTGCTAAGGGCTTATCCCATGCAATGCAATTCTGCAATTCTAAGAACTTGTTCCCAGCTTAATGAAGTAGTCCTGGTGTTATCTCTTCAGTTTGTTGATTCACTCCCCATAACCCTGCTTGCTTTTCTTCCTGCCATCATCTTCACTCTTCCTCCTGGTATATGGCCGCTGTGAGCTGGAAACTCTAGAAAAGGCTTCATTCCGCATACCCACAGACTCAGCACTGCCTTCTCTACAGGCCAGACCTACCCTTTTCCTGGATGGAGCTGAATGCCTCAGCCAATTATCTCTGGTTCAAAACTCTGTCCTATTCATATCTCCAGAACATATTTCCCTTAACTACAATTTTTCAAGTTAAACATGATTCTAACATATATATATATACACATATGCCAGATATTTTGACACTTAAATTGCATGACAAATTTAACATCTTTGAGCTGCATGAGGATGGCAACCACTATTCCTTCCACCATTTCACAGTGCCTAGAATAGCACTTGGTCCATTACCGGCTCCTACAAACATTGTTTAATTAATTAATTAATGGATCAAAGACTGGAACAAATGAATACTTGTAGTGTGCAGCATAGTGGAGTAGACACACACACACTCAATACTGATTTACGATGATGCTAACACCATATCTTAAACATGAGCAATTAAAGAATCCCATTAATAAACATTCATTCAGACTTTATATCTATTTTCCTCTTCCTTATAACAACTTGTTATGGCCCCAGATTTCTTGTATCTATGATTAGATAATTTGACATGTACAATAAGAAAAATACTGATTGCTAAGTCAGGTGTAAAAATCACTGTGATGATGCATTAAAATAAGTTCCTTGCCTTTTACCTTCCTTAAACTGATTTTCAAAGCGATATCCCACATTTCAAATCTTAACTGAGAAGATAAAACGTACATAATTTTTTACGCTTAAAACTAAAAGATAACACTGAATTAAGATTTATACCCAATGTATTTTACTTGAAAGGATTATAAAACGGTACCTTTTTTATGATTTATGTTTTTTTCTGTCTTAGTACTGAATCAAGCTCTCTCAATGAATACTTTAAACTTTGACTTCTAGAAAGTGCTTTCTTTTTTATTTTCTACTCAATAACTTAATTAATTCACATCTATTCAACCTTTGTACAGAATGAGAAGAATTTGAGCGATCCCTTACGTCTTCAAACCCCAGAATACGGTCTAACACCAAATGCGAGCGTACAGATCCTAATGTAATGCAGTCCAACTTGAACACTTGGACCTGTCATATGTCCTCTGCTCAGTTTTCAGCACTGGCTTTTAAAACCCTGCAGAACATCAAGAAGCAGAACAAGACTGCAAAAATAAAGCCTAAAACAATGACCTCACCACCATTTGGTAAAACATATGTATCATACCTCCTCTGGGTTGGGCCTATGCATAGAGAGAACAATAGCAAAAAATTCACAGTATTGTTGAAGGACCAGCTAAGGTAGAATAATTATAAGCAGGAACATAAGGAATATTTTGAGAACTCCCAGAAGAGTGGCAAAACAAAGGGAATAGCTCTGAACTCCCAAGAAACAGCAGCCTGGCAACCATAGGAAGAAAAATGGTTGCGTTTTGAACAAAGTCAACCGTGGATGGAAGAGGCATAAACATTGACACACTTTTCAAATAACATCTGGAGATACAAAACAAATAAAAGTATTTCACATCTGCAGAGTGTGTAAAGAAAGGTCGGTTACTATTGGCCTCAACAACAAAACTGAAGAGCAATATATGGGCATTTTAGTTGAAAATAAAGAAAAAATTGACTCAAAGCCACGATGCTGAGAGAACTACATCTCATGTTTGTAAAGTAATGCTATTTGAACAAATTCTGACAAAGGATCTGCTCACTTCCCATTTTAGCATTCTGTGGGGAAGTGAAAGAATGCATTCAAAAATACTTTCTTTAAGAAGATATCCAAAGTTTCCACATAAGAAGTGAAATACTATCATTTTGGAGGAATCTACATTTCTTTAGAAAATTTTTAGAATGCTTTGAGAGAAATAAGGAAATAAAATTCCCCCAATGTAACACAAGTGAAAACGTAAGCAAAAAATGCTAAAATAGGTATCTTTTGCTTCTCGGAATAACGCTGTCTTCATGGCAAAATGAAGCCAAAGCACACATCTTTGACAGTAAAATGCATTTTCAAGCTCCTTCCTGAACTTAAAATATAATAATAAGGCTTCCTTTCCACCTCTACCTTCCAAACATGCTGGAGCCACGCTGCACTCCCACACACCTGCAAACACATACACACAAAAGGGAATAAGTCTTACCAGACCATCACAGTTGCTAATGGCAACAGAGGTTCCTGGAATGTCCATGATGTCACCAACATAAGCACAGTTAGTCTGCAAAGGCTCTGTTTTCCAGATTCTTTCTGAAGCATTTCCTGCTTGATGATCATTAGTGGGGTCAGTTATATTCTCAGGCACCAGAGATGTCTCGTGCCACTCCACAACAGCCCCGGGAGCTACTAGCTGAGTGTTGGGCCTGAGTCGCAGATGAAAATCTCTTCCAAATGCTGTGATGTTAAAAAACAACTGCTCAGAGTTGGAAGACACGTCCCTCGGTGACCTCCTTTTGGGATTTGCAGAAAGAATATGGGAGAGATAGTGTCCTTCAGAATTTGTGCTGACTGGAGTCACCAGCTCATACTCACTCTGTCTCTTTATTGGTAAATCTGTGGGGGCGAAAAATAGAATTGTAGAACCCTGTGTGACAAGAGAACACAGGAGGACATAACAGAGGCATAAAATGCCCCACCTCACAAGGCTGTACCTCAACTTGCATGATAAATATATTCCTGAACCCTCTCATTTCCTGAACTCATGAAATTTTGGGAACTCGAATCATTTCTCAACTATACTTAGGTAACTCTGGGCTCAATGAATCATTTTCTTTTTAAAAAATGTACTACAATGTGAATATTCATATCTCATTTATACGTTTGAGAATATGAATATAATAAGTTTCCATAAATGATATCTGGCTTGCTTATAATCAAGACATGCTCCTGATTCATTTATTATTGACATAACTGACACCTGCTACAAATTTTTAACAAAGTTGCTATTATGCAGAAGAAATTTTTTTGATTGTTTAATTTTTTTCCTGTAAAAATCCTAGAATTCATTGTAATAGCTACTTTATGTTGCATTTACCATTGGCCTGTAATTTTATATACTGTAGTTTATGGTGCTGTAGTTTATACATAATTTTCCCATCATAACAAACCTAATAATCACACTTTACGAGTGAGGAAACTGAGATTCAGGAAGTATGTGCCCAAGGTAAAGTAACTGTGAAGCTCAGATATGAATCCAAGTCATACTCCAAAGCCCATACACTCATTCTACTCCATTCAGTTGTGCCCCATAAATCACAGAATCTTTTCAGAAAACGAGGAGAATGGGTAAAAAAAAAAAAAAAAAAAAAAAGTAGAAATCATAATCTATAAATTAAATATGCAGATGCTGGTCAGTCAAGAGCAAATAGCATTGTCATTTTGCACCAAATTCCATACATGGGACAGATACTCATTTTTATATGTATGTCTAATTGAAGTCTACCTTACATCACGGGTGGCCAGCTACAGGTTAAACTAAATTTCACAATTAATTCCCCACCTTTAGCCAAATGTATCATGTCTGCTAAAATACAAACGCCCTGGGGAAAGATAACACACTGAGTAAACCATTTATCCCTTACTAGAAATGATTTTGAAGCAAAAGAGTGGACCCTGGAAAAGGAAATGAGGACAAGGATGAGAAAAGAAGACATGTAAAATCTGATAACAGAAATTAAAAAGTCCCCCATCGTCATGATTCTAGCCTAAGGCTAGTCCTGCAGTATGTAAAAGTATCCTGAAAAAAATTCTATGACCCACGAATACTTCTTGCCTAGAGCAATCACATGTATGTCTTCCAATAAATGAAAGTGTAAGACTCATAACTGAACTATAACCTATGATCTTAAAGTAGCCTTATAGAATATATTCATTCTTTTCCTGCTTTGTAAATACTTCAAACAGTGTATAAAGTACCAGAAAATGAATGAAGGCATTTTACAACTTAGAAATTCTTTGAGTGCATGTTTGTTATCAATATGCCAGGTAGAATGGCCAATGTATTTAAACAAAATACCCTTCTTTATTAAATGCACGGATCAAATAGCACTGTTGTAAATATTTACTAGGCAGAGGAGTGAGGACTGTCACAACACAGAGTAAAGTGAAGCCTGGCTCCAACCCTGGAGGGGCAGCAGCAGCACGATTCCTGCTTTGTGGGTTCTCTGGACCATCGTCAAGGACCCACACTAGGCATCAGCATAAGCACAGACACAAAGATGCGGTCTCTCTTACAGCCAAATCCATGGGGAATACTTTTGTCACTTCTGGCTATTTATAGAAAGAACTAGAAATTTTAGGGAATGAACTCTGGTGTCACAGGAGCAGAGTGATGGAGGGGAAGGTTTCCAAAGTAAGGAATGACTCAGGCTCTTGGATGTGGACTGACCAAGCCTATCCCCAATTAAGGATAAATTCCTTGAGGACAAGAAACTCCCCCATTCAGCTTGGCATATCCAATACCATCTAAAACAAGATTTTGTACATGTCAGGGTCTCTTGTCAGTCGGATTTGTGTATCATGCATTCAGTTAGTAATGCAGGTAACTGGAGTACCTTTGCTTTGCCTATGCTGCTACACACTAACTTACAAGACATACTACCCGAGATCCACGGGCGTCAGGCTGCACCAGCAATCCCACTAATAAGTCTTTCTCTAAGCATTCATTTACTGTTTGATGGGAAGGAGATTTCCCATCTCCACTGAAGGAAATTCACACAACCAAAGTCTAGACAATATATTGATGCCTGGATTAAGTGACTAGAGAACTAGAAAATTTAGGAGGAATGCAAGGAGGCTCCCCCACACCCAGAAGGACACCCAGAGCCTCATGCTTACAGCAAACCATGCATCCTAGATCCTCTGGGACAGTTTTACTTTTCCACTGTCAGACAGTATGTTCTGCATTTGTATTCAAAATAAAGACGGCATATTTCTATAGAGCTTTGTCTTCTCTGATGCTAAATAATAAATCATTCCTAAAATGTACTCATAAGACATATTGCTGAAATTAAACCCAGAATGAGTAATTTTCCAGTTGGGAATTATTGTAACCAAGGGAAAAGATGCACTTAGTAACCCCTCAGGCTACCGTCCCCCTGGACAGTAGTTAGCAGAAGTGACAAAGGAGCTACCAGGTCACCTGCCATTTATTGGCAGGACAAATCCTGGGCACTGTGCTTTGTGTCCAAGAATATACCATCTCTACAGTGCCTAAGGGGCTCAGTCGGCTAAGTGTCTGAGTCAGCTCAGGTCATGATACCAGGGTCCTGGGATGGAGCCCGGAGTCAGGCTTCCTGCTCAGTGGGGAGCCTGCTTCTCCTTCCCCCTCTGCTGTTCCCCCTGCTTGTGCTCTCTCACTCTCTCTCTGTCAAATAAATAAAATCGTAAAAAAAAAAAAAAAAAAAGAATATACCATCTCTAATTCTCACAGCAATCACAGCAGGTGAGTCCTATTATACTTAGCTTACAAATGAAAAAGCAGGCCTAGGAGGCCTGACACATTGCAAGCAAGAAGCCAAAGGAAAAACTCAATTTGGATCATTTTGACACTGAAGACCATGCTCCTATGCTCTTATTCATTTCAGGATAGATGGAACATCTTGCTGTCGATTTCTAATTTAAGATCTGACTTATAAAGGAAAACTACCACAAGAATGACGACGTTCTGTCTACCCAAAGCCAGCCAACCAATTTTTCCTCCAGTGTAGTTTCAAAAATTTCTGTAAAAAGCTCTTAAATTCTCAGCCTTTGGAAGAAAAAAAAGGTGGGGGAGGGGATGGTGGGGAAAGTTCAAAGCTATCAAAAGTATTTTCATCTCAGATTACAATCATACAAGCAAATTACATCATATCCAGTGTTCACTTACTGTATTCAGAAATTACACACCTCACAGGCCCAAATACTCCCATAAAGCAGTACAGCCTTCGGATAAGGAAGGAACTACACTGTCAGAAGCAAGTTAAATCAGTGCATGACCCCAAACAAGTTCTTTGGCTTCTCTTAGGCTCAGTGTCCTCAATTGCTAACTGGAGGCTAGGAATACTTCCAACTTCATACGTCTAGTGAGACGTTTAAATGAGATCACGCAGAGGATGCAATAAATATAAGCTACTGAAATCTTAAATATAAGTCAGCTACTCATTAAAATATTGCCCGTGTGCAATTTTAAGGTGTGAAACTATACAACTGTCAGCAGAAGTGGCTGAAGGGCCACAGCAATTGGTATGTAAAGGTTTTTGTTGGCCCTCAATTCTGCAAGCACAAATGGCTAGACCCACTGTAAAACCACACCGTGGTCACTAAGTCATCCGAACAGGACTCAGATGCAGTGAACCTTCCACACCGACTGGCGTCTATGCATGCGTAGTCTATCTTCCTCCAGGTGCTACGCATAAGTGGTCTGTGATCTTACCTAGGAGCAAACCCTCCACCTGTGCTCCATATACTAACCCCTCTCGCCTTTGCAAGAACAGTTTCTGTGACTGTCCTCTCTTCTTTCTTTATTCCTTTCCCCACATCACTAGATCATTCCCACTGGCAAATAAATACGCTTCCATCTTATCTCCTATCTTTAATAAAAACCCTCTACACATCCCACTCTAGCTAATACCCCATCACTTCACTACTCTTTATAGCAAAATGCTCCAAAAGATTGACTACCATAGATGTCTCCAATACCTCTCTTCTCATTCTTGTTCTTTCTCCAGCCTGATCCAATCAGGCTCTTGAGGTCGCCAGCGACCCCATGTTGCTGAAACCAATGGTCAAGACTCCCACTCCTCACCTGCCTTATCCGGAGTTACTGACCCAGCTTATTTCTCCTTCCTTCTTGAAATATGTTCTTTTTTTAGCTTCTAGGACATCTTTCTCTTCTAGCTCTCCTCTTTCGTCAGTGGTCTCCCCTCCTCGTTCTCCCTTCCTCGCATCCCTTGATTTCCATGACTTGTATACACTGCAGATCCCCAGGACCTAGTCCACGGACTCCTCTCTTCTTCATCTACCTTCCGCAGCATGGTAAATTCATCCCATCCCATGAGTTTGGGGGCCTTCACAATCATTTATCGCCATGGGCTCCTCTCTTGTCAACTCCATTGCCTTCTCCAGGTGGACATTCCCTAAGCACTTCAACTTAACATTTCCAGACATAAACTTCCTATCTTCCTGCTCCTAAGTCAGTAATTGGCAACTCTATCCTCCTAACTACTCACCCAAAACCTGACTAAACTACCCTTAACTCTCATCACATCACAAATCAAATCTTTCAACAAATTCTATTGACTCAGCCTTCAGAGATGTCTTCAAACAGTGACCGCAGATCACCACCAGCCTGGCTACTACCCTAGTCCAAACCACTGGTCCCAGTTTTGAAAGAGCCCCATACCTGTTCTCCTTGTTTCTGCTCCTCCCCTTTATAAATGAGCCTCAAAATAGAGCCAGAGCAATTAAAGTAGCAGGTGAAGTCACTCTTCTCCTCAAAACCCAACCCAGAGTAAAATGGGTTTGCTCTGTCCTACAGCCTGGCACTGAGAATTCTCACATCTTAAGGTCACTGTGGTGACCTTTCCTCTGGGAGGAGATCCCAGAGGGAGCTCCTCAATTCCTTCAGGTTTTTTGTTTGAATATGACCCTCTATCAGTGAGGTGTATCCTGACCAGTATCCATCTCATCACTCTTTATCCCCTTGCCCCATTTTACTTTTCCCCACAAAACTTGTCACTCACTCTCTGATATACTATAAATTGTACTTATGTTTACTTATTGTTTCTCCCACTAGCATATAAGCTCCACGAGGGCACAGATTTTTACCTGTTCTCTTTACTACTGTTCCCCAGTGCTAAAATAGAACCTGAAATCACTCAATAAATAACTGTGAATGAATGAATGGGTGAGAGCAGTTTGAGCCTGAGGGTGTACCTAAAATTAGAATGCACCATCTTTTCCCCAAATAGCAATTTATCACTGAGCAATCAGTGACAGCCAACTACACAGGTTGTCGTATACCTCTACAACCAGAATTTTGCTTGCGATTGTTGTTTCTATTTCTCACAGCTCTTGCTGACCAGTAAATCGAACATTTCATAATATCCAGGTCTTCTATTCAAGCTATTAAGAACCAGAAAGTGGGTCTAGTCATTATAACAGATCTCCTGGAATGCAGACACAGAGCCCCTCATGCTCAGAAGCAAGCAGCAGGAAATCAGCCCCACTCTGAAATCCCTTTAGATATTCACAGAATATCTATACAGGTCAAAAATAAAAAAGACCTTGAAAACCACCTAATCTTTGCCTCTTTCTTAAAATGAAGGCATCTCAAGTAGATGATTTCTTTTCAAGTTATAGGTGGAGTGCCTTTAACCTGCTCCTGCTCTCTGTGAAGAGAGATTTTTCTCTGACTCTCCTGGGCCTCTCCATCTCCTAGCTCACCCTTCTCCCCGTAATGAAGAGTGATGTCTATGATCTGTAAGTCTGGAAAAAATAAGAAGCTTGCAAAGCTCAGCGCCTCCCTCCTCATTCTTCTTCCTGGGAAGGATTCTGATAAGGAGCACATGTTGTCTTCCACGTCACAGGGGCAAGCCCTGCCCTAACCCAGTGGGGCCTGACATACACCGGCTGGGGTACATACTTCCCATCAAAGTGAGAGCTTCCTGTTCCCCTAGCCTTGTTTGTAAAAGATATTTTTACTACATCTTTATATCTGCTATTCTAACTTGTTCCCTCAAGCAAGTGAGAGGGGTATGTCTTCATTCAGGATCTCCTCAGAAACTCAAACTACCTTTAAGAAAAAGTATTGTCATATCTCCACTGGATGACTAAATTATAAAACTAACAATTCTCCTTGTCAGAGAATCCTCTAAAGTCCTCATTTGAGAGTTTAGCTTAATGTCTTCTTCCTCCTTGTGCTGAATCAAAGAGACACATTCTTTCGTGTGTGTGTGTGTGTGTGTGTGTGAGAGAGAGATATGCATATACATCTGTATACACACACACTAATATTAAACATAACCTACATCAAAGTATTTGAGGAGGCAATGTTCTATGTTTCCATATACTTCAAGACCTTTTGGCTGATCACACTTTCCATTTTAATGTCAACCACGTTAGAATTTTCTCATAGTTTCAAAACTGTAATCATTTCTGAGACTTTGGACCCTTTTCCATATGTTATTGTACTTGCGCATAACAGGCCCTCAGTAAATACAAGTTCAAAGAAAAAGAGGAACTTCCCTCACACTGAAACTTGAACATGGCAGTTCTCTGCCTAGAATAATGTGTCATACCTTCTCTTCACCCCTAAGTTATCGAAACCAAACTTCCCATTTTCACCTAAATATTCAGCTTGCCTTCTTGACTTCACTGTTTCTGTTCATAATGTGCTAATTCTCCTAAAGCCCCAGGCTAGAAAACTGACTTTATATCCACTTTCCCCCCATTTAATATCATTCAAGTCCTACTGTTTTCTCTTTAGAAATTTCTGTTAAACTAATTTATTTCTTCCAATTGCTTCAAGTCCTCGTCACCACACACTGCAAACCGCAAAGTGCCAAGTCCAAACTCCCCAACATAACTGCTCACTACCAAATATTCTATAAATTGTACCAAAATATTATCTGAATTACTGCCAGGAAAACTGTTTTAAAGTCCCACGTGTAAAATGCCTAAATTCTGCCACTTACTACCTTTGTGATTTTGGTCACTTAAGACTTCCATGTCAGTACTCATCTGTAAAATGAGGGTAATAGTATTTAATTCATAGACTTGTAAAAATTAACTGGCCGAATCCAAAGCGCTTTGAACAGTATTCGGCATACAGGAAGGGCTCAATAAATGCCAGCTATTAATTTTACTAAGTTATTGTCTCTGAATAGTTTCAATGGCTCATCATTACTTCAGGATAAAACAGACTCAGAAAACTGATAGCTTTTTTTCCATGTTAGACATGAAAATTGCTTTCAAGGCCCCTACTAATCAAATCCTCTCACTTCACAAATAAGAAAATGAAACTCGCAGACTGGGTAACTGAACTCAAATCAAAACTGAACTGTCATTTAAGGCCCTCTGCAGTCTGTCCCTAACTTCTTTGCAACAGCGTCTCCCATACTGGCCAATTGAAACATTCTAATGGGCTCCCCAGACCCAACTTAATCATGCCTGTCCTCAAAGTCCTACTCTCCCGTTCGCCCCCAGGGAAAGGACTGCTGCTTTCTCTCCATCTATACAAATCCAACCTGGCCTACAGGGCCTATCTCAAGCCCCATCTGTCCCAAGAAACTTTCCCTGCTATCTTGTCCAGAGTATAGACCTGCTGGTCTAAGTTTCTTAGATCTCATCATCATGCATTATCTGTATAAAAGTTCTAAAAATCTCTACAGGAGAAAAGTATATGCTTATGTCTTGTCCTCTCAGAGATTTTAAGCTCTTTGGGATGGAAGTGTGGTATCTTAACCATGTTTAAATGTCCCTAGCATACAGTGGTATTTGAGGAAAAAAAACCAATGACAATTTTTGGAAGTGGGGATTCTTGAGAAGGAGCGCTTTCACAGTAGGCCGCCGTGGCCCATGCTCTGGGAACGTCTTAATTCCTTCATGCATTCAGTCTCAGAAGCTCACAACTGAGGATGCGCAGTTTGGTATCTGCCTAATATGTTGTGTAATTATACCCAAACGTCTCCTAGAGGTTACTAGATGTCCCCAGCACGTTACAAAGACCACACTATAGAACGATAAGAGAACAGAAGTGTTCAGTAGTATAAGCAACATTACTAAGACCTCGAGTGACTACAGTACAAAGCTCACATGTTTCCCAGCAATCTTTAGTTGATCTAATGAAGCCCAAAGCTACTCCTGGCACACAAATATTGGAATACTTGGGACTGATGCAATATGGCTTGAGTTCCCAAGCAAGGAAGGGAGAAGGTGGGGTACGATGGTGGATTACCAAAGGTTTGGAGTCGGAAAGTACTGTGTTTAAATTCTGATTTCAGGCTGATGCACATTTTTTCCTCTGCAAGCAAATTATCAAAATTAAGGCTCAAGAGGTTATCTATAAAAATGAGGATAATAATGGGCTCAAACAAGGTAAGGCACCTAAAAGACTTAGTCCAGGTAGTAACAATGTAATAAAAGAAGAATTAGCTGAGGTTATTATCACCATGACCATCCCCATCTAGCTAGAGCTACCAAAGATGGAAGTGGGCTTCGGAGTCCTTCCATGTCCCAGCACCTCTCAGGCCTCTCCCATCTCTACTTCTGCCCCAGTCTAGTTTTTCTGATAGGCTTAGAAGGGATCTTCAGCTCCATGTCAACCGAGGGCCTGGAGTCTAGGTTAGCTGTAACAACCCATAGTCTGTGACCCCAGCCAAACACTGGGATTCTCTCCCAAGAACTGGTTGATTACTACAAAGAGACAGTTTACACAGGCAATTTCCTTTTTCAGGTACAAATTCTCAGTATGCAACAATCTGGCCACAAGAAGGAAATCAAATAAGCATTTTCAAGATCTGCTAAAGAAGCAGCTCCAACAACAACATTTCCAAATCCTTTGCTGAGGGTAGGAGAATGACTTTCATCAGAAATGACAGGAGCCAGCTGCTCCAGGAAAAATGTGAGCAGGGTGACGAGTGGACGTTAAAGAGGGCGCCACACGCTGAAGGCTTCCCAAGGCTGTAAACACAAACGGAGAAGGGGCCGCATCTTCACTGAAAGGCAATTAAAAGTTAGTTGTGACACATGCTGAACTTCTGAACATAGCCAAATTCTTTTTTCCTCATTTCATCTCCTCTAGGCTCTTATCACCGCAAGGCAGAGAACCTCTTTGAAGTCTTTTATTTTAATTGCAAACTTACTTTCACAGTCAGAGATTTTTCATCAAGCTATTGGAGAAAAAAGAGAAAGCTTTTTTTTTTCTCATTAAGAAAGAACAAATAGCTGTGAACTTAAAAATTCTTCTCATTTTTTTAAATCTGGCTTTTTCATAAGTATTTGTTGCAATTGCACAATGTTTACGTCCAACAGAGTCACTTAGAAAAGAACAGCACATTCTTTAGTGTTCCAGAACATGAAATCAGGTAAGAGAAGAACCTTCAAGAAAAAGAAAGAAGAAAAAGTATTTGTCCAAGTATTTTCTGTTTGCTACATCTTAAAATGATCAAATAATCAATAACAGAATAACAAGTAGAGAAGATATATTTTTTTACGTGAGGCCCCAATGCCAAAGTGTTAACATTCCGATCTTAGTTTTTAAAGAAGCACGTCTAATGGTTATATTTATCACCACTGGAAGTTTTACAGACTCAAGAGCTATATGAGCCATTCTATAAATTAATATTTCTCATACACTTCACAATTTTTTGATGGATAATACTTTTAAAGACTAACATTGAGCCTAGATTTTAAAGCCAGGAAAATAAGCATTTGTCCCCCAGGGCCAAAGGCCGAGAAATATGACAGATAAGAAATGCGAACAGCATTTTTAAAGGTTTTCACTGAAACTTACTTGGGGTGATTATATTTTCCAACTCTAAAATAGTCCAGCTCACAATACGACAAAAGTATGAGAAACTGGGACCATCCAGGAGGCCACTGTATTAGCTTCCTACTGCTGGTGTAACAAATTGCCACAAACTTAGCGACTTAAAACAATATATATTTATTATCCTACAGTTCTGGAGTTCAGAAGTCTGAAATTAAACAATATATATTTATTATCCTACAGTTCTGGAGTTCAGAAGTCTGAAATAGGTCCCAGGGGTCTAAAATCAAGGTGTCAGCAGGGCTGCATTTCTTCAAGAAGCTCTGGGAATAATCTGTTTCCTTGACTTTTCAAAATTCTGGAGGCCATGTGCATTCGCTGGCTCCTAGGTCCCTGTCTTCATCTTCAAAGCCAGAAACATCAGACCAAGTCCTTTCTTATGCTGCCTTCTCTGTAGTTTTGTCTTTTTGTCTCCCTCTTCTATTTATGAGGACCTTGGAAAATCCAGGCTAACCTCCCTATTTAAAGGCCAACCAATGAGCAACTTTAATTCCATCCTCAAACTTAACTCCTCTTAGCCATGTAACATATTCATGAGTTCCAGGGATTCAGATGTAGACATCTTTGGGGGGCCATTATTCTACCTACCACAGCTGCCAGTTCCCATGCAGTGTGCTAGGAAGCCCTCAGGCCATGCATTATTACATGTGTGCAGCTTAGCATCTATCCTCCTTTTTCTTTAACTGCACCCCCAGTTTTCCCTCAGGTCAACCATCCTGCATTCCACTCTCAGTCCCTGTAAATCAAGAATGAAATGTCTCAATCCAGGCCAGTAAGAGCACTGCGTCCCCTGACCACAGTGAATGGTCCCACAGTAAGCTTATGACTCAAGCCAAGTATCAATCAAAGCCTCCCCAGGAAATCTGCTAGCTCTATCAAAAGATAAGGACTCTGTCTAGTGGGGAGAAAGGTAGAATGAAAGCCTAGAGATGCTGGTGATGGTCTTTCCCACAACCTGAGGGGCCACCAATCATATCCTGATAAAGAAAAGAGCCAATGCAGGAAAATAAGGAGGAAAGAAGAGTTGGGGAAGGAGAGGGAGGGATTTCTGACATTGTTTGAGCCCTCAGTTCAGCTATACCTGACTTTGATTACCTGATCAATTTTGTTTTCCTTTACCAGTGTCAACAGGGTTCCTGTTGTTTGCATTCAAAGGAGTCATGATTAGTACAGGAACTTTCTCTCAATGAAATGGAAAGGACTTTCAATAAACAAGATGAAAAGAAAGAAGAATTCTGTCCAGTATACATGAAATATAGTTGGCATGGAGTCTGTATGGAGTAATTGTTTTGCACGGTTCATTCTTTACCCATCTCCCCCCTCTACTGCCATATTCCAATGAATTAAGCAATACTATATTGAGATATCAACATTAAGATAATACATGAAAATAGAACTCTTAAAGAGCTGTCACATGGTGAGCTGAGTGGCTGGAGAGTTTACAAGTCCTTGACACAGTAAATTAAGGTTCCTGGAAATTCATGGCGGTAGGCAGACCTATCAAAAATGTACAGATTAGAATGGGGTGGCTCTCATTGAGTAAAAGTGTTTTTTAAAAAGCACAAGACCAAAATGTACTACTAATAATAGCTATTAACCTAGCTTGCGCCCCATGTGCCAACACTTTATGAATCCTTTACAATTCTATGAACTAAGCAGTAGTTGTATGCCTATGTTTACATAGAAGAAAGAGAATGCTTTGAGAGGTTAAAGTCAGCTAGAAAGTAGTAAACTACACAGTGAACAACAGTCTGTGCCCCTGACCATTTAATGGAAGAAAAGCAATGAATATTAATAGTTCCTCTACTGGATAGGCTCATTATGTTTTAGATTAAGGAATGGACTTTACATGTAAAAGAGAGATTTTTACATATAAAAGAGAACTCAAGCTCATATGAAGAATGATTTCAATCATTCTTTCTAATTTATATACATATAGACATATAAAAATATAAATACTAAATACAAAGAAAGATTTTTAGGAAATGTGATTTAACATCTAAGATCCCAGTATTTGTCATATATTTAATCCTATCTTACTTCCTACGAGTTTCCTAAATGTTATTTTTGTTTTATCAGTCACTTCAAAAACAAGATAGACTGTTTCATGCTGGCCACAATTTATTCTAAATTCCATAAAGATTCATCATGCTGAATTTGTGGCAATCATTTTTATAAACAAGAGACTAACATGACCACAAAATCTCTCCTAAGGATTTACAGTTAGTCAGCAAAATCATGTAAACATATTTGGAAAATTAGGATGGATAAATTACTTGAGGGAACAGGCATTCCTAAACTAGGAAACTCTTCCCACGCTTTACTATCCATTCTAAAGAATAATACAGCTCTCAAATTCTATGACGTGGATGAATCTTCTCATAGTACTACTAAAATTGACAAAACGTTTTTATAATTGATCATACTTTTGGGTACTTGATAATTAGAAAAACAATTCATTACATCTTTCAAAGTTTGCATAATCAAATATTTAAAAAATTATATTCAGACTTAGGGACAGCAGAGCCAAAACTAATTTAAAACTGAAATTTTTAAAAAAATCAACACTTCCCTATACCACTAGTAAAAGTTCAGATCATACAAACTTCTTTAAAAGCCATCTGTCAAAACGTATCTTGTTAATTTGGTTTTACTCAGCAATCTCCTAAAGTCGTCATTTGAAAAGCAGGCAGCTATCTATATACAACACTGTGTGGCAACATTCATTATCATGAGAAAACAGGTGTCATTAGGGAAATAAGTACATAAATTAAGGTTTATTGGGACAATAAGATTAAAATTATGTTTATAAGGATTTTGTAATACTATGAAAAACTATATTAAAATAGCAAACAAAACAAACACAGGTATACAAAAATAATCCACACACTCTGTGTACTGAAAGATGACTAAGAATACGCTGAATTGTAACGGTTTGGTACGTAAAATGATTGTCAAAAATCTGGGGAATACAGAAAAACTAAAGAAGACAATTATAATGGGCACATGTAAAAACATCTATATTCAGAAGAAAAACTAATTAAAAAAATAATTCAACAATTTCTAATAATAGACATAGCACAGTTTAGGAGTAAAAGCTGATCTCTATTGGAGCACCACAAAGAGAAGGTTCCCAAAATTCTAGCATTAGAGTTCCATCTAAGTCATCACTGTCAATATCCAGTCCAAGTAGCATAACCAAATCCTTCATATTGAAACCACTCATGATTTTACCAGGCAATTTGGAATTGTCCCTAATGGATTTCCAAGGTAATCTGGATTGGCTACCCACAAGCAAAGAATGCTTAGAGATAATCATCCTGGAAGCAGTAGTGACCATGGGGATTTCTTAACATTTCTGAGCAATACTATGATTATTTGGTACGATGGTGAGAAAAAAAACAATGAAAGTATGGGAAAGAAATATTTCAGCTAAACAGCAGTAATAATTTGCTAGTAATAGACTAACATACTACACTAAATAACATCTTCATCTCCAAAGCTTAAAGCATTTAATATTAGCCATTAGAGGTGGAAGCTAAATCAGTAAAGTGAAATGCATGATCTTTAGGTACAAGAAATAACAATGGCTACATAGGTAGCTAATATTCTAAATTTTCTGAAGGATCCCTTTAAACCACTTTAAATCACATTTTTCAGTATTTTGCTGGCAAGCTGGGTTGGTAGATTTTAATCTTAGATTATCTTATTTCCCCTGATGCCTGGAGCAAATGATCTCTAGTAGACATTAGTGCAAAATTAGTGGGCATTCCAAACCTGCACATAATTCAGTTCAATTTACCAAATCTTATTGAACAGAAACAGAAAAGTGTAAGAAACCTAGTTCCCTGAGCTTTGTGGAATGAAAAGAGAAGTCACAAGGAGCCCTGATAACACTGAATAATTAATTGCATAGTCATTATCATCCTCCTCATTTTCTTGGGGACCAATTAAACCTGGAGAGGAGCACAGAACAAGAGCATTTAAGAAAAGTCAGAACACAGGTGAATCCCAATATAATACCCTGCTTACTAGATCCATGCACTGAATAACAAATATTTGAGGACCCACAAGGTACCAAGCCCAATTTTATATACTGGGGATACAGCAATCATCAAAACAAAGTGTTTGCTCTCATGAGGTCTACACCAGTAGAAATGCCTACCATAAGCCAAGGACTAGGTGAAGTGACTCATTCTAAACCCTGAAAACCAAATAAATACCTGCAAATGATGAAAAAATATTTCTCAGTAAACTGGATATTTGAGCGGACAAGATTAGAGACTTTAATTTGTTAAGAATGAAATGTAATGGAATTTGAGACCTGGAAACAAAAATAGGGCAGAGAAAGACAGCTATGCCCTGATTCCAAGAGAAGGGGTAAGCTAGGGAACTCAGCCCAACACCAAAGCTTCACAATGATTTTTCCTCTAATGATACTCAGGCAATATCAGAGTGATAGCTTATGAAACAAAGGACTCAGAGAATTCTTTTTCAGAGTCTATAGAAATCTCCAATTTGTACAGAACCATGATTATTTCCTAAGCCACATGTGTCACAGAGCAAGACTCCTTACCCAATCATGCCAGCCAGCCAGCTGCCCACAATTCCTCTAGTCATCCTACCAAGGCCATACTCTGAGTCAGAATGAAAACGCTCCCTGATATGCCACAGAAGTACGTTAATGACCTCAGGAAACACACTTACACGTATATACACAATGCATATGCACTCACATATGTATCTATCTATCTATCTATCTATGTGTGTGTGTATACATGTATGAGTGTATGTATGTGTGGGTGTAGACAGGTAGGTAGGTAAACAGTTCCTCTTTGGTTGACCAAGGAGCAGAGAAGTAGGTCAGAGTTCAAAGCCTATTTGCCCATTTTCTCTAGGGTGAATAATTCTTTCCCACATACCAAGAAGGCATTTTTCCACTGGGTGGAGAGAAAAGGAAAGAAGCAAAGGCCCCATCAACAAACTATGGAGGTGATATATCTATACACATTCTAACCTGCCCTCTTCACAACCACCTTCTCTCTACCTAAATAAAAGCCTTCCTACTCTAGAGGACTGAAGCATATTAGACATATTTTTTATTGTTTTCTTAATCACATATTGTGTGACTGTATTTACAAAGAACACTTCAAAGCTGGTAAAATTAACCTATCCTGTCAGAAGTCAAGAGAGTGGTTACCTATCACGGGGGGATAGTGTGATAAAGGTGGCACCAAGTGCTAGTGATGTTGTAGTTTTTGGTCCAGATGCTAGTCACACAGGAGTGTTCCCTTCCTGAAGGATCAGCAAGGGGTATACTCATATGCACTATCCTGCATGTACAGTATATCTCTATAGAAACATTTTTTTAAAATTCAGCTTCCTAATTATTTATGGTTTGTCACTAATCTATAGTTCTCTCTTCCTGAGACGTTAAATTATGCAGAAATCATTCAGAACCATGGACTTTTCTCTAGCCAATTTGGAGACCAATAAAAATAATTAATTCTACAAGCCTTATTAATCTTTCCTAATTGTACCTTGATCAAATAGCACCTCCAAGCACTTATATAAAACCACTTTTAAATTAATTATTGGGGGAAAATTAATTAAATATAGAAGAGGGCATTTTACCAAACTTTCAGGTTAATCACCCCTTTGCACGTGGGGATAAGGGAAAGAAATCTCATTCCTATACATAGATTTTTTTAAAATGTATTTTTAAATTCCTTTTAAGAGCTACATAAATGACTATATCCTGAAGCCAAATGATAGCTACACTTTTACTATCACAAGACTCATGAGTCAAACCTATTTTTATCTTTACTTCTTCTCTTCACTCAACCTGAAAACGGTAAATAAAAACGACAGTAATAAAAGAGAGAAACCCTATAAAGCAGAGGAACTTGGGAGCAAGAAAATCTCCAGTAATACCACCTGAGAGTCCCCTGCCCTGCCCTCTTCCACACTGCTACTCATCTTCCTCAATCAAATTTAAGCACACCTGTACCACTTCTCTGTAGAAACCTGCAACTAAAGTAATTTCTATTAACAAAAGGACTGGACCAAGGTCTAACTCAGGACTTCTTACAGGATAGCATGCTGATTCTATCTGAAAATTTAATCAAAGCATATATTTTATTCCTTTGATAGAATGGGTAATCTTTTTTATAGAATGGGTAATCTTTGATAGAATGGATAATCTTTTTTCTTTCTTTTTTTTTTTTTTTGCAGGGCTCAAACTCACAACACAGAGATCAAGACCTGAGCTGAGATCAAGAGTTGGACGCTTAACCAACAAAGCCACCCAGGTGCCCCTAGAATGGGCCATCTTAACACAGCTTTTTAATTTACACATTGAAAAGTTGGGATGTTTAAGTAATCAAATGTTTAAGCAATAAAAAAGGAAGACAGCTTTCTTTTCTACTTGTTGGAGGATTTTTTAAAATCCTTCTTTAAAAAGATATATATTCATGACTGAATGTTATCAGCTACCAATAACAAATGTCTCTTCACAGACACTATATATTTAATCCAGTTCTCAGTCACTGTCCTCCCCTTTGTCCTACTCTTACTATGGAGGTCCAAGCTTGGAGAAGAGTTCTAACAATGCCAAACACTGCACAGGAAGGGAGCATTCTGACATATGCTGAGAGACAGCTACATATGGACCCCTCTAGGCCTGGATCCTGGGGTCCCTCTAGTTTACAAGCATGGACTCCTCCCAGCTCTCCACTATGCACTCTAGAAGGTAGCTGTAGAACCTCTCAAGCTTCATTTTCTCCAAATCTGAAACAGGCACAACAGTGTCTCTACCTCATGTGTGCTTGTGAGAGTTAGATGACACAAGGAGCACAAAGCAATACAGTGCCCTACGCACAGCACACAGGCAATGACAGGCAACTATGTTTGTAGTAAACAAAACTTTTCATTTCAAAGATGACTTTACAAGGATCACTTGACAAATTTAGAATTTATAGAAACTAATACTCTGCCAGAACGAAATTTTATCCTTTAAAGTAATCCAAGTTAAATGTGTATAAAAAGGCTTTGAATGGAGCTTGGCTTCTGGCCAGATGACTTTCAGTCCCTGAATTCAGAACAAATATTATTATAAATAGCTTCAAAAAAAAGATCATGTGGACTTTGGAGTGACCTGTTACAAGTCACTTATACTCTCTGAGCCTCAGTCTTCTCACCCATAAAATGGGAATAATTCCCATATCATCAGGTAATACTGAAGTTTTAGACATTATTTGCAAAATACCTAACAATATCTTGCACATTAGTAGTTAATTATTTTAAAGCAGATGGAATAAGAGAAGTCATCAGAGGGCTTATACAAAGCTGGAAAAATTTTAAGAGAAAAATTTTCATCCTCTTTCATTTTTCCCTCCTTTGTAGCATTCTTATGCTTTGCCTTCTATTCTAATCAGATGTACTCCTCCTTTTGTCCACGAGTTGATTTGATATGACTTATCTCCATGTCTTCTTCCAACTTCTACATCATCCTCCAAGTACCCACCAGTGGCTTGTCCAGGGGCAGTAAAAAACTGATGCATGACAAGTCCAACAGCAGAATTTTTATATTCCTTTAACTCAGTCTGAGGAGAGTGGGACCCTCCTCCAGAAAGAGGAAGAGAAAAACAGAAATGTTCCTGAACTACAAATTCTTTTAACCACCAATGGGAGAAATTTCAGAAACAATATTTTAATTAGCTTATTTCATTCTCTACTTTCTACCAAGATAAGAATGACATCTGAGAACAAGGCTTACCTATTTGCACCATTTCTTCATGACCAGCCTGTAAAGGAGAGGGAAAAGTAAAAAGAAACAGTTACTGGGTTTCATCTTATCACCTTGTACGTTTTATTTCTACCATAAATGCTTTTCAGAAGCTAATCAGGAGATGCTGGAGACGGGACTGGTGCCTAAAGGCTGCGTCTTGGTTTGTAGGTTCTTGTGGCAAGAGAATGAGCCAATTCAATAACAGGTTGGACCGGGGAGTTGTTTGCCCGTTTTAATTTTAATATTTATAAAGCCAGCAAAAATAAATACTGGCATTCAATATTCTTTTCTTAAAACTCAGATAATGGGTGAGGATTAGCAAAGCAAGTCTCTGTATTCATATGCGTCAAAAGAAACCTAAAACGGGGCCTGATACATCAGATTTGAGGTCGAGAATCGACTAGACAATCTTCAACTTTTTAACCTATGGCCAGACCAGGCAGACCAGAGAAGCTACAAAAACTCACAGAGAAATTCTGTGCCCAAAGTCCCACCGGCCCTGAGCCGATGTGATTTACAACAAACGGCTCGGCTCGTCCCGCCGAGTCTTCTCAAGGTCTCTTCAGACAGCATCAGGCTTCACCTTGAGTCTCCACAGGGTGGGGGCTGGGCCGAAAAGCACCAGAGCCGCACTCAACTTAGCTTTAAAAGAGGAGGAGTTGTGCGGAGGAGGAGGGGGAGGGGAGTAACGCGGCCGGCGCCTCCAGCCTCTGCCCAGGAAAATGCAGGGCAGGAAACGTCCCCAGCCCCCCCCCCCCAACTGTCAAACCCCAGCCCGGCCGCGGTCCTCCCAGGACACGTGTCTACTGGATCGCTCCCTGTCCGGCCCGAGGACTTCCTGAAACCCCCGCCTCCGGCTGCCCGAAAAAGCTCTGAGTCAGTGAGGAGGAGAGAAAGCCCCGCGAACCCGACTCCGGCGGCAGCAACCAGAGCACTGGGATCCTGGACCCAGCGTTCAGAACTTCATTCAAGCGCCCAGACCGCCCTCCGGAAAGGGGAAACCCAGATGGCCCGGCGAGGATGCGAATTGGCTGCAGTTTGTCACCAGGAATTGTTACGAATGCCGCAAAGGGGGGGAAGCCCTAGGTGTGACAAGCCTGGGCTCCCAGAGTGGGAGTCACAACCCACCCCTGCAATTCAACCCCCCACCCCAGAAAAGCCCGCACGCTGCGCCCAGCCCTCAAACACCGTTTCTGAAGGCACAAGATAACAGGGAAGGGTGGGAGGGGGGAGGAGGAAAGAGAGGAGGGGAAAGAGGGGAGGAACTTTTTCGGGAAAAGGTTGGGTTTGAGTTTTTTATTGTTATTATTTTCCACTTACTTGTCCATCAGCTGAAGTCCTAACCTCTACCAGAGCGGCTGCTATCAACCAAAGTGACAGGAGAACCATCACGAGTCGAGTTCACTTTTCAACTACTGGGCAAAGCAAATGCCCAGAGCAAACCCCCCCAAAATAAGTTTCTTTTAAAAAAGAAAAAGAAAAAGGAAAAAGGGAAAAAATGCAGAATAAAAAAACTGATCTTCTGTGATTTGCTTCAATGAAAATGAAATTTGAGCTCTGAGACTGGCCCCCTCTGCTCTGCAGTTCTTTCCACTTCACCTTCTCACCCCGTCCTCCCAAACAGAGTGTGCAGGAGCGAGAAGGTGCTGCGAGCCGGGCACGGGCTGCGCCGGCAGAGGGGGAAGGGACGAGGGGCTTCCAACTATCTCTGCCCAAAGCGGCTTTTCCTGGGCTTTTCGAGCACCACTGGTTCCTAAGGTTAGCGCGGAGAATGCTTGGGTGCCCTGGAGCACAGCAGGGGGAAGTATTAGCGAGAGAGTCGAGCGAGCGGGAGCGGGAGAAAGAGGCAGGGAGAGGGCGACTCCGCCGCTCACACAGAGGTGGGGGCGGGAGGAGCCGAAGGGGAGGAGGAGGAGGCTGGCGGAGGAGGTGGGAGGAGTGGGTCGCTAGCCGGCTCCTGTTGCTCTCAGTGCGGCGGTCTGCTGGCTGCCGGCGACCCGCCGGGCGCTAATAAGGCGGCCGGAGCCCCCCGGGCGGCCCCTCCCGCCGCGGCGCCCACGTCACGCGAGGCCGGGGCCCGCGCCCCCCGCGCCCGCCGGGATAGCCGGGGCGGGCGCGGCCGGCGCGGGAGGACGGCGAGGAGTGGGGAGGAGTGGGGACGAGCCCTCGGGCGGCCGGCCCCAGGCAGGGTCGCGGTTTGAAACCACTTAGGTGGGGACTTGTGTGGCGGGGGGTCGACTACCCCCCCCTCCCCGAGATCCTCTCCTGCCCCCGCCAGATGGGCTAGGGGAGGGGGGCGGTCCAGGGAAACCACTGGTCCTTACTGGTGGGACCGGCGTTGAGTTAATTATAGGAAGGGGGAGGGTCCAAGGGCCGCTCCTGGGCTTTAGGAAATTCACCTCCTCCGACCTCCAGTATCCTCCCAGTCACGGAAAAGACTCCCCGGAGAGAACCCCAAGAACCTCCAGGGCTTAACGACGCGGCTAAATGCCCTCCAGACGCCTACTACGTTTTGTGGGGGTGGTCCGTCCCCACTTTAAGTTCTTGTTTATGCTTTACTCGTTTATATTACTTTAGAAAGATATCATGTCTCTTCCTTGACTCACCCGGATGCTTCCGTTTATCACTAGACTACACAGGCCTCAGCGTCTCTTCCTCCCACCAAGATTAAGTTATCAAATGATTTCTGCCCACTGTGGCCTAAGCTTCCTGGGAGAAGACACCAACCTGCGCCCCAGAGCCCTGAAGATGGGAAGACACTTTGCTGGAATCCAAGCCCAGGCTCACTTCCTGAGGTAGACAGATCCCTGTGGGCGCTTTCCTGGGAGCAGAGGGCTGGAAAAGAAAGTATTTCCATCCTCCTCTGACCAGTTTGGGATCCTCCCTCCCCAGAACAGACCATGAGAGGGGTGGTGATGAGGCACGATTTTAGGTATAATCCTCAAAACTTCTACTGGAGTCTTGAAAAGGCCTACCTAAATAAAATGTGTAGAAGCTGATGTTTATTTTGCTAGGGGATTCTTCAGTAAGTCATAGTTCCTTTTTTTTTTTTTTTTTAATGGTGTGGAGTCTGGAGGTTTCTTATACTTTGATTCACTATTTAAGGATTGCATCTTTAACTTACACATGGCAAGATTCTGTGGTCACTGGTGTGTTATCTGCTAAGTCTTCTCAAAATCATGTATATGGGATGCTTATATGCACAAATGAGAAACCAGGTAACTAAATGGCCAGATAACCTAAATACCCCCAATGCAGTATTAGGTTAATTAGTTTTGGGGTGGAATTATAATTAGACCCCAGCGCTGAAATATGCTAAGTTACTTTTTCCCTTCAATTAAAGCCTTCAGCATGTTTGTAACCTGTCATTGACTTTCTATCCAGGAATGATTTGCTGAATATTATACCTAGTTTTCTTATTCATTAAAAAGAAATAATCCTGGGGATGCTTAGGTGGCTCAGGTCATGTTCCCAGCATCCTCACATGAGTCCCACATCCGTCCTTGCTCAGTGAAGAGTGTACATCTCCCTCTGCCTCTCTCTTTCTGACAAATAAATAAATAAAATCTTAAAAAAAAAAAAGAATCCTCATGTTCTATAAATAAAAAGTATGTCAATTTACACTAACAAGTAATAGAATACCAGAGTACAAGTCAGAAAACCTGGGTTCTAGGCCCAGCTTGGTCTGTTTGACCTTGACAAGTCACCAAACTATTTTGGTTTTCCCCCATGAGATATTTCAGCTCTAAAAATTCTCTGATTTTAAGTAATAACAAATACTGTATTTAGCCATGGCATTACAGTAGTCCTTTTTGTGTTAAATTTTACGTAGTTCAGACATTTGTCATCATTGTAACCCCCAGCACAACAAGCAATTCATATGAATTTCATGAAAACAGTGGCTTCAGACATTTTGGGTCATGACCACAGAAAGAAATGTATTTTACATTGTGACCCAGTAAAAATTTCATGATTCAGTACATGCTACCTGCAACAACTCTGATACTTTCTATCCTATTTGTTTCCTGGGTTCTCCCCCTCGAGTACTGGTCAGGATCCACTTCACGGCTTTCACGACCAAGGGAATCATGACCCTCATTCTGACAAACCTTGATTTGAGAGCTTATAGTAAGCTTTATATTTCTTGAATTCTAAATGAGTTGAGTTCAAATTAATAAGGTTCTCCCAATATACTCTAAGACAAAGTTTCTCAAAGTATGTCCTATATTTTAAATGTTTTACACACACACACACACACACACACACACACAAGAATTCTCTGACAGTCAACTAAAGTTTGTGAAGTACTCAGATAAACATGAAATGGATTTCTTTATTTCAGAACTTCACAGGGACTTTGATATCCTAAGCACAGTGTGAGTCTTCCAGAGGGAGATAGAGTGCACTCGGGTCCTCATACTGATTTGACCATAGAATGCTTTTTTCTTAGGCTTTATCTTCTGAAAAACACACTACTTGGGGAAATGCTGTTGCAAAGACCAATTATTAAAGTAAAATGAACTCTGAGTTGGATAGGTAGGATTCACATGTAGCTTCAGCTTCGGTTTCTCAACCTAAAATTAGTTTAATAATACTGCTTTTGCAAAAATGTTCATGAAAATTAACAGGACCTTGCATGTAAACTGTTTAGCACATGGTCTAGAACATAGTAAGGGCCTAAATGAAGATATTTTTTTTTTACTTGAAACTATATGGCGTATGTACAGATGGCTTGATGGGAATGAAATATGGCGAGTTCTAAGAAAAGTAGCAAGATGTAAAGAGCTAAAATGTGATGAACTCTCAGTTTTACCAGACATAATGTAGGGGATCAAAAGGAAAGCATTCATTAAGTTCCTTTCACAAACTGACCCCTACGTGCCTGCATTGCAATAAATCCCTGCTTTTCCCTCCATGTTTCTTTGCCTCTAGCTCGTGCTGTTTCCCACACTCATGTCTATGCACTAACTCAAAAACTAAACCAATGTTTGTAGTAGGTTTTCTTCCAAAATATGTTTGAAGGAGAGAAATAATTTCAAAAGTAGCCACATATATGTAGTCTCCCTAATTGTGAAATCAGTCCCTTTAAGACATAAGTTTCATGAAATCAGTTGATGTATGGACATTTTAATTTGTGCATTCTCATATTGGCAACAATTAACTAAGCAGAATGTGTGTGTGTGTGTGTGTGTGTGTTTTCCATTTGAGGCTGACTGGTCAATGTTGTGTATCTTGTCATAATTTGACAATATTTTCATACCCCATGTGTATTGTGTTTTAAACATACAAACAAATTTTTGTCATTTCTTAGAGCAAAAAAATTCATCTATAATTTGTTATTGTTTTGCTATTTACCTTTCCACACTTCTAAGATTTGTTTTTAGAGCAGTGTTAAGTTCACAGCAGAGCTGAGGAGGAGATGGAGATTTCTCATATACCCCCGCCCCTGCACAACAGAGCCTCCACTAATATCAGCACCCTCCATACCATAACAAAAGAGTGGTACATTAGTTAGAATTGATGAAACTGCACTGACACATCATAACCACCCAAAGTCCATAGTTGACATATGGTTCACTCTTATTTTTGTATATTCTATGGATTTGGACAAATGTATAATGACTGTATATCTATCATTATCATACAGAGTATTTTCACTACCCTAAAAATCCTCTATGCTCCACCTATTCGTCCTTCCCTATCCCTCAACTCCTGGCAACCACTCATCTTTTTTACTGACTCCATAGTTTCGCCTTTTTCAGAATGTCATATAGTTGGGATCATGCAGTATGTGGCCTTTTCAGATTGTCTTCTTTCAGTTAGTAATATGCATTTAAGTTTCCTCCATGTCTTTTCATGGCTTGATTGATCATTTCTTTTTAGTGTTCAATAATATTCCATTGCCTGGATATGTACCCCAGGTTATGCATTCCACTACTGAAGGACATCTTGGTTGCTTTCAAGATTGGCAAGTATGAATAAAACTGCTAGAAACATCCATGCGTGGGATTTTGTGTGGATATAAGTTTTCAACTCCTTTGGGTAAATACCAAGGATTATGATTGCTGGATCATATGGTAGAGGTATGTTTAATTTTATAAGAAACTGCCAAACGGTCTTCCAAAGTGACTGTACCATTTTGCATTCTCACCAGCAAGGAATATTTGAGAGTTCCTGTTGTTCCACATCCTTGTCAGCATTTGTTGGTGTCAGTTTTCCAGATTTTAACCATTCTAATAGTTATAGATTGGTATCTCATTGTTTTAATTTGCATTTCCCTGAAGCCACGCGTGGTAGAGCATCTTTTCATGCGTTTCTTTGCCATCTGTAGATCTTCTTTGCTAAATAGTCTACTAAGGTCTTTGGCCCATTTTTTAACTGGGTTGTTTATTTTCTTATTGTTGAGTTTTAGTTCTTTGTATATTTTAGAGAAGAGTTCTTTATCTTTATTTGCAAAAAATCTTTTGCGAATATTTTATCCCAGTTTCTGGCTTGTCTTCTTACTCTCTTGACCTTATCTTTCACAGAGCACAAGTTTTTAATGCTAATTGAGTGTTTTCCCACACTTTTAATATATCTATGACCTCTTGTCAATATTAATTGGATAGATTATAATTTTTATATCTTTCTCATGGTCAAATAAATCTGAGAAATTCTCTACTCAACTTTGTTCAAAATATAAGTGCAGAAACTTTGTTGATCATAATTAATCAGATTTATATTTGCCCCCTCCTCTAAATTTCAAGTTCCTTGAGGGCATTGACCTCTTTTTTATTCACCTTCAATTACAGGTATCTAGCCAAATTTCCATCCCGCGGAAGTTACGGAGTACTGTATTACTCCCTGAGCATGTCCAGGGAAAATCATGTCCTTTTTTCCCCTACCTGGTGATGAGCTGTATTCAAGGCCCTGGAATTCTTGGCATCTAGAACCAAGAAAAAGAAACATGAGAGTAGGTACGTGGAACTATTATAGGAATGTGAGAGCTGGGCTTATTGGCTATCTTATCCACTACTCCAACCCCTATAGCCTCAAAGAACACTGCTGTGGGATGCGTTTTGCCATTGCAAAATGAGGACGTGGGGCTGATACCATCACATATGGAATTAGTTTGCTGCAATTTAAGGAAAAGAGTCTTCCTCCCCTGTTTTATGTAATACTAATTTTTCATTTGTAGATCAGAGAATCAAGCATTCTGCGTATACATTATTGTTAGTATTTTTACTAACAATAGTATTTTAGGTTGGTTAGGAGTTAGGATGCTAACCTTTCATACCCATAGAATAGAGCCTGGCACATAGTAGGCACTCAAACAATATTTGTTCGATGAATGAGGGAGGGAATATTTCCTGTCTCTACTTAGCAGAGTGAAACAAATATGGTTTTTTGGGTTTTTTTTTCCCTCCTAGTATCAGTGAATAAGCTATTTCCAACTTGACCTTTTTTACAGGAGTTTTTGGAAGTCCTACTGAAAGAAAAAAAAGTTAAACAGGAAAATTTATGAATACAAGGATTAAGAAATTAGAAATGGAAAAGCCGTACTAGATCATCAAGTTCATTCTTTGGTTTGTGGTTGAGGCAGTATTGTTCCCACAGTCTTTTCCTTCAGAGGAAAACCATTATCTTATGTGGATAAACTTGGACATCCAGAATTTTTTGTATTTCATCATTTGCTTTTGGAAGAATAATTCCACCATGGGACAAGACTTGAGGGAAAATTATTCTTCATGATCCTTGATTTTCCTTTTTCTTGATTTGGGATTATTCATTGTACCCCTATCTTTGATTAGCACCATAAATAGCCTTGTTTTTTTCCTTAATAAAGTTTGAGTTAACAATTGATTTAACTGCTTATACCCAACTGACATAAACAGATATTGCCATCTACCTTCCATTACTTTTATAATCTTTCTCTTTTCTTCAAGGTTTTGAATATTTTTGCTTGGAAGAACCAAAAAGCTTAAAAGATCAGTCTTCTTGGGGTTTAAACAGAAATAAGAGAATAATTAAAATTTAAAATTCTTCCAAATGTTCCTTGATATGCCACAACTCAATAGTTATAGCTATTCTGTTAGTGAAGCATTGAGAATTATCATCAGATTATTTTGCATTTATGCCATAATTTCCCTCTTGATAGTTCAAGGAACTCTACTATAGTGGAACTCAGGATAAAACAGATGCATATTTAGGACTATTGAATATAGTCAATGTATTCTCTTGGTGAGGTTCAAAATCAGAGATGCGGCATAGTGCTTTTCATATAGTTGACTATGCAATAAATAAATGATAAATTTAGTTAAATAGCTAACCAACCCTTATATTTTGAAATGCTGCCAAATTGTTAACTTCAAAACTGTGTGTTGTTTTCTGTAATTCTCAACTCATGATACATAACATTTGGGAGGGACTTCACAGTACAAAAGTCTATGAATTAATTACCATTTTTTAAAAAATAGAGGAGAATTTACCATTTTCAATGGAACTCAATAGAATGTATTGAGACAGAGAGAGCTATAGCAAATTAGCACTTACAGCTCATAAATCGAGTTCTCTTACAGGAGAATGTAAGTTACTTTCAAGCCAGAAACTTAATTAAGTGTTCTGAATTTATGCTAGAGTCAAAACCAGATGAAATGGCTTTATGTGGAAGAAAGCTATATTAAAATTACATTTAGGGGAATCCCTCCACTTGAGGAAGAGTTGCTACTGTTAGTTAACAACTCAAGTTCTGCAATAAAATTTCCTGTTGATTTTTGAGATTAGGATATTTAAATCTTTCCATGCTGTCTAAAAGCAAAGAAACAGAGTCAGACATCTTCTGGATATTCAATCCGATGACTACACAGAAAACCAGTTATGCTATATGGTGAGGCAAGTGTATTTCGCACATCACTGCAGCGCATCTGAACTGACAGAGTTTATATTTTATTACTAACTTCCTGAACCCGCATTTTGTATCCATTGACTGGCAAAGTGTTCACAAAATGTTTATAAGGGTTTTATCTTTTTTTCTATGAGCAAAACAAACTCTGCGTTCCTCCAAGTTATCAAAAGTCATCCCCAGTTTTACCACATAAAAACAACTTTTCAATACGATTAGTTCTTGAGTTCTCAGGGTGTTGTATGCATTGACTAAGGCAACAATTGACTTTTTCCAGACTAGAATTAGGAATAATTTGCATAGAGAAAATGGGCAGAAAACAATCCACCAGAGAAATGAAAAATTAGTTACGAAATCAACAACCAGTCTTAGACAGTCTCTTCTTAAGACAACACAATTCACATTCTTTGAATCTAGCTTTTTAAGGAAAAACAAAAAACAGAAATAAAAACAAAAACAAAACAAAGAAGCCTGAACTCTGATCTGGAAAGACTTGGGTTTTTATCTGAATCTAGCTTTTTCAGGGAAAAAAAAAAGAATGAAACAAAAACAATAACAAAACAAAGAAGCCCAAACTCTGAGCTGGAAAGACTTGGGTTTTTATCTGAAGAGATTCTCAGCCAGATGATAAACTAGATGCATCAATCTAGAAATTCTTGAGGCTCTTACTTGGTTGCTATTATTACAAAAGTTCATTTATTTTAAGAAAAAAAGTGTTTATGTCTAGGGTCTTTATTCTGTTATTGTCACACTAACAAAGCAAGAATCCAGAAGCTACCACTATTCTGGCAAGTTCAAATAATAAATGCTTAGTGGAGACAGTTCAAATGTGAAATTATAGAACCATGTTAGTAGTCCTATGTCATCGCAAAGAAATGCAAGCATTTCAGAAAAAATATTTACCATCAATGTAACTTTATACAGAATCAAACATTCTAATGACACTTAAATGCTTTTTACACATTAGAAAAAAAATCTCTGAAATAGTCTCCATTTTGTTTTTATTAATAATCCAAACTGTTAATAGCATAAGGAAGTAATGCAAGTCCATAAACTTCAGTCAATCCTCAAATTTGTTGACTTAGCAGGAAAAAAAGTTCCAATATATGAACTAAATACCTGCTTGTGATAATTCATGCTGAAAACATATCTCCATTTACTGTGTGGTGTTTTCTTCCCACTATTAGAAGAAATGGTAAGAAGATGACCTGTGGAGGTTTTTTTTAAATGCACATTGGTGTTGTGATGATGAGCACAGGGTATTGTGTGGAAGTGTTGAATCGCTATATTGTACACCTGAAACTAATATAACACTGTATGTTAACTACACTGGAATTAACATTTTTTTAAATGCACATTTATGGGCAACTCCCAGCTATTCTGATTCAGTAGATCTGCTGTGGAAACTTGGCATCGGTATTTTTCCGAAGTTACCCAGATAATTCAATCTAAATTGTGTCCAAAGACTTGCTGTTCAAACTTTTATGTACCTAAGAAATGCAAAATCTGATGCAGTAAGTTTGGGGTGGGGCAGTTCTAAGGAGCTCCCAGGATATGGTGACATAGCTTGTCCTCGGAAAACACCATATCACAAGACCCTAGTGCACACTGTTAAGAGATAATTACAGAAAATAGGACCATGTGACATTGAAACCGAGCATGAGCTGTTTAGAGTAACATCTAATTTTGTTCCCTATACCTTACTAAATATCCATTATATACAATCAACGTATAATTCAGACTGGGTAGAAATAAGTCCAGGGAAGCATCTCTGTGGCACTGATTAAGAGATTAAATGTGCTTTTACAAAAAAGTCACTGAACCGTGTTCTTTTTTACACAGTGAGCACATTAAATAAAACCAGTTTAAGAATGGTTAATTATTCTTAAAAAATTAATCACAGTCTGCAATCTACAATCCCTCTTAGGCATGATTGTTGCCCACAGGAACACGACAGATATTTCCGTTTGAGGTGCCACACTTCTGAACTGTTCAAGCAGTGAGCATCCTGCACTGAGCCTGGAGATGCTCTTCACTAGCAGTTGGCCCAAAGTAAGTGTTCATATTCAAGAAACTGTCTGAGTTTATTCATCTTTAAAAGAAAAGTCCGTTGAAGAACTTAGTTGCTGCTTTTATTGAGAGACTAACCACAAGGCACTCGCTAGGTACTGTAGTGTGAGGGACTTTGATTAATTATAAAATGATTTGGCTGATACAAGTCAGAGTAAGTCTTAAGTAATTCTAATATTCTAGCATATGTTTCAAGCCCGTATAGATGTTTCTGAGATATAATGCCCTTTTTTCTTTCACATCCATATAATAGGGCCTCTTTAAATCCTGTTTATGGGAATATAAATGTTCCATTAATCTCTGTGATCACTTTAGAAAGTGCTGTTCTTTCATCCTCTGTGAGACTAGATGACGTGTTCCTATGACTAATACCTGGATAGAGAGAAGCCTTAGAGCGTTCTGTACAAAGATGTGAACTATCTATGAAGCAGCACATATTTATTTGTTTTGTTCTCTTACTAGTCTTTTTCACTATATCCTCTCCACCTCCAACCCCCTTCTCAACACACACACACACACACACACACACACACACACACACACCAAGTTCTGTGTTCTCTTGCTTCAAGAAAAGGCTAAAAAGAGAAAGAAATGTCCCACATTCAGCTTGTCTTCTTGCTTCTGGTTTCCAGAAGCTTAGGGCAAGAGAAGTAGGGGACCTCTCTTGACAGGTGAGATAGAGACAGAGATTTTGGACATCTAGGTTCCCATAGGCCTGGGAGGCCAAAGTCCATGGAGACAGCAAGGTGTTGGAAGGGAAGAACTGTCACTGGACCTGGGGAAGTTGAAACCCAGGCACCCATGCTCCCCATCACGCCACAAAGGCTGGGACATAGGTCATCTCAAAGATAACCTGTGCCACCCAATCCTAGCGAGGCTACTCTCTGTATTTGGGTGAGTGTGAAATTCCAAGAAAGGGAGACCAAGTAACTGAGATTGAATTTTTTGCCAGCCCAGAGATCTGGGGATTTAAAAATGTTTTAACTAAATTTAAATAAAATAAAGAAAAGTAACATTGCTTGAACACCCCAATTGTTGCAAAATCATGCATACTAAACCTAAACCTGTCCATTCTAGGCATGAGGTTATAATAGGGAAGTGGTGTTCACCCATATTTATAGCAATACTTATGAGGGTTCACTAAGTTGGGACTTTACAAAATTTAAAAAAAAATTGGTGAGAAAAATCAAACCCATACCATGGATGAAGAATTCGTATGTATTTTATCACAGGGTCAGTGTAGGCGGGAACAAATACAAGGTAAACAGTGAAACTCTAATGTAAACCATACTTACTTTACACTAAGGAATTGGTGAGAATCTTTGGGGTGGCTAAGAGAACACCTGCTTACATCTAATTGGGTCTAGACACACTTCCCTGCATTGTTTAAGCTTGGTTGATTATTTGTGTGAATCAAGCTTATTTTGTTCCGTATTCATTTCAAATAGACCAGTTGCTTTCCTCTATCAAGAACCTTTTGGGGCGCCTGGGTGGCTCAGTCTGTTAAGCATCTGCCATCGGCTCAGGTCATGATCCCAGGGTCCTAGGATGCCAGGGTCCTAGGATAGAGCCCCACATCAGGCTCCTTGCTCCACAGGGAGACTGCTTCTCCCTCTCCCTCTGCCTGCTTCTCCCTCTCCCTCTGCCTGCCGCTCCCTCTGCTTGGGCGTGCTCTCTGTCAAATAAGTAAATAAAATCCTTAAAAAAAAAAAAAAAGCTACATTAAGAACCTCTTTGCTGAAAGATGTTATGCTTTGCAATAACAAATGTTCACAGTTACCTTTCAAATCATTACCAACTGATCTCTCTAGCGTTCCAGAGGTTTTCTCCTCCTTATAGACTTTAGAAATGCCAGTAATGTACTGTATTTATTCTGGGAGAGATGTCCAATTGCTTAGCCCTGCAGCCTTCTAGCCTGGGACCTCTGCACCATGTTGTGGCAGAGGAAGGGGCACTTAAAATTGCGGTCGGTGGAAAGAATTAGTTCCAGATCAGAATCCCAGGTGCAAAGCAATTCTTTGGGGGGAAGAACAGAATCTCCATAACAGAGTCTGTTCACATGTAATGAGTCTCACTTTGCACCACTAGCATATGGGCTATCAAGGTACTCCTCACTGTTCCATTGTAATACGTGCATGAAGCTAAGCAAGCACATTCACAAAACTCCATTTCCTTTAGGCAAAGACAGGCGGAAAACATCACTGGCAGATAATCAACATTTAAACATGAAAAAGTCATTTATCACTGAAATGAATTCATCTATGAAAAGGCTTTCCAATAGAATACCCCATCAAGGCCCAATTCAGTGACATATTCTAGACTCCAGTTCTTCAAGTAGTATAGTTTGTTCTTAAAGAATATCACACATCAGTTTGTTACATTACATACATGTCTATTGCCAAATATTTTCCCATAAGTGTCAGTGACTTCAAAAGGGAAATCTTATTTTAACCAGTCAGGGAAAACCCATTATTACTAAAAAGCTCTGCATAAATGATGAGGCATCTTAGGAAGCTTTCTGAAACAACTGTTGCATCAATGTGAGTTAAACATTCTAGAGTGGCATTTGAACAAATGCTCTGGGACTATAACTTTTTCATACTCATTGAGCTTGGTGAAAATGAAACAAAACAAAACAAAATCCTTATAAACATGCAAACTAGAGTCTCCTTAATTTGCTGACAGAGAATAACTGGGTTTGTGGCATCTATTTATTTCAGTAAACAGAGTTCTCAGAAAAACCGTGAAAACTGTTAAGATTTTATTTGAGCCAAACTTACTTGCTCCCAGTCCTTTTTTTTTTTTATAATCATATTTTTTTATTATATTATGTTAGTCACCATACAGTACATCCCTGGTGTTTGACGTAAGGTTCGAAGATTCATTAGTTGCGTATAACACCCAGTGCACCATGCAATACGTGCCCTCCTTACTACCCATCACCGGCCTATCCCATTCCCCCACCCCCCTCCCCTCTGATGGTAACTCTACCCACAACCTTGTTAGGCTTGTAATTCTTTCCAAACCCCTACCTCCAGGTAAAGAAGAACCTGATCTGAAGTCTTTATCCTTATTAGTTGACTTGACTTCAAGTTAAATTCATTTACCCACTTTACTGTGTGAAATTTGTGTTATACTATTACTTTTATCTATTTATATATGTAATATAGTATATATTTTGTATATATACACCTATACCCATATATGTAACAAAGTATCATATTAACATCATATATATATACCCTAAGATATTATAATGCTACCATAATTAAAATATAAAGATTATTTATACTTGTGATATTGTGAGTCATAAGAAATATATATATATATTATATATATAACATATATATATTTCGTCATTCAGATGACCAAAATATATTTGTCATATGTGTTTGGTCTTTATCCACAGTTCTTGGCCCACAGTTCTTAAATCCCTTGGCATTTCCCGATCCATAAGAGCAAGGGGAACATCTTTTGTTATAATATTTGGTGTCCTGTCCTCAATTCCTGAAAATACTTGAGAGCCATAAAAGTGTCTTGTTATTCACAACTGAGTTTATGATAATGAAGTTGACTTTTGGAAAACCTCTGAGGTTGGGAGCTGATTGCCAAGGGTAGGAACCAGAGAAGAATGGGTTGAAAATTTCAGTCCCACCCCCTGATTTCCTGAGAATGAAGAGGGCTAGAGGTTGAATCCAACCCCTGTGGCCAATAACTTAATCAATCATGCCTATGTAATGAAAGTTTCATAAAAACCCAAAAGGAGGGGGTTCATAGAGATACAAGGTTGGTGAACCAGTATGCTTTCAGGCGCCATGGTGTAGCCAGGGGAGCAAGAGCACCTGACTCTGGGGTCCCAAACAGACCAGGTTTGGCCACTCGCTGCTGATAAAATCCAAAGGCAGAAAATCAAGTGATGGTGAAAGGAGAAAGGAATTTAGTTTAGGAGGCCAGCACCAGGAAGACAGCAGACTAGTGTTTCAGACTGTCTCCAAAGTGCTGAAAATACTTCCAGGTTTATATGGGACACAGGTTGGTGGGTACGTGCAGGTGGTCAGTAAAGGTCAAATTGACCATTGTCTTGGGGTCAATCTGTAGGTCTTGCTGACACAGGGCAGTCTTTATTACTTGAGGGGGTAGTTGTGGTTCCCATCTGAGGATGTTTTGCCTGCAGGGTCTTTTGCCTGAGTTAAGAGATAAGCTGGGAAGAAGAATTTCATCATTTGGAAAGTTTGAGGTCAAAACAGAGGTAGTTGAAGTCCCAGACTCCACGAGGACAGAGGTTCTTTTGTTCAGGACCTCCCTCTATGTATCTCTTCATCTTCCTGTTGATTTGTGACCTTTAATATCCTTTGTAATAAATCAGTAATCTAGTGCATAAACAAGTTTCCGAGTCCTGTGCACTGTTCTAGCAAATTAATTGAACCCAAGGAGGCGATAGTGAAAACCTAATTTATAACCAATTGGTCAGAATATGCGTAACAACCTAGGACTGTGATTGACATCTGAATTGGAGGGCTATTTTGTGGAACTGAGCCCTTGACCTGTGGAATCTGATGCCATCTCTGGGTAGATACTGTCAGAGTTGAGCTGAATTGAGTTGAATTCTCAAACACTCCGCTGATATCTAAGAATTGTTTGTTGGTACAGGGAATCCTACACACACACACACACACACACACACACACACACACACATTGGCATTGGCTCCAGGAACCCAAAAGAATATTCATTTATCATAGCAGCATAGTGACAATGTAATGTTGTGTATAACATAATAACATTATATATTCACATAGACATACACATAAAATCTAGAAATTTTAATTGTTGTGGTATTATATCTCAGAGTTTGGTTTTATTTTGCTTTTGCCTAAAACGTTCTAAGTTCCTTACATTTTAAAAAAGGAAAGTAGCAAACAAGGGAGAGGAAAAGGGAGGAGAGTTAAGAAAAGGAGGAAAACAGAAGGGAAAAAAAGAAAAATAACATTGGAATCAGAATTGGAACTTACTTTGTAAAGAACTGTATCTTTATAAAATTAAATCCTCCCTTCCCTGAATGTGATATGCCTTTCCATTTAGGTCTTTTCCAGGACCTTTGTATATTTTCATTAATTTTTTTCTTATAACTACTGCTCATTACTTCTTAAGTTTATCCATAATGATTTTATTGACATTGTAAATGAGGTCTTTTATTTTTCATTGTATTTTGAAATGGTTAGTCGTTGTAAAGTTGATATTTTAACTTCTTTCTACTTAAGTCCTTTGTCTACATCTCAATTGGCTTAGCATTCTGAAGGACTAGCAAATAAGGTAAAGAGAGTCATTTATAGCCCTCTCCCCCACACCAAATACCCAACAAATATTTACATAGATTTTCTTCCTTGTTCTATGGTTGCTATGCACTGCTCCATAAATTTCCTGACCTTAAAACATTCTTACTTTCTGGTATAGTGTTATTATATTAAAATCATGTTGTATTAAATTCACTAATATCTATGAATGTTTACATTGTTTGTCATAATTGAGATAGAACTACAGCCTTTTGCAGTTTGTAAGATTTTGCTATTAGGCTTATTTTAGCTGAATTAGAAAATTTTCCTTCTTTCCTAGGCTTTTCATATTAATTCTTCCTTGAAAGATTAAAAAAAATTCACCTGTAAAATGATCAGGACAAGATCCTTTAAAAAAAAAAACAAAAAACAAAATATTTCATTATTTCTCTCCATATTAGTCTTTTGAGGTTTTCTAATTATTTTAGAATTGATCTTATTAATATTTCACAAAATTTTATACATCATTAAGATGTTTAACATTAACAGAGTTCTATAATAGTCTATTTTAAAATTTTTATAGATATATCATGATATTAATTCCTTTTGTTTAGATTTAAGAGTACATTACATATTTTTGATGTTTTTTAAAGAGCCAGTTTCTAGCTTTTATGAATGTCTATAGATTTTCAATTTCTAATCACTTATTTTATCTTTTGTATTAGTTTTTTTCCTGATTTCCTTAAATTGACTACTCATTTTCAAATATTTTGAGGTTTTTTAATCATTTATTTTCATTCATTTGTGTTTAATAATAGAAACATGTAGGCTATCACTTTCTAGAATGGCTTTGGTCCTTGACTGTAAGCTTTGATAGATTAAATTTTTATTGTTCTTATTTTCTGCATTGTCTCTATCTAGACTATCTGGAATTTTTCTCTTTTATTCGAAAGTTACTTAGAAGTAACTGAACTTATTTTCTTTAAGCTTATGCTATTAGTTTCCCTTTTTATTTATTTTGTTTGTGTTCAGTGAGCCCATTTTAGTTTCAGACTCAAGACTTTATTCAGCTTTTTAAAATTTTCCTCATCTTTTCATTAGTTCTTTTTGATTTCTCTTTCTGAAGTCGCTATCATATGTATAATGGATTTCTTCTTTCTATACCTCATCTATCATTTCATCACTTTTATCTCTGTTTCTCTTTATTTAGGCTCTTGGAGAGTTTATTGGACATGTCAAACTTTTAAAAATTCAATTTGCTATAATATATAAACTTTTCTTCACTATCTCTTTCATTGCTTTTCATTTGGCACCAGTCTTTTTTTTTTTTTTTAAGATTTTGTTTATTTATTTATTTGACAGAGAGAGTGAGAGAGTACAAGCAAGGGTAGTAGCAGAGTCAGAGGGAAAAGCAGATTCCCTACTGAACAGGGAGCCCAATGAGGGGCTCAATCCCAGGACCCTGGGATCATGACCTGGGCCAAAGGCAGACACTTAACTGACTGAGCCACCCAGGAGCCCCTGGCACCCATTTAAAAAAAATCTTCTTTAAATTATAGTTAAGTTGTTCTTAGATGGGTCTCTTTTTATCAGTGACCATTTTGGTTACATAAATGTAGTGTTTTTTTTTTAAATCTTACTGAGTCACAAAAAATTTCAAAATGTATTCCTGTTTCTTCTAGTAAGTTCCAATGCTTCAGAGCAGTCCCCTTCCTTTGTACTAAAATAACTATGTGCCTGATGAGTTTTTCTGTCTCCTCAGGCACACCTGTGGCAAAGGAAATCCTCTTGTTGCCTACAATTAGAAGTGGATAGGGAACTGTCAAAGATGGCATGAGTCTCTCTGCTCAAACCTTTCTAGCATAAAAACACATAAATATGAAAAGTTGAGATTTACTGTAATCATACTTTGCTAGTTCAGATGTACAGTGGCCTGGGGAGAAATAGGAAGTATCTGACGCCAAAGACAGCAAGTGGTAGCCAGGAATTAGCTGGCAGAGGACCACCATTCTTTGCCTGGCATAGTTACATTTGTTAGGTGCCAGCCAAAGAAGAGCCCTACTTCTTACCTAGTGGGCCAAGTAGGCAGGGAGTAAATGCCACTTTGGGCATCTCTGCTTGCCATGACCTCCTGGAACCAATTGTTTTTCCCAGAAGCAGTAATAGGATCCATATTGTTCTGCTGACTTTGGATGCGGGAAAAGAGAAAAGGCTCGTGGTTAACATGGGTGTTGCCAGGCCTTTTGCACTTGCTCTTAATACTTCACCTATAGAGGATCATATGTCCAGTCAACCGTTTCTTCATTTGAGTCCTGTTTATCCAAGCAACTAAAAATTCGTAAGCTTCTCATGTGGGGAAATCCCTGCTTCCGGGGTTATCAGAATCAGCAAAAGTTATTTCTCACTTTCATATTCCACTGGCCAGTTCCATTCAAGTCATATGATCATTAGTCATATGTGCCTAATTAATCATCTTTGCTAATATAGGACTTTTTGTTTTGTTTTTGCACTAATGGATGCTTTCTCTTTTATTTCTACCTCTGGATGTGAAGTTCCTGAAAACAGTGTTAAACAACTGCATCAGTTTATCCTTTGACATCTGGGAAAATGCTAGACTTATGTTGGTCCATGAATGGAAGAAAATTTTATGCTATTCTCTTCACCTTTTCCTAGCTTCCAGCATCTTCCAAAACAGCTGCAAAGAGAGATTTATTCCAGCATTTCAAAGATCCCTTTAGCCTTTTTTGTTCAAACATATTTCTCTCAATGGATTAATAATAATCCGTTCCACTACAATGTTCAGGAAAAAAATGTATTTTTAATCTAAAGATAGACTATATTGGAGGTTCATTCTTTATAACAAAAGGAACAATTTCATTTGTAGGTTGAAACAAATAATAATATTACTGTAAGACATATATACTTTCTTGACAGTAAAAGCAATAAAAAATATGAAGGAATGAGTTAAATATTTTCAGATAAAATATAAAGGAAATGAGGGGAAAGATAAAATAAAATTCTCTTAAGATAAATTATCAGAAATATAACTTTTAGATCCTTATTTATGAAATCTATTTCTTTCCAAAAAAAATTTCCCCCTTAAACTTCTGGTATCCAGTCCCTTACAGGTAGCTCAATTACCACCAAATTATACCTGAACACTGCAATGTGATTTTAAGAAGGAGGCACTTGTGTGAATGCAACCAATAATACAAACATTTCTCTTTTAACTCAGAGGTACTAATCATGCATGTCCAGTGATCCACTCACAAAAATGTCATAAATCAACTCACTACGCTCTGCTATGACACTTCTGGGAAAAACAACAACTCCACCTTTGTGCTCTTGTAGTCAGCCATGGGGAATTTCCCTCACCTGTACATTTCAAAATGTATTATCTTAGACCAATATGTAACAGTACAATCTGTTACATTGTAATCTTCTAAGAAAATGCCTTGCCCATAAATCCTTTTGGATATTCACTGAGTACTGGAAGACTGGCTTAGTGGTAACAAGGAAACACAGGCAGAGATGATACAAGCTACCATCCCTTTATGGATCAGCTTCCTCTAAATCAAGAAAGAAAACTGGCTGTATAAAAACCAGGGTGCAGATGTTGGGAAGATATGTCTCCAATAGCCACCCCATGGGATTGCTTGATTATGAGCCAATCCGATGTGCTAAATTAATTCTCCCTCCCTCCTTCACTCATGTTGAAAAGTTTTTCCTGAAATTGTACAATCTGATACAGTTGAGAGAACTGTATCAATAAGGAATGATTTTGACTTCATAGAACAGAAACTCTACTAAGAGTGACACTATTTGCCCCAGACAACTAGAGGTCTGACAGCAGTCTCTTCAGGCTAGAGTAGGTACTTAAAAATATTATCAAGGATCTGGCTGTCCATCTTTCTACCCTGCTGTCCTTAGTGTGTGGACCTCATCCTCCTTATTATGGCCCCCTGGTCACAAAAGTATTGCTGCACTCTAGGCATAGAACTAATATTACAGGGAGGAAGAGAAAAATAAAAAAGATAGTGAAGAACTGTTGGTATCCATAATTAAGAAGACAAAATCTTCCCCCAAACTAGCAAATACTCACTGGCCATAGCTGTGTCACATAGACTTCTCTAGCTTCAAGGATGTCTGGGATATTGAATTATTTTAGGTGGGTTCAACTGCCTCTCAACAAAATTGGGAACTTTCAGTAACAAAAGTAAAAAATAGATATTGAACAAAGAACATTAGCTGCTAAACAGGTTTTCAGTAGTACATTGTTAGAGACGCTGGCCGTGTAACAACGATTCCTATCGGTGCATATGAGTTGTGTGTATTGGCTCTCTCACTATCTGAAGGACATGAATATTACGCTTATTTTAAATAATCACTTAATAGATTTTGTTTCATGGGCATTTAAATGCATTAAATGTATTTTTCTTCACATGGATGATTTAAAATAATTTATATGATGTACTTACTGATATTCACTATAAAATCCCTATTGAATTTACTACTTCAGATCTTTTACACTATCTTCAAGAACACAATTTCCTCCAAACATTTAATATTTCAGAATATCCCACTGGGTATCTACTTTATTGAGAATCTCAAAGGCATTCCTTCTTCTATAACTTCATCTCTTCTCCTCAAAAGCAATACTTGACCTTGCCTTTCCTCGGTGAGAAGGACAAGTAAAGGTCAGCCCTCCATTTCAAGGGTAATCATGCAAATTTGCTGTTTTTTAAAGATAAATGTTTTTAGACTAGTTTGTGATTTACAAAACAGTTGCAGAGAATTCCCATAAGCCCCACATCCAGTTTCCACGTTAATATCTTATTTTAGTATGGTACAGTTGTCACAATACATGAGCCAATACTGACACATTATTAACTGAAGTCCATACTTCATTCAGATTTTCTTTGTTTGTACCTGATGCCCGTTTTTTTGTTCTAGGATCTCGTTCAGGTTACCACATTAGCTGTCATGTTTGCTTAGTTTCCCCTTGGCTGTAACAGTTTTTCAGACTTTTCTCGTTTTATATGACTTGACAGTTTTGGGGAGTACTGACCATTTGGTAAAATGTCTCTCAAATGAAATCTGATATTTTTCTAACGATTACACAAGTAATAAGTTGTGGGGAGAAAGGCCACAGATGTAAAGTGTCATTTTCATCATACCAATCAAGGATACATACTATCAACATGACTTTATTGTTGGTATTAACCTTGATCACCTGAGTGAGGTAGTGTTTTCAGGTTTCTTTCCTGTGAAATTATCTTTTTTTTTTTATCTCCTTTTCTTTTCTTTTTTCTTTTTTTGGAAAGAAGTCACTAGGTATAGTGCACACTTAAGAAGTAGGGAGCTATTCCCCTACACCCCTCTTTCTTGAGGGCAGAGTATCTATATAAATTGCTTGGAATTCTTCTGCATGGGAGATTTTTCTATTTCCCCCCATTAGTTCATACATTCGATTATTTATTTATAACAGTATGGATATGTGGGCACTTACTTTCTATTTTGGATTATGATCCAATACTATAAAGTGTCATTGCTCAAATTGTGCCACTTTTGGCCATTGGGAGTTCTTTCAGTTGGTTCCTGTGTCCCTATGACATACTCCTATCATGGATCTCTGTGGTTTCCTTTGTTCATTTTGTTTTCTTTCATTATGGCACTACAAGATGCCCCAAGATCATTTTGTATATTTCTTGCCCTAGCCCCGCCCTGGGCTCCTTTTATTGGAGAATGGTGTTAGAAATCAAGGGGTTAGGTGCAACCTTACTTTTAAGTGGCAGTTGTGATATAGTGAGAAGTGCACCTGAATTGGAGTCAAACTTGGAATGAGAAAAAAAAGAGGTTCAAAGCCTGGTTCTATCATTGCCTGTGTTATCTTGGCTATGTTATTTAGCTTCTCTGCCCCTTAGCTGCCTCCTATGTAGGAGTATCAATTCTAGCTAATTCCTGTAGCAGGGGGCTCCGCACCCTTGGCACTGCTGACATATGTGCAAGTTGACTCTTCGTTGTGAGAATCGTGCATGTGCACTGTGCATTATCCAGCAGCATCTCTGGCCTCTACCCACAGATGCCAGTAGCATGCACCAGCCATGATCATCAAAAATGACTCCAGACATTGCCAAATGTTCCCTGGGGGGCAAAATTGTCCCTAGTTGAGAACTATTGCTGTAGAATACTTACCGTGTATCAGGCACTAAGTATTCCAAATATATCATTTTTCAAATACTCACAAAAATCCCATGAGATTGATATTATTTTACAAAAAAAAACAAAAGGGTAAAGGAACAGGTAAGAAGCTTGCCCAAGTTTTCATAGCTAAATGCGTATGGTCCTGTGGCTTGAGCCCAGACAGTCTGACTTTGCAACTCATGGTCTTAGCAACAATATCACAACTGCCTCTGTAAAAGATATAATAATTCTGCTCTCACAGAGCCGTAGTAAGAATTAAATGCCATTTACAAGAACATCACACATGATGCTTTGAATAGAGGAGACATACAGTAAATGCTCAAAGAATCTATCTCTGAACCCGCCCTGGCTCCACACTAAGCTTGCTCTATTTCCTATAATCCTTCTAGTATTTACCTTTAGTTCTTCCTTCTACAAGTTTCCTACCTTCTGCCTATAAACAGTCTCAGCTCTTTTCCAACTGAAGAGAATCAATCTTTCCCTTGAGTAGGTTCCTCTTTTCAAGTTACCAAATATTTTAACATCGTATTCACATTTATTCTTTCATCATCATTCCCTCATTTCATAATGTTTTAAAATCTTGATCCATTTCTGCCTATGAGCTCCTATTGACCTGGTCCAGGGTGATCACACTAGAAGGTGCTGACACTAGGAGGAGCTTGAGGCATAGACTTCCACCACCTCTCTGTACAGATGAGAAAGCTGAAGCAAGAAATGTTTCATGTCTTGCCAAGGACATAGAACTACTGTGCACTTAGTTTTTTTTCTACAAAAGTCCTTCATGATCTCATCTCTATTGGTCTCTGCTTCACATGAAGCTGCTCAACAACCCCCCCTTATCTCATTTCATTAATTATGCTATCTCCCATGACCCCAACAGTCATACACATTTCTCTCCGATCTTTTCTCTTATCTACCCCATATCCTGAACGATAGACACACACCTTTAATTGCCTAGTCAACAATATTAATTAGATGCCCTACGATTCCCTGAAACATCTACAAAGTAGAAGCCATCATCTTTACTACTAAAGCATTCCTTTTACCATCCTGATCTTTCTTGAAGGGAAACTTAAATCATTGTTATCTCTTCTATTTTTATCTCCATCGCCCTCATATCAAATCTCTGTGGAATTCTATACATTTTTACCTCTGGAGTCTTTAATATAGCTCCATTTAATTACAGTTTTTATTATTCTAGGTTGAGCTTTCTTTATTGCCTGGGACATTTACATAATTCAATGACTAGCTTCTAACTTCAGCCTTTCCTTCCCTAATAATTTTGAAAATCATGACAGATTAAACTTCTTAAAACACACCCCTCATAGTGATAGGCTACTCAAAACCTCTCAGTATCTCTGCATTACTAAGACCTGTGCAGTTTAATACAGTAGCCACTAACCAGCTGTGGCTATTGAGCCCTTGAAAAGTGGTTATTACAAAGTGAGACAGGCTGGAAGTGTACAATGCACACTGGGTTTTGAAAACAGTACAAAAAAAATTAAGCAAAATATATACTAATTTTTACACAGATTAAATGCTGAATTGGTAATATGGATGTGTTTGGTTAGAGAACATTAAAATTAATTTTACCTTTATTAAGTGATTAATAGAAATTTAAAATTACACGTGCAGTTCACATTTTATTTCTTTGGACAGTGATGGCCTAGACAAGTAAGCATACACTCAGCTTTTCATGCAAAATCTACTGTAATTTCTCAGGTTTCTTTCTCAAGAAAGAATATATATATATACAGGTGTATGTTTGTGTCTATGTCATGCACTCCATTCAGTTAAGACAATTGCTCTTCCCTGACCATACCCCCAGCCTTTACCACCTTCATGCCTTTGCTCATGTGGTTCACCCCTAATACAGCTCCCTGCCTTCCATTCCTGCCTATTAGGATTCTTTCATTATGGAATAACTACAACCTAATACAAGAAAGCATAACCAAGAAGGCATTTTATTGGCTGTGTAGCTGAAAAGTCTTGATGTCAGTTTGAGAAACTATTGGAGGCTTGAATAATGTTATCAAGATGTGAGATTCATTCTCATTCTATCTCTACCCCCTCCCGCCCTTCTTCATCTCATACTTTCTTCATCTCTCACCTCTGCTTTCCTTTGCATTGGCTTCAACTTCCTTTTAAGATCTCTCCATGCAGGAAACTCCTGTAGCTCCAAGTTTAGCAGCCCTAAAAGAGAAAGCTACTTTTCACTGCACTGGGTCTTATATCTTCAAGGTAATAACTGTTACCTGACTGGTCAGATTGGGGCCACATGCAAACCATGAAACAAGAACGGGGTCAACAAGACCCAAACCACACAGCCTGAGGGTGGAAGGTAGGTTATGCCTGGAGGAAAATCAAATGATAATACCAGAAGACAGGAAATGATTTTGGAGCAGATGAAACTAACAGGTGTAACTGACATTGTCAAAAGTCGACAGTTCCTCAAAGTTTATTTCAAATGACTTTTCATAATTGAAATGTTCCACCTTCTAAATTGGATGTAGTTTCTCCCTTCTTTAAATTCCCAATGCATATTGTTTGTATTTCTTCTGTGGCAATTGCCATATTTAAATTGCATTGTATTTGTTTCTGTGATCATATTAACTGTTTCCACCAACCCTTGTTTTATAAAAGTACCCTTAGTAAGGCCCTCATGAGCTATTGAGTACATAATAGAAATCACGTATTTATTGAATTGCATAGAATTGCTGGTTAGCATTGAGTCTTTTCAGGTAGAAAGATCATGCACCTCAGGAAAAACTAGAACCATAAACAATTAAAAGCCACTTAATATAGTTAAGTCAATATAATTTCCTACAATAAATATTGTTACTTTTATATTACCAAAAATATATTTTTAAAAAACTGCTCTTTTGCCCACAAATCTAAATAGGGCATTTAAACATTAATCATACTATTAGGATCTAAAAGTAATTTCACGTAGTACCACCCTTTTCAATTTGTAACTTGAAAGCAGAATATAGTGATTCCGTATTAAGTCGATCGACAGCATTCACTCCTCCCTCTGTGTGGTGTAGTCCCTTATAGTATTTATCAATGTGTTTCCTTTCCAGAATAAATTCTATATGACCTTGAGGACAGGAATGGCTTTTATTATACTTCTCGCATCACCTAGTGCAATGCTTTACACACAATAATAATGATAAAAATAACACACTAAAATACATTATTTCATTTAAGACCAGTCTCACAAGTTATATAATGTCATTCCTACTTGGTCCTCATTTTACAGATGACAAAAATGAGACTCTGAGAGACCAAGTAACTTGCCCAAGATTACACATAGAATAAGTACCAAAGTCAAGATTCGAGCCCAAGCAGTTTGGTTCCAGCACCCACTCTGAACCAAGAAAAGTCAATAAATGTGCTGGTCCTGGGTCGGTGTCTACCAAATTCACTTCTCTTTATCTGCTCTCCTCTACATCCTAAGGAATCTGATTCCTACAGCCTGTGTTCCTCAAGCTCCCTTGTTAACTGGCTTCTCCTTGTAATGAGAGGCCCTAGTGGGATACCAGAAGATGGGAGGGTGGGACAAAGCAGATTTGCCCCCTCTTTTTTGCCTTGGGCAGCATCTCCCTAGGACCCTAGCTCCCCTCGGTCTTACCACCATGGCTCCAGCTTCTGCTGTGTGGCTTTCGCATTTCCTGTACTTTCTCCTTTTCCCTTCCAGCTGGGGGTTCAACAACTTCTTGCTAATCTTTGCCTCATTGACCTCTGTTTGGGTTCTCTGTCTTCCCGAATCTTTTTAACCAATCCCACAGATTAAATTCCCTGTTTCATATACTGACATCTTCCACAAAACATCTCCTTAGGGAAAAATTGCCCAGAAGAATGCCTACTGGCTTTTAGACCCAAACTTCAGGCTCTATGACTTTCTTAATACAATGATTTTTTATTGATATTTATAAAGAATATATATTGTATTTATGTCCCAAGCCTCTATAGACCATTTTAAACGAAACAAACTTCCTTAGTGTGAGGAGAAAGCCTTGCGTTATATTCCAAATACCAATGGTAGAACATCAGAATCAGTGTGGATGTTTTAGAAAGAGTGCCAACACCAGTCAGGGAGCATGACTATGTCACCCTTAGAGCCCTGACCTCGTGTTTCTTTGCAGTTGATCTCCACCAACCTATTTAGGCGGGCCCTTACTTTCTTTACTGCTATATCTCCAGCTTTCCGAACAACGTTTGACATGTAGTGGCTGCTCATTAAGTATTTGGTTAAATTAATATTAGATTCCTTGGTTATTTCATCTATAAATTTCAGGATTTTCACTACAACAACCTCTGACTGAATTGTAAATTAATCACTTTTTGATACTTTTTTCAATCAATGCTTTAAAAGTCATAGATGTTCTCTGCTTGAAGAGGGGAAACCGTAGAGATGTATGGAAGAATTTATCTCTGGCTCACAATGGCCAGATCATGTATTACTTCAGAGCATTTTCTAGAAAACCCAAAGATCCTCAGAGGTCCAAAGAAAGAGAGAAGGGACCCTTCTAAAACCATAAAAAAATAAAATAAAATAAAATAAAATAAAATAAAATAAAATAAAGCGGAGGATGAACCCGAGCCCCTGGATTTCCTCCCTACCCACTCTAGTACAGGGATCAGGAGACTTTTTTGAGAAACCATCCAGTTTGGGCACAGATGGTGCTTAGCTTTGGAAACTCAATCTCCATTTCATGTGTGAAATGTGAAAGAAAACGCTTTCTAAACTTTGGAGTTCTGTACCATTATCAGGATGGAAGCAGCATTGTAACATTAAAATACTTTTTAAAAAGAAGAAAAATTAATATGCACACTTAATTTATAAGCACGTCAATAACTGGACCATAGCATGGTCGACTGCAGTCAAATAGTCAAATAATTGCAAGCCAAAGCCCTCTCTAAAAACCTACTTATACTGATGAAAAACTAAAAATGTCTGCCACTTCACAGTCTTTCAAATAGTGACTCCCATGTCAAGAGCGACGGAAGCGTTAAAAATACTCCATCATTTATATCTGTTTTGTAGTGCAGTTGGAAATCAGATACTGGAGCTTAATTAAACGTGGAAATTAATGTAAAGACAGGATGATGACTGACCATCCTCGGGAAAGCAGGAACCCAGGAACCCCTGAGCGGTGAGCTTGGTGATATTTAAACAGCCAGAAGAAACAAAGATCTAAAAAACCCGTAAAGGCTCAAAGCAGAGGTACCAAAGGCTCGGAGACTGTAAGAGATCCGGCCCCAAACGCGTCAGCAACCAGCTGCGAAACCTTTGCTGCCGGCCTCTCCTAAGCAGGCACAGTTCTTCCCCGGGCCAGAGGGCTGCACTGGAAAAACACTCCTTAACTGATTTCATCTGGGCTTATCTTAGGTCAGATTTTTAAATTGGATCTCTAAGTGACCTTTTCCCTTCCTCACTGCCAATTTGATACGGTTTGTTTTTCACTCGCAGCCCTGAGCTTCCTCCCGCGCGGCTGTGCCTTCCTGCCCTGCAGTCTGGCGCTCAGGTAGTGACACTGCGGAGCTCTAGCTGTGAGGTCTCTGGGAGGTACTTTTGTACTGAGCGAGTATAGACCCTGGATCCTCCGAGAAAAGGTCGGCATTGTCACTTCGGAGTTCTCTTTTCTCACGGTAGCCTGGCAACCAAACTGCGTCTCTTTGATGGAGGGCGTTCCTACTAGAAAACAGCTTTATGAAAAGTGTCAGGGTCATCTTTAGAAACCCAAAGAAAACAAAACAAAACCCCCCAAAAAAGCCTACCACCAAGAAGGCAAAGGAAAAAAAAAAAAAAAAACGCGCACAACTCAATTATTCAGCCCCACACAACTGCGCCTGACAGGCCCTCCTAACAACACTCACTTGAATTTAATTAAGTTTGTCCCTGTAGCCTATGAACTGCTCGCCAGACCTGCTGCAAGGGATGAAAAGCCTGGAGGCAGACCCTGTGAGGCCATTGTTGATACGCAAGGGCACAGCATTCTGAAGTTAGGTAAATTCCCATCCCCTCGCACAGAAAGTGCCCTGGGGGATAACCTTTTGAAGGGAGCATTAGAAGTTGGGTGGCCTGAGGGCAAAGACGGTTGAGAACTTTTCCCACCAGCAACATGTCCGCCCCTTCTGGAGGCCTCGTGCTGAGGTGTAAAATGCCTGGCCTTTGGAACTGGGAAGTCAAACAATTAAATTCAAATGCCAGCTCTGCCACTCAACTAGCTCTGTTCCTTTTAGGATGTTGGCAAACCTCTCTGGGGCTGTTTCTTCCTTTGTAAGCTAGGAAGGTCAAAACCACCTGAAGTCTGAGGTAATATTGGTAAGATGCCTGACGCTGCTGGCTCTCAGCGACTCCTCATTTCCCTGCTTAAATCCTCTAAGGTGTATTCCCCTTTGCTATGAAATCTTTTCCAAACTTGGTAACGTAATAGAGAATCTTCAGAATACAGTGCCAGGAGCACAGGCCTGTTGCCTCCAAGTGCCTCGCGGAACTGCTTGCCTTTCCCCCACTGTACCTGTGCTCGAGCTTTTCCTCTGGACTGAACCATCCTTTCCAGTCATTCACCAAGCTTCCAATCTAGTATCCCCAAAACTCTTGCCTTAACTCTGCCAGGGGGTTTCACCATTCCGGCCCTCTGGTTCTCACGGCACTTAGGACTTCTCTCATTTGAAGACTTCCACCCATTAAATCGAGCATTTCTTCCCAAACCAATCAACGATCTTCTTAGGGGCATAGTTGGGTACCATTTCCTTTTATATTATTCCAATATTTAAATGAAGTATTCAATAAATATCTAATTGATGAATGGACAATTTCCAGAACATCTTTATTTGAATCACTTTAAAATGTACATTTAAAATGTTCTAGGAAGTAATGTGTTTTTGTTTTTGTTTTGGCACCTCCCCCAAATTACCACAGAGATCCTATATAGAAATCAGTAAACCTAAAGTTTGAAACATGACGAAGAAGAGTGGGATAAGAATAAAAGAGAAAGTGAATAAATACTAATTTCTGAATCTATAGTCAGTTTATCCAGAGTGTGCTGGAAACCCTGTCCTAGTAAGATAAACCCAGTGCAGAGATAGGATATAGTAATCAGAAGACATTTCAGCTATTCAAATATTTGCTAGCAGTTTCACTTCACTAAAATAAAAAAAAAATGAATTATTTTTATTTTAGTTTAATTTTGATCAGTTTGATTAAAACTACTTTGACTTGATTAAAAATAATTTGAAATTATTAATATTTTAATTAAGAAGTTCTCTTTCTGAAAAGTTCATTCTATCATTGAAAAAAGACACAATTAGAATCATAGATTTATAAAAATTTAGAATTCAAAAGTACCTTAAAAATTAGCTAGTCCTCTATCTTATTTTTTACAAGTGAGAAAACGAAGACCCAGACATGTGAAGAAACTTGCCTAAGCCTTGCCACTGGATCCAAACTAGAACTGAGTTCTCTTGTCTCCCCACTTAGAGCTCTCTTTCTAGCACATCGTTGAAAGGAAGAACCTTCTGGTACTATGGAAATGATGGGAGCCTTGGAAGAATGTGGACATCTTGCCATTGTGGGCATCTTCCACAGTGAATCACCCTGCTTAGACTAAGCCTCGGGGAAATTTAGGATAAAGAGAATCTCATTTCCTTTGCAGTTGACCATAAAAACAAATCTTCATTATTGTCATCATTTTTCACATTAGTATTAATTTAGTATCTGGCTAGCACTTAGAATTAAATTTTGACCTCTTATCATGGCCATTATCACCCCCGCCTTTCTCCTACTGGAACAATCCTCCAGCTATGTGAAGTGTGGTCGGTGCACCAATCCCCACCTGTGGAAGTGAGAGTAATAAGCTCGTACAGCTCGTTGGCATTGCCACAACACTGACATGTGTGATTGGTAGGCACAGCTGACTAAACAGGATGTATTGTTTGCCTATAGACACACTTTCAATGAATGTGCAACAGCCTTTGTAATTCTTTTCTTCCCTGTCATGTTTGTTCTGATGTCTCTTATTAAAATATCATTTTATGCTGCTGAATCTAAGAAATATGGGCCTGTATTGTGTATGCGGTTTTCTTCATTTCATTTGTATGGTAATTTGGGGGTTTTGTAGAAGGACTGAGAATAAAACCAAATTGTCCTTCCCCACCGATAGTGTGAGAAACGGTGTTCTAGAAACTTGTCCCTCATTCATGCTCTAGCTCTGTTTCCTCCCCCATGTCCCCATGCCCCAACTCTTCCAGCCAGCCAAGCTCTCTCTGCCTCTGCACTTAGAACTCCCTTTACTCTGAATGCCCTGCCCACAGGTCTCCTCACGGCCAGCTTCTTCCACTCCAATTCCACTACATGTGACCACCTCAGGGCGACCCTCCCTCGCCCATCCTGAACAGCATGCCCTTCTAATGGTCCTTCATGTTTACTCGATTAATGTTTTGTCTAGATCTTACCATTATCTAAACTTCTCTTGATTCTTTGTCTCTTTACTTGTTTATCATCTACAGGGATTTTAATCTAGTTCACTATTACCTCCCTGATGCCGAGGACAGGACCTGGTGTATGTTGTCACTGTACCAGTATCTGTGGGATGTTGCGGAAGGAAGCTCCAGGGGTTGTTTCAGGTCCATTACAAAAATTACGTTATTCTCATCCTCGCCATGGGCTTAGGAAGTAGCTATTCTTATCCCCACGAAGTACTGAGGTAGCTGACATTCAGAGCAATTCAGAAACCTAAGATGACATGGTCATGGCGGGGTTTACGATTCCTAAGCTTTTCACTAAGGTACGTGCGAAACTCTTTCAAATACTGGTATCTGTAATAAGTTTTCAACATTAGAAGATAAGAGGTATTATTGAAGTATTTTGGAATATTCCCTGCTTTTGATATAGACAGGGAAGTGGTGTGTGACTCATTTTCACCTGAAAACAAGAGAATGGTTGCTACTATCCATGAGTGCTTTTATCTCATGAGGGTTGCTAGATTTAGCAAACAAACATACAGGACTCCCAGTCAGATTTGAATTTCAGGTAAACAATAAGGAATTTTTTGGTATGTGAGACATACTTATACTTGAAAATTATTTGTTGCTTATTTGAATTTCAAATTAAAGTGGGCATCCTTTATTTTGTCTGGCAACATTAATTTAGGGGTGAAAACAGTAATGTTAGTCACAAAGATCAGTGGTCATTCCACACACACACCCCAAAAACACCAAAGTTAAAATATAGGTAAGGATATGTGGCAGTAATATGCAAATTTCTTTCACAAGGATTTCTAGAAACTTTCGAACGCCCCTCTGAAACTAGCACATTCCTAACTGGGCTCATAGCACCAGACAGACACGGGTGGGATTATTTGCCAGAAATGTCACGAGATTTCTAAATCTAAATGTGACCGATTTAAAAGGAACTAGGATAATTCATTATTTAAAAAGAAACAACTAAGGAGGGATGTGCTTACAGTAAACACATGTTTGAGAATGATTATATAATAGTTATCAGCTGCTTTGAATTTTCACCGGGGTCAGAATCAGAAATGACTGAAGCTAGAGCATGAGGCATTTAACTTGTTTTGGATGCAGTATCTTACTGAGAGCAAAGTTTCTGAAAGTTTGTGTGTGGCATCCCTTGATAAAAACCACTCGACGGCTTCAGTCAGTTCCTTTGACAAGCCACGACTGGTTTCAGCTGTAGGCCGAAGGCACTGTGTCAGGGGCACAAAATGCAGAAAGACTGATTTGGATCTCACAGATGTCAGGAAATAAAAATGTCACCGTAATCAAGATCAGACTGCTATGGTTTATTGTAGACTTTTCTAAACTGGGTGTGAACACTGGTGTATCACGCTGGTGCTCGGGTCCACAATGAACTACTTTTGGGAAATGTGGCGTATCATAACCAAGAGTCATGACACACGTTTACACGCCACGAAGAGGAAAAGATCCTGATTATCTGAGTTTACCAACTTTACAAAGTCAAGGAAAAGCCTCTCCTGGCACAGTGTTTAAAGAAATACCTGTTGACAGGTCTCGAAAGAGTGGCATTTTTCATGACAACGTTTTGGAGCCTCTCTGTATCTGAATTTTATATGAAGGCTCGAATGGATCCCCTGCTCCAACCTCTGAAGAAGCAACACACACCGAAAGCCAATCCTGCTGGACACTGTCGTGAGGGCTGAGATTGGGTGTCTCCGCACCGGCCAATGGCCTCTGGACCGTGGTGGATGTTCCAGAATCCTAACTTAACGTGAAGACGCAAGCAGTGGCCACAGCCGCCAAGCTGCTTTAACTGCCAAAATCCACAGGGCCATCCTTTAGTAGTTTAATGCACCAACACAGACAACCCTCCAGTGTTATCTAGAAAAACCATCACCTCCAGTGATGGCTGAGCCCAGTTTAGAAGGTTTCTGACTCTGAATCATGGAACACTACATCAAAAACTAATGATGTACTGTATGGTGACTAACATATCCTAATAAAAATTTTTTTTAAAAAAAGATGGTTTCTGACTCTGAAATAAAAGGAAATTCCAGCTTGCCACTAATGCCTTTCTTAAATGTGCTTACCGTACATCCCAACAACCCCTTAAAAGCTGTTTGGTTTTCGGGGTGCCTGGGTGGCTCAGGTCCTGATCCCAGGGTCCTGGGATGGAGCCCGAGCCAGGGAGCCTGCTTCTCCCTCTCCTCTCTGCTCATATTCTCTCTCTAAAATAAATAAATAAAATCTTAAAAAAAAAAAAAGCTATTGGGGTTTTTTGCTATGTTTGCCTCTTCTCAAAAGCACTTAACAGGTGGTAAGACACAAAGAAACTTTCATGAATAAAGGCTCACCAACCCCTAAAGTACTGAACGTCCCATAGTGACGGAGAAGACAGCGGGAAGGACACGTTTAACTAGTGTATAACTCCATAATGAGAAAGAGTAAGTCTTTCATTCCTCTGTGAATTTCCACTTACTCTCTAGACGAGGGTATAGCACCCCAGATGTCTGTTCGCTCAAAATTCCTTGCATTTTTTAAAAAAAATCAATGCCTGCCTTTTCCGTTAGACTCTAAGCTCTGTGTGGACTCAGGCTGTGCTTCTTAGTCGCTGCTATCCCCTTAATACTTAGGCCCAGAGTGTGATGCATAATAGGCACTCAATAAATATTTTTAAATTAAGTCCATTTCTTCATGTTATCTCTAGCTTAATGCCTGGTGGGTGGATACATGAATATACTATACCTCAAATAGAAAAAAAAAAAACAATGCTAATAAAATATACTGATATCCTAGGAAAAATACATAAATAAGTGGGAAAAATGGCCCATTATTCATACTGCACCTATGACCAACATCAACATTATTAACTGAAATTGTTGAGACCCTTCATGCCAAGCCCGTGAGGAAATATTGCTCTCCTGCTCAGACCTCGGGAATGAATAATCCGGCCTTAGTGTACCCATCCAACCTTATTTCTCACTGCTGACTAATAAGGACTTTGTGATCAAGGCAGACTGACAGCCCCAGCCCTTATGTGTGCCCATCACACACACACACAACCACACACACACACGAAGCTATTTCCATTTTTGTACCTTAGTTCGAGCACTTTCCTTGTCAAGCATTCCCTCCCTTCTCTTGCCCATATGTACATAGACCACCTACCTTCCCAGGGCCTACTCAAGGCTTTCCCACAAAGCCCAGGGCATCAATGGCCTTTCTTCCCTTAAGTTTCTTTTTCATCCCTGCAGAACAATTAGCACCTAGTATGCCATCTTGCCCTCCTGTTGCCCACACATAATTCAGCACTTCACTACATCAATGTAATTTTATATAATGTCATCTATTACTAAGTTGTTTATGCATATCACTTATTCTAGTTTATTGAAATATTAAATATCTCATAGCTCTTTTATAACCCACAGTTTGTCTATTATAAAATTGCCTCTGTTTCCTAATAATGAGTGAATTACATGAAAATTACTATTTGGGGACCATTTGACTTTTTAAAAAATTAGTATTCATAAAGCATGAGATTTCTAAATGGTTCATCATCAGGAGATCAAAAGGAAATGGAAAATGATGTATTATGTAAGGGGCACTCTGAGTAATACTTTTCTTATATTATCAACTTTAATTCCTAAAATATGCTATGAAGGATATTATCATCCTTGCTTTTATGGATATGGAAATTAAGGCTTAGACACATTAAATAATGTATTCAGGGCTACATACATATACTATATATACTGAGAGAGAGTGAGACTGACAAAGGGGGAGAGAGAGGGAGAGAGAGAGAGAGGACAGAGACAAAGAATTTGAATGGATGCCTGTCTGTTTGACCTTTGTGAAATCTATGACAAATGTGAGGTTATCTGTTTTTCCTAAGTCTTTTGTGACTTATGTCTATCATATTTACCACCTTGTCTGAGAATGAAGGGAAATTTCTTTATTTTTTTAAAAAAAGGACATCAGAGTTCTGTTTTTTAGTAGCACTCTAATGTTATTCAGTCTGCCTATACATTTATACTTAAAATAACTACTCAAACACTGGATCACTGCTAGAATGATTAGCTGTTACAAGGCAAGTTTTATAGTAAAACAGATCAATTTTATAGTTAAACCTTCCTTAAATATGAGTAACTACAGCACCTAATTTATTGGGTTATTGTGGGACTTAGCTAATACATGTAAAGTATATGGCATGTCATAACCAGCACTAAAGACAAATTAGCTGCTCTTACTATTATTATGTTATTATTACTGCCAATCCATTTTCAATAAAATTGATACTTTATTCAACAATAAATGGTGTTCCATTCCCCATGTGTACTGTTTTGGATCAGGATCTGAGATATTAGAAAATCTTTGCAGGTTGCCTGATTTTCCTAATGAATTTGACTCCATATATTTTAGTATGTGAGGAACGCAAACTCCAAAGTGTGAGCTCTTTTCCTCAATTCTGCCGTGCCCCGGAAAGCTCCAACGAGGATGGGTGAAAAGTGCCTCAGACACTCTTAAAACGTTCGGTGGAGCTGAAGGGACACAACGTGGAGCAGAACCACGATTCCGCCAATCTCATTTCTAGTCTTATTCTGCTTCAAAGCTTTATACTTACGGAAACAAAATGCACTTGCTTTCTAAGGTGAGCTTTCTCTAAAAAGGCAATCTATAGGTGTAGAAAAGCACATCATCATTAAAATACCTTTCTTTTCTGAATTTCAAAATAGGATTTGAAGTAAAAATAAGCAAGCGTTGGACTTTAAAATATGAGCAAATTCAACTCAAAGATTCAATATTCAAACCTAAGCTCTCATTCTTAAAATATTCCTGATATTTTTGAAGGGTGTATGCTTTTTTTCTCTTTTGAAAAATGCAGTTTTCAGTTGAAGTAAACTGGTTTTGACATATTCACAGGGATAGCACCTGGTAAATGCTCTTGAATTAGAGATCCAGGAAACAGAACAAATAAATGTCACTGAACAAATGTAAAATAGAACTGTAGAGAAATCCTGAAGATTTAAGGTGTTAGGACCGTCTCTTCCACAAAAGGCTTCAATAACATTTGCTACTATTACAATTAATCATGACTTTAATGATTCCAGGCGGAGGACAGTGCACCAAATATATGACAGCTAATGACTGGAGATATCTCAAACTTTTTTTTCACTTTTAACAGGAGAAAATCAAATTTAATTTCATACATATGGGAATCCACATAGACACGAGAGTCCCTCAAATCTATTTTCTAATCCTAAAAATTTGGGGGTGATCGGAAGGGAAGAAAAAACATTTAGAAGTGGTTTAAAATTCATCATCCCTGGATTATATATGTACGAATGTATTTTAAATAATTTCTATAGCTGACAATCTACATTTAATTTCCTGATCAAAATGACAAACTAAATATTTGTGGTATGATTTTATTTTAAAAACCCACACAAGCTATGAAAATGATCACTTCTAGTACAAAAGCCTATTGAACTGTAGATTTATTAAATATAATGAAATGAAATTTTGAGTACACAAAAACAGGCTTAAAGTCCACTAGATCATCTCTTTTTTCTTTTCCTTCCCAACTAAACTCTGTGGCAACATTTGTGTCGATGTTAGTCTGAAGCTATTTTCTTCTAATCTCTTATGGTTCCCAGCACATGTTGTCATGTTTCTCAGAGGGTGAGCTCTTGCCCCAGATGCCTGAGCTCTGCAGTGAAGTCTCCAAGATACCTGGCTGTGGCCCCTGGAGAGCAGAAGACAGGCTCAAGAAAGACCCTGGGGAGTTGTATTTTTTCTTTTCAGTATGAGGTAAATTTGCTAGAAGTTTTTAACAAAGAAAATAGTCCTGGTTCATCTTGTTCATGTTTCGTTTTTTGTGTGGGTCTCGTCCCTCCTACAATAGGATGACATGTAAGCCATCTAGATTTAGTATCTCAGACCACTGTGATTTTCTCGGTGTCTGCTGAGCTCTTCTAGCAAATCATCACCCTAGACTTAATTTTGAACAATAAAGGCATGAGATATGAATAACTCCATGTGCTGTTAATCTATTCCTTTTAAGAGAACAAACTCCATGATTGTGTAAGATATTTCACTATTCTCCTGACAGTGGCCAAATAAAACTTACTTTGAGGTACTTATTCAATGTATATTCTGTGCTACATTTACAACGAAATTACTCACTTTTTTGAAAAAAATCAAATTTTTCTGAAAAATCAAACTATGATCCTTTTGATCTCACACTAGATAAACTATGGATATGAATTCAAGAAAAACAAATACACAAACAAACAGCATATTATTAAAGTCATAAAATTGTACTAAGCAAAAGTCACATAAATCTAATTACAAAACAGCAAACTATACATATGTAAAACTAAATCTTATTAATTATACTTATTAATTGCATTTTATATAAAGTTTGAACACTGCTATACATTTTATTGTAAGTGAGATGTAATTGGAATAAAAGTACAAAGCAAATTATAGCATAATTGAAGAAAATCACAATAAAATACATCTAAGTAGCATGACTAGAAGGAAAAGCAAAGGGAAGTACTGAGTGCTTGTAGCCTCAACAGTGTGAAAATGAAAAGAGAGAAGGAAAAGGAAAAAAGTACTGACAGTCAATTGGAAACGTAAAATGTAAGACTGGACAGCCAAAGGAGATATTTAAACATCCCTAAGAAAGTTATCAAATGTCAAAATTATAATTTATAACTTCTATATTAAAAACATAATAATATAAAAATGTGCAAGTCAGAAAAATTCCAAAGACCCAGAACATGAAACAAATTAATCTAGGCCTGGAAATAATCAGCATGTAGGTAAATTATAATTTAAAATCTAACTCAATTCAGTACGCTACCAGTTCGTGGCTATCCTCTAAAGTTAAAAGTGTTGCAAACACACATAAAAGAGAAAGGAGGGATTTTAGAATGATTTGTTGAGTCAATATACTACACAGTTGCTTAGATTATGACCCCTAGTCCTTGTGTATGAGATTCATCTAGGTATTTGTTAAAAATGCAAAAGTTATGGTCTTATCTACCCTGTAGAAGAAGAACAGATATGCAGGGAGGGAATAGGCAATTTTATCAATCACACCAAAATATTAATATGTTCACTAAAGTTTGCATGTCTTCTAGGACTTGATTTAATTGTAAAGGTAGAAGCAGTTCTGCAGTAGAGAAGATGAAAAAAGATCACAGATAAAGTTGTTTACAGCCAAATTCCCACCATAATTCAAGATAAAACAAATTTTTCCTGGTAGTAAAAATAATTACTCTGATTTTCAGATTTATAAAGTAGAGATTAGACTGTATTAAGTCCGGGAAGACAAGTTGTGACCAAATAAATTTACATGTTTATTAAAAGTTTAAGTATTTATTTTAAGTTGTTTCCTAACAAAATATTTTAACTGATTGTAGCAGACCAATTTTCCATCTACTCCTGCCTCTGTGATAGAAGATTCATTGTGAAATATATTGCTAAAAGGCATTCTCCCTCTTTGAAGAAATGAACAAATGCAGAGTTGTTGTCATATGATAAAGTTGCTGGAACAGGAAAGACATCAGCCAGCGGAGGGAAAACTTAGAGATGCAAGATGACTGTCCTGGGTAAACAGAAAGAAGTGTTCTCCTTAATCTTTAGAGGAAAGCCAAGGCTAGATTAAGAATTATGACTAACCACAGTTTACAAATATGGGCTGCTACATCAACAATATGGCTATACCCTAAAATATTCCCCCACTGTAAAACACAAAGATACTGGGTCAAGAATGACAAAAATAACACTAAATGAATTGCTGAATTACAGGAAAGTAAAAGAAAGAAATCATCGAATATGTCACTTATACCTCAGTTTTAAAAAAATCAACAAAAATCAAGTAAAAGCAAACCAACCAACCAACCAAAAAAGCAATCAATCAGTCATAAGCTGAAACCAGCATAGTAAGTGAAAGTGGAAAACAAGGCCAGCCTGAGGTTCCATTACAATACTGGCAGCTAATATCATTGGGAACCAATGGCTGCACATGCAGGACCAATAAACAAAACCTAGGGCCTGCCCAACACAGGGTAACTGAACGAAAGCTCTTGCTTTGTAAAACCACATAAGCTATTCCTTCTAGGAAAATGTTGACAGAAATATTGGTCTACCAGGTCAGGAAACTGAAAGAAAGTCAGTGTGTTTCAGAAACCCTGGGTGCAATAATCAATCATAATCATAATCATGGCAAATCACAAAGCTTAAAAGTTCTTATCACAAGAAAAATATTTTAACTATGTGAGGCGATAAATGCTAACTGAATTTATTGCGGTGATCATATCACAATATACACATATATCAAATCATTATGTTGTATACTTTGGGCTAATACAATATTATATGTCAATTATATCTCAAAACTGGAAAAAAAGGAAAATCACAAAAATGCTCTCAAACAGATTAAGGATTCAAATTTACATTACTCATATGTTCATGGAAAATTCAAACAGAAATTAAACGTATCTGTTCCCTGATTGAAAGACACCCCCTGGCAATGTTTGAAAGGAAAATGCCTGAGAATTTCCAGAATTTTTGAAAAATTACATATCTGGTTACATGAAATGAGGAACAGCTCCTAAAATAATAAAACCAGATCTGAACCATTCTAGTGAAGCTGCAGAACACCAAAGACAAAAAAAAAAAAAAAAAGATTCTTAAGATCAGCTAGAAAGAAAAGTCAAATTACCTACAAAGACAGGGCCAACACATCCTAAAATGACTGTCTGATGGGTGACATCTTTGTATAATCTCCTCCTGTTGTGTTTAAGCTGAACCTGTGACTTTCTTCTGGCCAACAGAATATGACAAAGGTGATTGGATAGTCATTTATTGATTAAGCTCCAACATACAAGGTTCTGTCTTAGTTGATGGGAGTGAGAGACTCTCCCTTTCTGGCACTAAAGAAGTAAACCCATATGTGGCAGGGCCTCTGAAAGATCCACATAACAAGTAACTGTGGGGCCTAGAAGAGCTGAGAGCAGCCTCCAATGGATAGACAGCAAGAAAGTGGAAACTTCAGTCCTACACCCACAAGGAACTGAATTTTGCCACTAATTATACAGAGTTGGGAAAGGACCTCAAGCTCCAGAAAAGCTGAAGCCTAGCCGACACCCTGATGATAGATTTGAGAGATCCTGAACAGAGAACCCAGCTAAACCCTGCCTGGACTTCTGGCCCACAGAAACTGTGAGATAACAAATGTGTGTTGTTTTAAGCCACTAGGTGCTACTCACTTGTTATACAGCAATAGAAAACAAACACATATTTTGATATCAGGAGTGGAGTTCAAATCCATTTAGACATATGTTCAGAATCTATGGGACGTAGCTAAGGCAGTTCTTCAAAGAAATTCAGAGTATTAAGTACACATAACAATAAAATGGAACCAATGAAATAAAACATGCAACTAAAAAAGAATAGAAAGAATCAACAAAGTAAAGCAAAATAAAACAAATAAAAGAAATTCTAAAGGTAAACATTAATTGCGCTAGGAAACAGAGAACAAAGAGTGGATTCATTAAAAAAAGAACAACAGGATAGATAATTAGTTGAGAAAAGGAGAGAGAATGACAGATACACAAAATAAATGAAAAGGCAACAATATGCATCAAAACACAAGATTTTTTTTAAGTTTGATATTTTATTGCATAACTATATGCAAATTAATTTTTGAAAACTAGATGGAATGTATATCTTATTAGGAAGATATAATTTATTTTTTTAAGTTTTTATTTAAATTCTAGCTAATCAACATATAGTATAATATTGGTTTTAGGAGAAGGATTTAGTGGTTCATCACTTACGTACAACACCTGGTACTCATCACAAGTGCCTTCCTTAATGCCCATCACCGGTCTAGCCCATCCCCCACTTCCCCTTCAGCAACCCTGTTTGTCTCCTACGGTTTGCCTCCCTCTCTATTTTTTCTTCCTTCTCCTATGTTCATCTGTTTTACTTCTTAAATTCCACATGTGAGTGAAATCATATGGTATTTGTCTTTGTCTGATTTATTTCACTTAGCATAATGCTCTCTAGCTTCATCCATGTCACTGCAAATGGCAAGATTTCATTCTTTTTGATGGCTGAGTAATATTCCATCACATATGTATATAAAGAATCTTTTTTTTTTTTTTAAAGATTTTATTTATTTAGTCGACAGAGATAGAGACAGCCAGCGAGAGAGGGAACACAAGCAGGGGGAGTGGGAGAGGAAGAAGCAGGCTCATAGCGGAGGAGCCTGATGTGGGGCTCGATCCCATAATGCCGGGATCACGCCCTGAGCCGAAGGCAGACGCTTAACCGCTGTGCCACCCAGGCACCCCATAAAGAATCTTTATGCTCTCATCAGTCAGTGGACATTTGGGCTCTTTTCATAATTTGGCTATTGTTGATAATGCCGCTATAAACCTCGGGGTATATGTGCCCCTTCAAATCAGTATTTTTGAGGAAGATATAGTTTATAAAACTAGCTGCAATAGAAGTATAAAGTTTAAGTAGTCCAGTTTTCACAGAAGAAATAAAGAGTTGTCAAAGAGCCTCCCCAACCCCTAAAAGTCACCAGAATAAATGGTATGAAAGAGGAATTCTACAAAACCTTAAAGACCACAAGTACCGAATAATTTCATTTATACATAGAATTAAAAAAAACCAAAAAACCCAAATGAACAAATGAAAAACAGAAACAGATCATGTCCAAATACGGCCAGAAAAGCATTTCACATAAATTGACCTCAAATTATAAGAAAATATCTGATGAAATAGAAATTGGTGACTCTTTTCTTAGTCTGACAAATTATATATATATTCCTCAACCCAAAGTCGGCACCTCGCTTCATGGAGAAACACGAGATGCATTTCTATAAAGTGAAGAAAAATACAAGGATGCCCATTATCTTTCTTACGATTTAACGCCCTACTGAAGGTTTGAGACAATCTAATTAAACAAGAGAAAGCAAATCCATACAGTGGAGTTTCCTATATAGTGTGCCTCAAGTGACAGATGTGTCAAATAGTGTTCCCTTCACCCTTAGAATATCTGGGAGGAAGAAGGCAATTGCCCTTGACCAGTGCAACGTAATGGACTTGTTCCAGTGAGTCAGAGAATGAAGATTAGTTCTTATATGCGATTAGTTAGGAAGTACTGTTTTAGAAAAATTCTTGTATTTGTTCTCTGGGAGATAAGTACAAGAATGTTCCTAAGAGCATAGATATTGGTGACAAAACTGAAAACAACTCAAATGTCCATTGAAAGACAATTGAATACATTTGTGGTACATTAATGCAATAGGACGCTATACAGCTGTGACACGGATGAATCTCAAAAAGGGATGTTGGGTGAAAAAAGTTGCAACAGAATATGTATTGCATAAGCCCATTTTTTAAGTTGAGAAATCTGTATTTCCATATAACAAAAGGCAAGGAAATAATAAACACAAAGCTCAGAGTAGTGGTCATCCTTCTGTGCAGTACGGGTTGAACAAAAGGGGACTTCAAAGGGACCAGTAAGGTTCTCTTTTTTTTTCTTCTTGTTTAAATTGAGATACAATTGACATATAACATTGTGTTAATTTTAGGTGCACAACATAATGATTTAAGATATCTTTCTCTCTCTCTCTCTCTCTCTCTCTCTATATATATATATATATATAAACAGTTAGAATAAGTTTAGTTAACATTAATCACCAATTTTTTTTCCTTGCGATAAGAACTTTTAAGATCTAGTGTCTTAGCAAATTTCAAATATGCACTACAGTATTGTTAACTATAGTCACCATGCTGTACATTCTATCCCCAGAGCTGTTTATCTTATAACCGGAAGTTTGTACCTTTAACCCTTTCCACCCATGTTATGCTCCCCCCCCGCCCAGGTTCTATTTCTTAAGATACACGGTGGATACTTGGGAGTTTGCTTTATAATTGTTTTGGGGGATGCATATCTAAATATTGTCCTATCTTAATAAGAGTTGTGAAAGGCAGAGATATGTTATCAGAAGCTAATATTTCATTCAATCCTATTCTAGTTCTGTTAACTTAACAAAGAAACATAGTTACTGATATTGTATAAATGATGCACCCACATCTCATTTCTCAAAGAAGCACTAGGGAGAGGCAAAGCATGCTGTCATTCTTCTCAGATAGCCACACCCTCCTACGGGTTGTTCGGGTCATGATGCCATGACCAAGGCATTGTGATCCACCTGCTGCAATCAAACTCTAAATTATAGACATTTCTGGAATGAAATAGCCTCCCTAAGGCTGTCTGTTGTGAATCTGGCCCCATTAAATACAAGAAAGCATTTGAGAACACCTAAAATGTTTATATTGGGGTAGGGAAATTTGGTTCCTTGTCTCCTGGGAAATGACTAAAATAAGGTTTTGCATTCTTTGCTACTACAGAAACAGCACATTTTAAAATTCTGTAATTGGACAGCAAAAATCCACCACTTTTCCAATGCTTCATTATTTCTCAATAATAAAAAAGTCAATAGTCCATGTTTTATATGTGACTGATAATAAACATGCGTGCAAATAAATTCAAAAATTTGTATTGCTTAGATTTAACTATAGTACAATTAATTACTTAAATGAAGCAGAATCTGTCAGGTACTGTATCTGCTCTGTGACCGTCATATGGGTCAGACCCCATAGGATAGAATTTGCAGACTACCTTAGCAACTGCTTTCAACATTCCCATCTTTTAGGACTGGCTGTTGTTCTTCAGTGATTCTTAGCTGTCTCTCACAGGCAAGCCTGTATCTACCATGATATCCTCAAACGAAGGTGCACTTGTCCTCTGCTATTACTGAGAATCCAAAGAAGAGGCCAAATAAACAATCTCTACACTGTGTCAACACCTACAAGGCGACACCTGTCACTTTATCCCCGGTCATTCTTCCTTCTCCCTATGGAATGTACAGTCTAGTATTAAAAATTGTACCTCCACCAAGAACACCCAGGCTACAGCCCCTGTGCATTTCCATTTGGGACCACAGCTGCCGACCCATTAAACGTCATAAACAAGAAAGAAGCAGAGCTCTGAGCAGGCCAATTGCTACAGCGAAATCTATTTTCTTGCCTGAATACCATGCAATGCATTTCTTTCTACTCTGTGCAGTTTATATATGAAATTAAAGCACTCTTTCTGCATAGAATGATTGAACGAATCTTTCCCTTTTCATTGTTTTATTTTGCTTCTTTTTTTCCCCCACTTAAATCCTGTCCTTTTTATGCAAGCATTTTGAAGTTGCTTTGGGATGTGTTGTTCACTTCAAGAAAGTTTTAGGGGCTTAAATTGCAGGGAGAATGATTTAAGATCTCAATGCTTATTTGGCTGGTGATGTAAAAGGTAGTTCAGGTGCAAAATAACAGCATATCTCCACAGCAACTTTAGAAGTATGCCACGGCGCAGAGCTCTTGAAAGATGGATCAATGCATATTTCTCCTACAGAGATGTGTCTTGATTTTCTGCTCCTTCTGCCACCACCGCTACCCCCCCCCCCACCAGTCTGAGGAAGATGAGTGGTTCATCTGCATTCACTGCATTCTTGGAACAGTAGACCCTCACTTCTGCCCTTTACATCATCTTTGCCTTCCACTCTTTCCCCTTTCTTGGGTTTGAAGAGTTCGGCTTTTGGGCAAGTGTAAATAAAGCCTAAAAGTTGAATTGTCTGAAATGTTGATAGCGAGAAGTTTTGTCCTGAGCACCATCCACTTTAGGGCCAAATAAAATAGCTCTAGGTCGAAGAGAAAGGAGATGGCACACCTCACGGATTCTCATAACACAAGTTCGAGACCATATACCTCCCATGGCAAGGACGATATTCACAGGTACTAAGACACCGTGGGGTCTCTCAGAAGACTGAACCATATCTAATAATGCTGCTGACATATCCCTTTACCTGGCCATTTAAAAACGGAATCAATTTCCACTATCCTTCCTGAGTTCTGAGATTTTAATTCCAAGGCCTTCTTTCTACGGCTTCCTCCAGGCTTGAGGCTAATACACTGTCCTTCAGGCTCCTTGTCTCCACACTCCATCTGGAATCTCACTTCTCCTGCTTCCAAAACAATAGACTAGAAATAGGAATATATTTTCCAGGCTCCGTCCGGCTCCCTTCAGTGCCAAGGCAGTGGCTGGGGGACACAGATGGACAGAGGTCTAAGGAACCAACCAGAAAGACTGCCGCACACTCTAATGACAACCCGGATAACTCAGACGCCCATGTTCCTCAGTTTCCACACCCAAATCCTGTATTTTAACGGGTAGGAGATTAGATTTGGTTTGTGTGGTATCAGGTGTAGAAAATTACCTTTAAGATATTATGCAGTGAGCTCATGCTTGGAGCATTAAATGAGGCATTATCGTGCTAAAGAGACACTGCCCAGAAACCATGGAGATAGCCCTAGGAGCCCCTTCCTGTGCTCTTGCTCCTGTTACCTCTGCTGCTTTCTCTACTTACTAATCCTTGGCGTGCTCTCCCGGCTACTCCTCTGGCGTCCACCCTGCTCAGCTTCTGGCAAGCTTCCAGTTCTTGGCTTCCGCGGCCCCTTTGCTTGTGGAATGAGTCGGGTGCCTGCTCTAGTTTTTCTGGACTAACCTGGCGAACTCTGTAGTTTTGACCCTGTCCAGCCCTGTGTCGCCATCTTGCGTGGATGTCCTTTTCAAGGGTAGTTCTAAAAACAGTCATAGAATTCTTTTATGCTTCTTCAAAGTCTCCAGTTTCCTTTGTTTTTTTTTTTTTTAAAGCAATGTTTTAAAACCTTCTTACGTTTTGCCAGATTTTGGAATATATACCCTAATTTTAAACTTAGTCAATCTCTCTTCATTTTTAAAAAAGATTTTATTTATTTATTTATTTATTTATTTATTTATTTATTTATTTACTTATTTATCAGAGAGAGAGTACAAGCAGGGGGAGTGGCAGGCAGAGGAAGAGGGAGAAACAGGCTCCCCGCTGAGCAGGGACCCTCCCCCCCCCCATGCGGGACTCGATCCCAGGACCCTGAGATCATGACCTGGGCCGAAGGCAGATGCTTAACCAACTGAACCACCCAGGCATCCCAATAAATCTCTCTTCAAATAAAGATGAGCAGAGGCATCTTTTTAACGAATATAGCTTAATATATTTCAATAAATAAATTTAATTAAAATTCAAAATTTTAAATCTAAGCTTAAAATTGTAATGAATAAATTCTAGGAAAGTATGACATGTATCCTACCTGACATACAGAAAAATGAGAAATTTATTAATTCATACATCATCTAAATTTTAAAAGGACTTAGACATCAAAATCTGTACAGGAATTTTTTTTTTAAAGATTTTATTTATTTATTTGACAGAGAGAGAGACGGCCAGCGAGAGAGGGAACACAAGCAGGGGGAGTGGGAGAGGAAGAAGCAGGCTCCCAGCAGAGGAGCCTGATGTGGGGCTCGATCCCAGGGATCCCGGGATCACGCCCTGAGCCGAAGGCAGACGCTTAACGACTGAGCCACCCAGGTGCCCCTGAACACTTGTATTTCTGTTCTAATTCTGTCCTCTCAAGGTGAGTTGGCTTTTTTAAGTCTCAGTTTTTATTACCTGTAAAATAATAATATGAATATTTAAAACTGCACAACATTTTCTTTATAATCAGTGCTGCTAATGTGATCAGATTTAAAATAATTTCAGGTTTTTGGGCTCTTGTTCCAGTTCCTTGGAAAGAGTCTTTGCCCATATTCTGAGACCCATCAGGGTAATTCTCATATGTGCCCGCCAACTACGCAGTCACCTGTGTCATTGCACACGCAGAACACACGGCTGCCCTCCCTGGCACTGCGGGCAACACCAACCCCGCTGCGGACCGTCTCCCCTTAGTGAAGGACTGTCGGAACTGCCAGAGTCTTCTCCGTACAAGGTCTGCTCGACTCCAGGTCACCGAGTATCACTTCTCTTAAAGAGAACCAGAACCAGACAGAAGTGAAGGTGGTAAAATCCGATTTCATTCCTATAGGAACTACGGAAGTAGGGAAAAGACACCTCAGTAGAGAACTCGGCTCCATTCAGAACACAGCATGGACAACTGGGGAGCTATGGCCCGGGAGCAGGACGGGTGCAGGATGGGACATTTCCGAGCGGAAGCCTCAGGGTGAAGGCGGGTGCTGGAGAAATCGGCGGAAGATTCTTGCCACAGGCAGGCCAGGACGGTCAGATGGGAGAGGTGTGGAGGGAGGAGGTCGACCAGACTTCGAGCGCCATCAGGCCCCGAGGGTGAGGATCCTCGTGAAACTGACTTAGCAAGATTCTTGTTACAACGGGGTGTCGCAGACCCTACAAGGACAGACCCCGAAGCCGAGGCCCCGAGGGCTTAGACAAGGCTGACTGCAGTTTAACGAAGGAGAGAGTCCGCCATCCTCGCTCTGGGAGTCGCCACACTGACCAGCCCCACCGCTGCGGCCGGCGAGCGTCTCGGCGCCTGTCAGCCGTGCCCGCCGCGCCCGCCGCGCCTCTTGCAGCTGCTACTCCTTCACTTCGGTCTCCGCTACCAGGCCCCAAAGCGCCGATGCCTCCCAACGGGGATCATTCTGGACCCTTGAGGGACCAAACATTTAGGCGGATGTAACATTTTTAGGAGAGACCTAAAGCCACTCCTCTTCATGTAGGAGTTCTATTTTATTTTTTTTAAAGATTGATTGATTGATTTGAGAGAGAGTGGGGGCAGGGGTGGGGGGGGAGACAGAGGAAGAGAGCATCTTAAGTAGACTCTACACTGAGCACAGAGAGCCTGACGTGGGGCTCGATCTCACCCTGAGATCACCGCCTGAGCCAAAACCAAGTCAGACACTTAACTGACTGTGCCACCCAGGTGCCCCCATATAGGGGTTTTAATAAAACCACTTTTTCCCCCCTGGTTTTACTTACACTTGTCCCCAGAAGACCTAGACACATGTCCATGGCAGGGGGCAGGGGGAGGGAGAACCAGTAACTAGTACACGTGACAAGACAATTATACCCAGAGTCACTCTTTCCCTCCACCTCTGTTGTTTCATTTTGGGGTCCAGCCTGTGAGTGACTCCATCTTCTCCGGAGCCTCCCCAGTCACTCATCTGCGCAGACCCTTGGCAGGCTGCCCTCTGCTTTCCCTGCACATGCTCAGGCATATCGAAATCCCAGCTTATGTGCAGATCAAATCCCCTTAGTACAGCGCACACAAAAAGTTTTTACAGTAATAAAGATTGAAAGAGGGGTCATGAACCATTTAAGGGGAGAGAAGGTGTTGTACTTGGATTTCCCTTCCTGGTAGCTTCTAATGATTTTAGGCATTCTGGATGAGATTATTATTATAATTAAGCAATACTTTCAGCCCTAAGCTTTCTGGCTGCCAAGATGAACATAATGCAATCAACATGCTTCCAAATCTCACGAGCTTGTAATGCAAAATAAGGTTACATTTCTTTTAACATCCAAATCGATTTCAGGAGGTTCACTCTTGCACTGTGTTCCTCTTCCCAAGTGATTTCTGGGAAGCCCTGAGGAATTGTTAGATGTTCTACCAATCCAACCTAGTGGTCTCTGCTCAGATCTGCCAGGTGTCTGGCCTCCCAACCTCTGCTCCCGAGCTCTCGCAGGTCACATCACATCATCTCCGAAGTTGATTATCTGGGTTGCTCTCTCCCCATCCCAATTTTCTCCAGGCAGAGACATAGATCCCTTGGTTAATTCTCCAAAGGTGGGGCTAGGTCCTTACTGCAGTGTTTACAAACTTTCATTGAATACTAAAGTGACAACGGAAGTACACAATTCAGTGTCTCACGTGGCTAATAGTAGTGGGTACGTTTGAGTTTTATAGGAATTGAGCACAACCTAAGGGTCCCCACCCTGATCCCAAGCAGCTTCCTCATAGAGTTACCAGATGAACTGCATCAACTCTAGCTTCCACAGTGTTTGGTTTGGGGCATTTCCATGTCTCTAAGTCTAGTCTTATGACTCTTAGTCTTGCAGCATGGAGGCTCCTCTCCTCCCCACTTAAAAAATCTCATCTCCTACCCTGGTAGAATCATTGGTTGGAATATCCATTTCCACCAAAGGAGGCACAAAGGGGCGCCTGCATGACTCAGTCGGTTAAGCATCTGCCTTCGGCTCGGATCATGATCTCAGGGTCCTGGGATTGAGACCTACCCTGAGCCCTACATTGGGCTCCCTGCTCAGCGGGAAGTCTGTTTCTTCCTCTCCCTCGGCCCCTCCCCCAACTCATGAGCACGTTTTCTCTCTCTCTCTCTCTCTCTCTCCTTCTCTCTCTGTCAAGTAAATAAATAAAATCTTTTAAAATATTTAAAAATTAAAAAAATAAAAAGAAGGCACAATCCTCCTCAATTTATGGGTTGTAATCTGTAGGGCTTTGATAGAACAATAATAGAAGCTAATAGATGGAATATGTCCTGAGCTCTGTATTATTTAATCTTAACACCACATGACACATGTCCGCAGTTTGATTAAAATCTATGTTTTAGGGGCGCCTGGGTGGCTCAGTCGTTAAGCATCTGCCTTTGGCCCAGGGCATGATCCCAGGGTCTTGGGATCGTGCCTGCTTCTTCCTCTCCCACTCCCCCTGCTTGTGTTCCCTCTCGCTGGCTGTCTCTCTCTCTGTCAAATAAATAAATAAAATATTTTTTTAAAAATCTATGTTTTATGTAATTGTGACACTAATTTTTTAAAGGTACAGTGAAATGAATCAAAAAATACATCAGCTTTCGCTAGTGAACAAACACGAAACATCTCGATTTCAGCATCTACATTCCGGGATAAGATGACCTCATAATACCACCCAGAGGATTGGTACTTCTTTTACAGTGGGGTAACTCAAGAGTCTTACTGGTGACTTTCCTAAAACAAAATGTATCTGTTTTAAAATTTTTTTAATCTTAAAAATGTCTTCTGTACCTCCAGAAGCCCCAAACCTACAGAAACTCACAAAGTGCAATTCTCTTGTTTAAAATATTAAAGTTCTGGATTTATCAGATATTCTAGTGAATTATTAGGACTACCTCTACAACTGCCGTTATTTACAGACATAATGTATAGACATGTGAGCTCCTCCTAGTGTCTCAAGCACTGTCATCACTATCTCATTTGATAACTTATGATTGCAGCAGCTTATTGAGAGTTAGTGTTTTACTTTCACTTCATAAATGAAGAAACTGAGGCTCAGAGAGACTAAATAACCCATGCAATTCATGCAACTAACATATGGCAGAGCTGATATTGGAAGCAAAATCATGTATGAACCGTGACACTAGGATTATTGAGAACCCATAGAAATAGAATGTTATTCTGGGACCTTCACATTTTCTGAGAACAACTAATTAGTTGCAGACATCAAATGATTCTACTCTGGTCAAATTTAGGTCACTTCACCAGTGCCTGTCATGGCCTCAAAGGTAAACCCAACATTCAGTTCTCTCAGTCTCTGGACAGGTGGCTACCAATAACCCAACACGTCTTAACCAAGCACCAAGAGAGCCAACTTGTGTATGAGATGTGTTAAGTATGTCTCAGGCTTCAGAAAACCCCACCTCCTTTTTTTTATTATTATTATTATTCATTACCTATCTTTGCACAGAGTGTGTTTCCTAACACTGGCATTCAGTTTCTCACATTTCTTAGACCTTGTACAGTTTTTAAAATTAAATATATGATATATAAGTATTCTATATTTGATATAAATATTTAATATTTATATTATAAACATATATAAATATTTAATATTTATATTATAAACATATATAAATATTTTATATATCCAACTATTTTTTGAAGATTTATTTATTTATTTTAGAGAGAGGGAGAGAGAAAGCATGAGAGGGAGGGGCAGAGGTAGAGGAGAGAGAATTTCAAGCAGATTCCGCATTGAGCATGGTGCCCAATGCAGGGCTTGATCTCACAACCCTGAGATCACAGCCTGAGCCAAAACCAAGAGTCAGAGGCTTAAATGACTGTGCCACCCAGGCGCCCCATATCCAGCTATTTCAGTGTTCAATAACAGGATTTCTAAAATAGAAGGTTGAAAATATCTTCCTGGGTAGGGTTAACAGACTTAGCGAATAAAAAACATAAAATAAAAACAGAACACCTCATTAAATTTGAACTTCAGATAAATAACAAATAATAAAAAAAAAGCATTGCTTATCTGAAATTCAAATTTAACTGGGTGCCCTGCATTTTATCTGGCAGACCTATTGTACGGACACAAGCTTAAATCTCTAAACTGTTACTTTAATTTTGTCTACTGGTCATTTCGGGGTACTCCGTGAGAAATGAACACTTGTTGCAATCTGTTTGGAAGTTCTGGTGTGGACCACTTAAATCGCTAAATGGCTTGCTAGGTCCCTGATAGTTATTTGCCATTACAGAGATTTATAGCATATGTGGATCTTGATCTGAACTATAGTCAACTCAAGAAACTGTCTATGATACTCTGTTATTTTCTGCTGTGCCAGGGCCAAGGTAATTATGGATTTCTCTGGAGGAAAACACATCCATTGATTTTAAGTTGTTTTGGGGAAGTTAATTTAATGTAAGTTTCCTTCTGCCATGACTGTGACTTTCATATATTGTACACAACAGTTGGGTAGAAAACAAAATGCCTTTTGTTGAGAAGTCTGGTGTTTTGACATTTTTGTTTGTTTAGCTTTAAGGAGGCAATTTGGGGAGAGGGGTTAGTGAAACGCAGAGGAAGTCAGTGGAGATGAAGCAAAGTCCTTCACCTTAGGGCACTGAACTCCTGAGGCACAGGTTAAACTTTGGTTTGGGGAGTCTCTTTTGCCTCCAGTGGCCTTCTCAGCAGCCACCACAGACGAGACAGAAACATGAACACCCTTCTGTCACTCCGCTGACGTTGGCTCTCAGGACCTCATGAAACCAGCTCCACAGGAAAGCCTAATATTTGAACTTTTCACTCTTGATCCACTTTATTAGACAGCAGTGGAAGTTAGCCTTGTACTAAATGCTGAAGAGAAAATGCAAAACACCTTCTTAATTAGCCATTGCCTTTCTCCTCTTCCCCCTCTTTAGATCGATTTTTAAAGAAGCTATTTCTCCTTATTTCACTTGGCTGACACTGGAACGTGTTTGAAAATAAAGCTGATAAGAAGAAGGAAAATAAAAAAAGATGAGCTACAGGGAGACCACCCAAGAAAAACGTTTTTATATGCTATTAAATACTTTCCAGTCTTTTAAAGTCATTTTTACTTCTGACCTGAACAGACTAGAACCGAATTTCTCAAATATTAAAAAAAAAAAAAAAAAGGAAAATAACATAGTCTGTGTCCAAATTCTTCACAGAAATTGTGGAGGAATCTATCATGTGTTATAACATTATAGTTATATCCTAAAAAGTTTCTGCATAAATAAATATCATTTTTAAAAAATAAGAATTTATTTTAAGATGGAAAACTGTAATCAAATCCTCATTCTTTTCTTTTTGATGTTATAGAGTCAAAGCATTATCCAAATGCTAGTGAAACTCAAAACAGAGTAGGCTAGCTGGGGACTTCTAACCCAAACAAAAAGCAAAAGCGGAAAATTGTGGAAGAGAAGAGTCAGAGAGGAATCTATCCAAAACTTTCATGTAAGTTTCATATCTTTGGTCTCGGTATCGTAGGATGATATGTGTATATACACATTTACACATGCACATAATCTCCGAGAGTTTATTCTCATGGAACAAATGCTTTGCTTCCCATATTAACACAGCACACAAGTTCCACATGGCCTAATTTGAAAATAACCCTCGCACTAGGATCATAAGCTATAAATTCCCCAACTGACCACTCTCAAAATAAGCCGATCCTTGACTTCTAGAGAGACAATCGAAACACATCCTCTCTCCAGGAAGAGCAACTGTGGTGTTGTGTTGGTGGACGATGATTCATTCAGGACTGTGCAATCAAAAAGAGAGAAGGGAGACATGGCAAGCATGTGCTATTGGATTTCAGAAGACTCTGTTTTCAAATGAAGGTCCAAAGATGTCAAAATCAGTATTTGGGAAAGAAGGTAGCTTTGTGGTTTGTGTGTGGAAAACAGTGGGTTGTAATCCTAGGGAGGGCACTGATGAACTGCATGGAGGCAGCAAATCACAGAGCTCCTCCGAGTTAGCTTGTCCGAAGTACAGAGAATCACACTGCCTCCCATCCCAGGAATACTGGGATCTCCTAAGGAAATGCATGCTAGGTAGTTTTACAATTTAAGAAAGCATAGAAAGAACTAAAACGAGAAAATCACTATGATGTGAACATTATAAAAATAATAATATCACCTCTCTTATATAAGGGTTGCTGAGTGTGATGTGTACCTGCTGGAATGGATGGGCTTTAGGAGGTCCTGGGTCTTCGTGACCCCGCACAGCTAGGCAGGTATGAAGCTGTAAAGCAGCCCCATCGGGCGTGTCCCAGAAGGAATGCAACGGAACTCTTAGCAAGAGCACCTAGCTTTACTCTTCTCAACTTACTTTACCACAAACTTGTTTACTCAGGAAACATTTATTGATCGCCTACACGCCCAGGATGTTGTTTGCTCGATGCCAGGGTTTCAGCACCATGGACATTCTGAGTCAGATAATTCTTTGTGCTGGGGATCGTCCTGTGCCATGTGGGCTGCAGAGCAACGTCCCTGACCTCTCCCCTCCATATGCCAGTAGCACCCACTCCTGTCCTAGTTGTGATCGACAACAATGTTTCCATTGATCGAATGCTTCCATGATCAAAACCAGTGGTTTGATGTGTAAGTCCCGGGGCCCTACCTCCTGAGATTTAACCTGGCAAATCTGAGATAAGACTTTTAACAGACGCCCCAAAGGATTGTGATATGGAGGAAACCTTGAAAACCATGCTGCCTGGGGAAGAGAAAGCTTTTAAAAAGGGTGCTTTCTACTCGGAAGGAGTTGATCTTCCAGTAAGGAACCCAGCCATACGCTTTGTGAACTTAGAGCGCGGCAACCAGGGCAGAAAGTAAGTTCTAGGTGAGAAACATAAAAACCTACCACACAGGGTTAGAGAACAAAAGATCAGTTTTCTTAGATTGGAGGAAGTTAGAAAGTCTTCAAGTAGATGCCAAATTGTGAGTTTTGAATGATGAATGAGATTTTCAGATGGTTTTGAGAGAAAAAGGGGTTCTCAGCAGAGGAAATGGCACAAAGGCAGATAGCCTCAGAAATCTGTAACTGGAATCTAAGATCTATACCCTCAAAGTGTGTTTAGAGACAAATACAAGATATATCTAGTACTACGCCTGGCACACAGCAAGCAGTGACCAAATGGCAGATCCTTTATAATTACAGTTATTCCAATTATCCCTTCCCTAAACGTACTACATTAGCTCCCTTCAAAGAGAAGTTACCCAGCATACCGGTGTTGAATCTGGCCATTCTCTGCTCTGTTTCGATGGGAGCAATGTCAAAGTTGTTCTGTTCATGGGTCAGTTTTATGAATTTTAGCAGAAGGATGGAATAAAGGTGAGGCACTGGGAGGACATAATAGGAAGTAAATTAATCCTATAATTCAAAGATGACCCTGACATTCCTTCTAAATCTTATTAGTTTTTCTTAAGGGACCTAGTTTCACTGAAGTATTTAATAAGAGCTGTCAGTACTCAGTGAGGTGATGGCCCAAAGGAGATATACTGTAGAGTATATCCTCAGCACGAATTCTGGTTTTCTAAGAATAGAACTCACAACTTATTGCAGGGTCCCTGATGAGCCTGAGGTCTAGAGCTGATCTCATCACAGGCCACATCACCCCTGGCCATTACGACTAAGTGCTTCCTATCTATACCGAAGTGAATAAGCACTTTGGCTTACCCCTTGAAATACCCCAGGATAAATCTGGGGAAAATGAAGGAAAATTCTGTCAAGCAACCTTGCAGCATCGATTCCTGTCACCCCACCATGGTACATCTAAGACCCTAAGAATCCTATATTCAACCCTAATGCACTTCTTCTTATAGGTCATTGGTTCAAAACCATGTTGACCCCCTTGGAGGCAAAGTCTACTTTTGTAACATATTTTTTATAACCTCTGTGCCTAGTAGAGAGCTTGGTGCATAAAGGTGTTGGATAAAAGCTATTTTTTTGAGTGAATGATTTATTAAATGGACTTTTCATCACTCTTCATCAACTTAAGTCCCAAAGCTCTTGACTCCTAAATTGTTGTTTTAAACTAGGCTGCTCATGTGGCCTTGCTGGTATAGGTAATGTTCATCTGAAATTATTCAAAGTTGTATTGTTTTTCAGCTAGAGTGGAAGAACAGACTTTCCTCTTTCCAAGCTCCCCTTCACTCCCCATTTTGGACACCCACTAGGCCCTGCTTTTGGTCACCAGCTCTAACTACTTTCCAGATTTCTCTGCTATTGAAGGATTGCGCAGATATTCTCAAGAGAACGGTGATGCTCCCATCGAGGTTCTTTAATAACGTTCATACAAAACATTATATAATAAACATTGATTTCATATGCAACCGTGATTCTCCATCAGAAGGCTGTTCCCAAATTCACAATACTTACTGCCTAAAACCCTCCTTCTGGAAGAATATCCATTTTCCTCATATTTGCTTTCAGGGAAAATTTAGAACAGTTGGACAGTCTTGTTTTCTATAAAGTTCTACAACACGATTTAAAAGAAATAATTCTAAATATAGAAGTTTTTTTCCTAAACATTATTACCTTTACAAGTTTTCAGCTATCAGCTTTCACACTGGACAAAAAATTCCAATGAAAGCCAAATTATGGCTAAATTCAGAAAACAATAGTCATTTCTGTTTGAAAATAATAGCTATTGGTTAAAAATAATAATGCGATAGAGGTTCAGACTGGAAAATAGAAATCACAGTGCCTAAATGACGTGCTTGTATTTATATATCTTGCCGTTATTCTATGATTTTATCCATCCCAATCCCAGTATGCATTTTCTATAAAATCATTTTCCCTAAATTTTTCTTTTCATGAGTAGAGCTGTTTTTTTATTCTGGTATCAATTGTCTCACATGTTAGCTCGGTAAAATATTATCCACAGTAAAATAATCATACTTTATCACAAAATGTATACTTGTCTTGCTAAACAACAGATGGAGGGTTGATGCCCTTCTAAGAAATCCAAACTATCTGAGTGTATTAGTCTGTTCAGGCTGCTATGACAAAATACCACACACGGAGTGGCTTGTCAACAACAGACATTTATTTCCCACAGTTTTGGGCATTATTACTTCCCAAAGGGCTCCCCTCCTAATACCATCACCTTGGTACGATTTCAATCTATGAATTTGGTGGGGGTGGGACATAAACATTAAGATCATAGCAAGGAGTAATTAAGAATATGGTTTCTGAAGTTAAACGAATATGCTTAAACACCATTTACCAGCTCTGTGACTTTGGACAAATTTTTTTTTATGCCTAGAAGTCTCAGTTCCCTGCTCTATACACTAAGAACAATAGTAGTGCCTACCTCACAAGATTGCTGAAGATATTAAATAAAGACATGTAACACATGTTTACGAGAGCGTGCCTGAAACAAAAGAAGCAGCAACTGAATTGTTAGCTGTCACTACTTATCTCACTTTTTAACTATTTCTCCAGTTTTGGGATAAAATAAGGTAGCTAAACTTTTGTTGCCATTTATTTACCTTCTTTGTGTGAAAAGAATGCAATTCTTTTCAATTCATTTAACGAAGTATATATCTTTAAATCATTCTATAAAACCGGTGAACATGAGAGTTACAAAAGCAGAACCACAAACGATCCTTGCGTTCACGGCGCATAAAACTGTTTTGGGGGACAATACTCAGATGTAAAGTAATGAAATAACCAAACAAGGTAGTCCATAAGTTAGTGCCAGAGTTAGGAGTGCAGACATAAATTTGGAAAGACACTGAAAACTTAGAAACCAAAGTGGACTGGAATAACTGTGGAAAAGTTGAGATTTAGGCTAAAAGGAGAAGGTTAGAGAAAAGAGCATGTTAACCAAAGGATGGGATGAGGGGGGAAAAAATCTAAAAAAAGAAAAAAAAATGTGAATAGTGTGGCCCAGGGCGGGGTGTGTGCTGATAAAAACAGGAACGGAGAAGTATCAGCTCCTTGGAGTACTTGATCAAGAGCACTTGACCGCCGGGCTGTAGGGCAATGCGGAACCATGCGGTGGCATGAGCACATGAGTAACGGAGAGAGAGTAGTATTTTAAGAATGTTAGTTTGGAGTGGTTGCAGGTTGGATAGGGGAAAAAGGAGGTAGTCTGCAGATTGGACGGGGAAAGAGGAGGCCGAAGGCAGGAAAATCAGTTAGGAAACTATTACACTAATCCAGGAAGAAGGCAATGACGTTTGGGAGTAAGCTGGTGACAGAAAGAAGCAGATGGCTGTCGTTTTGTCAAAGATGAATTGATAGGACTGGGCAAATTCATTGGCTCTATGGGGTGAAGTGAAAGGATGAGAAATTGGCTCCAATTCCAATCACAGAATCAGAGGACAGATGTGTCCTCCTGCAGCCATCTGAGTCCTTTCCATCTACCCAGTCGTCTCAAACGTGCACAAAATAGCTGGCCACCGCGTTTGAGAATCTATGTTGATTTTTAGATTCCCGGGGTTATAGAACCGAAAGCTGAAATTCAGCAATGCTGGCTGTGTACCCATTGAGAGAGTAAGTTGAAAATCTGCATAATCAGAATATTTCAGATAATAGTCTATCTGCCTAACATTTTTCACCACACGCCTCCTTTACTCACAGTGCCATTAAAAATGTTCAGTGTTCATTCCTGAAACCAACCCTGGACTTCTGGATCCAACAATAGAGTCAATTATATGATTGCTTAAACATCAAAGCTTTTCCTCACTAATGTCCTTACCAGGGGACATAAATAGGCAGGTCTTTTCTCTCCGGTTGAGGCAAACGCCTATGTAGTTCAAACCAGCATACTGTACATTCCTGTGTGATTTTACGTGTTTTATCGTTGGCAGATGGAATATCTGCTTTTCCCATTGCTATCAATTGAATGTGTGCAGTGCACACCCTATCCAAAGCAGACCTGTTTTGTCGGGCAGAAGTCAGGGCTCATTGCCCTGGGACAGCCCAATTCTTGGAAATGCTCATAGGATTTTCAGTTTCCCTTTTTGAGGTATACAAGGAAAATATTACCCTGGGGAAATATCAAAGGATTTCCTGACATCAGCCGGAGAAACAGGTGCACACATATTTGGTTTGATAAAATGGGGGATACGAGTGCAGTGGCCATGGTCCAGGTATCTCATTCGCCCTGCTCAACAGTTTCATGGTCCATGCAGAAAACTTCCATCCTCAGCGATCACTGTCTCCATAACAAATTTGAACGCCTTAGTCTGGAATTCAAGTTCCTTCACAACCTGGCCCCAACTGACCTTTCTGACCATATTATGCACTACACCCATCCAAGATCCTGCCAAACTAAGCCACTTGCTATTCCCTGATCCACAACCCAAGCCTTGTGCTTGCTTCTGTCCTTTCTTCAACTCAAAATAATCTTCCTCTACAACCCAAATTTCCAAATTCTTGGCATCCCAAAAGTCCTTTTCATTCACCAATCTGTGAAGACTTTCTTCCTCCCCCAGGTGGAAATCAGCTCTCACGCCTTTATTCTACCATTGCAAGTTATTTGTATTTCTCTGATGGTAGTTCCAAGTTCTACCTCAAAACGTGGTCAGTGATCTCACCTGTGGATTATATACTTCTTGGGAGTCTATGTCTGATTCATCTTTGAGTTCTTCATTATAAAGTCTTGCAGCTATAACATGATGGAAAGAATATTTGGAGTGAGATGACTTAGGGTCAAGTCTATCTCTTTCTGGCTGTGTCACCATCATCAAGACACTTAACCTCTCTATCAATTCCTAAATTTCAATTTATTTTTTAAGATTAGATATGATAATGGTATGAAAGCCATTATTTAAACTATAAAAGATAAAATAGTTTAATATATTTTATGATATCAAATTAATATTAATATATTATAGAGGAAAAACGGATAGTGAAATGAACCTATTTCCTGACATTGCTAGAAAGATGATTTATTCATCTATGTAACATCACAGCACCTCACCAATTCATTTTACAATTGAAACACCCCTGAATTGGACCTGCTCATGGGAAGAGGACAAGTTAAAATATGATCCTGTTACTAAGATTGTTAAGCCCTCCTCTCCTTGTCTCCTAACCATTGGTCTACGCTCTTGGCATCTTTATACTCCAGCCAAGCTATGTTACGGTGATTCACAAAAGCTGCCAGTAAGGTAAAACTGAGGTGGTTCAAACACTGAAACCAAAAGGACTACCATTCACTCATTCACTCATTCATTCAACAAGTATTTACTGAGGGTTCTTAAAGACCAGGCACCCTGCTAGGTTCTGGGGATAGAAAAACGAGTGAGACAAACTTCCTTCTTGCTCTCGAGATGTTTACAGACTCATAAGAGGAGAAAATTAGCTTGATATCAATTTTGCTGCAATATATAACATGGTATGTTAAGTTTTGAAGTGAGGTAGAAATAGAGAGTCGTCAATGAAGAGCTTGTCTGATGAAACTAATTCTATGGTTTATCATACCCACTCATCATCAAGAAAAATGTATTCCCACTTCAGTGTGTCTTTAAAGTGCATTTAAGTTGAGTCCATTGTGAAAAAAATGCGGATGGTGAGGATGTGATTTATGCCTGTTCTCCACACTCCATAGTGGACTTGAGTCTTGAAATTCTCTAGAGAAAGGCTTGTTCGAAATTCAAGAATTACACTAAGTGTGTTTTTCATTGCCTCTAACCAAAAGCCAAAGCTGGAAAGTATTGAAAAGGAGAGAGAAATCTCTGACAGTTCCACTGACCAAGGGTAAAGGGGGAGAGCTGAAACAGAGAAGGAGAGTTAGATGCTGTTCAGTGTTGGAAAGAGAGGGATTCACACTCTGCCCCATTGGAGCAGAATGTGTGTGTGTGTGTGTGTGTGTGTGTGTGTGTGTGTGTGTTGTAGGGAGAAATGACTGAACACATAGAAGTTTGGTAATATAATGGTTGAGGTACACTCTGCCCTTCCATCCTGGGAGCGCCCTGAAAAAGGAAGCAAAGTACTTGGATACCTGTCAACATGGCGGAGTGCAGAGCAGGGAGGATGACAGGGTATGTTTAGTTTTAGGGGTCTCAGAAAGGACCAGGAAAACATCCAAAATGGCACTGTTCCCTAGAGAAGAGGAACAGCTTCTTTACAAAGTAACTAGAATAATATTTACATATAAATACAAATATTGGTAAAAAATCATGACTTTTTTTTTTATTGACAATGAATGACAACTGGTGGATGTTATTTAACTCACTCTTAAGTTGTCTGAGCTAACCATAATTTCCAGATCTGATATGCTGTAATAGCTTTTTGAGATCAATTTGGGAAAAATCTAGGAGTTGTAAATGAAAATGCTGGAAACCAGTATTTTATTTTTATTTATTGAAGTTCATGTAAGTTGAAATAGCAAACACACAACTAGATTATCCATCTTATTTGCATATTCTAGGTCACTTATTTGACGCTATATTGAGACATCTTCTTGGTTCTAAATTGATTTATATCTATGACATATGTCATTCTTGAAGACAGTTCTTCAAGAACTCTTTTTATTATTGGAATACATTAATTTAGTGGTTTAAGGATCATATATGGTGATTAGGTTTGCTCAGACAGTTTCAGAATCACATACCTGGGAATTTCACTGCTTCGTGCATGTTTAGAAAACAATGAATACCGGGTGCCCATAAATGCTAAGGAATGACTCACGGTGGTTCAGTTCCAATCAGCGTTTTAAAATTACTTCTTCTAAATAAATAAATAAAATTCTTGCTTCATTTCAAATTATTATGTTTTGTAGCCCACTATGTGGTCTGTGTTCCAATACTTCTAAAATCTTATCTAATTTTCTGTGATTGATTAATGTATTTATTTACTAATATGGTGTAGACATTTAATTGGATAAAAATAGGTCCTTGATCAATGCTATACATGCTTATCTGAAGCAATGTATCTATTAAGCATAATTTTGGGTTTTTCCCAAAACTGTCTTTTTCTAAATTTTCAATTATCAGAGAAATATTCCATGGGTTTCATTCATCAATCAGCATTTGACTCTATTAGTTAAACTGGAATATACTGACAACATTACTTGCAATTTTATACAAATTTGTATAATTGTACAAATGAGTATACAGATAATAGAACACAGATATATATATATGTATATATATATAGTGTGTATATATATATACACCCATGTATCTTGTGTATTCACCTATATATACATATATAGTATGTATATGTATATATGTTCAGATATGTAGATATATATTATTGCACAGATAATATAAGGCAGCTAACTCACACCCACATATTATCTTTGCAGCACATAGGAAAATTGTTTTGTAGGTACATCAATACTTTTTAAATACTCATACCACTTGATCTGTTCATTCCACTTCTGTGACCTGTTCTAAGGAAGTAATTATAAATATACAAGAAATATTTGCCACTAAGATATTTATTGCACCATTATTTGTGCCAGAGAAAAATTCAAAACTGTTCACATTTACAGAATAGGAGAATGGATAGGTAATTGGCATTATAACTCTTTGACGGACTACCATGCAAAATGATGTTTACAAAGATTTTATAACAACGTAGAAAACGCTTACGTTATAATGTTGGTTGAAAAAAATTAGACACAGAATTGCACATGTACAGGTGGAAACTAGGAAGAAAGCAGAGCTCTCAAATTATCTGTTCTTTAGACATTTCACTCACTACTTAACTCTATTACCATTACAGGAAGAAAAAGAAAAGAAAAACCCACCTAAACATATAGAGGAATATTTGCCTGAACAAAATATCTAGGTACTTTAAAGGCTACAAATTTTAACTAAATAAAGATTAGATTCCTTTAGCTATAATCCAGCAGTTTACATAACTGCTGTGTGTTTTCAAATATTTTCTTCAACTTCCCTGAGTCAATTTCATTCATAAAATAGTGGTGGTAATATCAAAAATCAAAATCTCACATCTTTATGAGATCTTTGTGAGAAATGAAATATATTGTTCTTGTGGCTAAATTAGTGCCTGTGTTTTAGTGCTGAATCCCAACTACCAAGGAATAAACATATATATATATATATACATATATATATATATATATACACATATACATACACACACACACACATACACACACACCACCTTAAATCAATAGGAGAAAGATAGAAACTTAAAGGGAAAAAATTGATAATTTACAAAGCAAATTTTAAAAATAAAAAAAGGTCAGTGTTTGAAATAAAAATCTACTTCTTAAAAGGTCTAAGCCATCTCTCATATCATCATCATGAAACTCCTGCATAGGCCCTATGTGTGCAATTTGAAAACCATTCTACACCTTGAGAAGCATCTCAGGGTCTTTCCTCCATTATTAATAATTGCTCTTTCCCTTATTAATAACTGCTGCCTGGAAATGAGCCTAAGGGGACATTGAAGAAGCCAGAGGGTGATACTGCATCTGTTCTCAGAGCCTACTGCCCCCTGAATGATGCTCCCAAGTTTCAAGCCAGAGAGCTACTAGAAGGTCGCTGAGATAGTCTCTTCTGTCCAGCATAATCCCATTACAAGTCCACGTTAGGCCAAATTCTCGACTGCCCCTCCCATGGGCAATGTGAAAAAGCCCATGTCTCTGTGGTTTAGCTACCCGTTGTTTTGAGTAATGACTTTTATGATGCTACAGGCTGCCGAGCCAAAATAATATGGGATCGTAAAAGATGAATGCCTCTGCTGAACGTTGTCTCCATACAAATGGCATTCGGAGACTAGCAGAGGGGAAATGAGGGCATCCACGGTTTTATCGTTAACATCAAGGCCGGCAGTAGAGGCCAATCAGGAAAGCTGATCCCCTTTGTGTCCTTTTTAAGTGGATAATCTCAAAGCAGAACATGTACTCCCGGGAATTTCCAGAGTTTATAACGTCTGACCTTGCCACCTGTGGTGCCATAGTTAAGATTTTAAACTAGTGGGGCGCCTGGGTGGCACAGTTGTTAAGCGTCTGCCTTCGGCTCACGGCATGATCCCGGTGTTCTGGGATCTAGCCCCACATCGGGCTCCTCTGCAGGAAGCCTGCTTCTTCCTCTCCCACTCCCCCTGCTTGTGTTCCCTCTCTCGCTGGCTGTCTCTATCTCTGTCGAATAAATAAATAAAATCTTTTAAAAAAAAGATTTTAAACTAGTTCTCTTTTCTTATGTATTTGCTTGCCTCATGACACAGGCTACCGTGCTAGATTTGATAGAAGAGATACAGAAAATAAGACTTATTGTGCAAAAATAGTCATTTGTGAATCTTCGTATTGTTTGCATCCAGAACTGTACGGACTCAATTTACTGAACTGAGGATATATCGATATTGAAACTACCAAGAAGAATGTATTGTATAAATGGCTTGCTAAGGGAATCCGAACATTGTAGCACTTTTCAGGTGTTTGTATTAGAAAAGTTTTGAACCAAGTGAAATGGATTCTCTCCATCACTGAGAAAGGAAGTCAGGCAAGCAAGTAAGCACAGTTATGTACTGATCTGAGTTTGTACGAGATGGTGAGTGTGTGAGCCCAAGAGTGCCGGGTTGGCCCAAGCACAAGTTGGTGGGTGGGGACAAATCTGATGGAAATAGGTAGTGACAACTGGAGTGGGAGACAGAGGAAAGGCCGCTCAATAGAGTCTGAACATTGTTGATAATGTGATAATGCGAAATGTTAAATTTTGACAACTTAAACAATATTAATATCTTTGTGCATTAAAACCAGGATCCGCATGGTGGGGTGGGAAAGGGAATGCATATAAGCATAGACATGTGTCACCTTTATGACCACATCTTAAGTTAAAGACTGCTCTTGCAAAAACTTATAAAAAGTCATTACACAATATTTAAGATACGTGCAGGTTTAGAGAATAACATCTCCAGCTTAACATGAAATATTATTATAATAAAATATTACAGTTACCTCTCCCAAATTGAGCCACTCTCTCTCACCCTTAAATTAAAAAAAATATCCTGAACTGGGTGTCATTTATTTCCACGCAGCTCTTTATTTATATGCTATCTGGGCATTAAACATGTAGTGATATTTTATATTTGACTTTCTTCACTAGATGCCATACTTTCAACTTATCTACCCTACTATCAGTCCTAAAGTCTGTGTTAGAGTCACGTTTATGCACCGGCTTACTCATGTTTAATAGCACAATTCTCCTTTCCTCTCTCAACACCAGCACCACTAGCATGAGAACATTGATGAATGGCTCCATTTTCTCAGCAGGACTAAGTATCTCACACTCAGTTTCACATACTTCTTTAAAAATTCCAGATGCTTGGGGTTACATTAATTTAAGGTGTCCTATTACAGAGAAGTAACATGAAGTTTAGAATTGAAGTCCCAGCTCTGTTCACCACAGACAAAGTTTGGCAAGTCATTTGTCTTCCTACAACTCATTTTGGTAACTTAAAAAATGGAGTACCTGAATGACGTGTAAATTAGCTGCGATGCCCTTTCCAAATCTAATAGTCTCCTTTTATTTCACTCTTTTCCTCCAGTATGGAGGAACAGACTCACCATCCCCGTTATAAAATCGTCTCTCTTTAAAACTCTCTTTTGTCATTTTCTTGAAACATTTACGGACCAATAGAGATGAGAATGTTTCTGCACGTACTTCCCGAAGAATAAACTAAACCCACTTTCAAAAAGCATTGTCTGGTCAATTTGGTTCAAAGAGTGGGTTAGCCTGCTTAGAATTCTGTGGGATGTGTTCAGGAGTCACGAATATTGCTAACTGATCATCTGAACGTGTGGTATAACACTTTTGCTAAGGTAGTCTTAATTTGAACCCCATCTAAGGCCATTACTAACCCAGGTGTCTCAAAGCTGATACATTTCCGCCTGTATGAAGTCTTCCCAAGAAAAGATTCAAGGATAGCATCATACAAAGAGACCAGTGCGGTGAGGATATGACTTCCATTCTCATAGTTTACACACAGTTGGCTGTTACTCCTGAAAAACAATCACTTTAAACCGAAACATTTCATGTTTAATCCCTGCCAATTTCATGTTAAAAAGTGTGAGGAAAATCAATTAAACAGTCTTTAAGTTCCAAGAAAATGAAATAGACTTTCCTCCATTATAAAAATGATAATTTACCATTTCTTTTCTTCCAATGAATGTAAAAAGTCATGCTCAAGAGTCTCCACTTAGGAAAAGTAGGCACGTGGTTGATGGGAAGGCCGTGTGTGTTCTGTTTTCATTCATTAAATGCTGTTTGCTTTATACGTTATATATTTATGGTCCCTGAAATTGGGGTACCTACTGAATTTAAAGAGAGAAACTTTGTATTTGTATGAACAGACTCTAAGAACAAGGCTGAATTTTCAATATTCCGTGCTAATTAATGCACGTTGAATAATTGTGATGGGCAACAGAAGGGGCATAATTCAAGAGTCATCGAGCATTCATTCATTTAAACAGTACTTCTCAAGTGTAACTACTAATTTCAGCTCAACAAACAATTACTGAACTTTGCTTGTGTGCCTGGGACGGCTGCGGTGCTTGAAGTATCTATATGTGAAAAATATATACACAGCTAGAGTCACACTTCATTAGTAGATAGGTAGGAGTGACTTGTCCTGGGAAAGCCTCCAGTTTCCCCTTTAAAAGTAGGAAAGGAAGAAGAGTCATAAGTAGGCATTTATAGTCCACCTTTAAAGATAGAAATACTATACTGAAGAGTTTGCTAAAATATTTTTGAGCCCCTTCACGTTTGTTCAACCTAGAAGTAAACACTGTAAAAGTCTTGAAGTCTGGCCTAGCATCCAAGGGAACTTGAATTGAGGGGTATACTTTCCTTTATGATTAAAATCTTGACATCTTATTTTGAATTAACATATTTATGAAGGAATTGTATTTTCTTTCTAATCACCATTTTACCTCTAGCAGACATTTACAATATTTTTTATAATAATTTTTTATTATGTTGTGTTAGTCACCATACAGTACATCCCTAGTTTTTGATGCAATGTTCCATGATTCATTATTTGCATATAACACCCAGTGCACCATGCAATACGTGCCCTCCTTAATACCCATCACCAGCCTATCCCAGTCCCCCACCCCCCTCCCCTCTGAAGTCCTCAGTTTGTTTCCCAGAGTCCACAGTCTCTCATGGTTCATTCCCCCTTCTGTTTACCCCCCCCTTCAATATTAAACTTTTTTAAAAAAGATGTTTTTCAGTGAGCACTGGTAGAAATAACAGTGGGAAATGCTGTCGCTCCCTTACCAGTTGGAGCTGTTAAGATAGTTAGCAATATATGTGAGAAATGGCACTTTGCTGAGCTAATCACTGAATAGGAGTAAAACCACTTCTCAACAAGTGCACTATTTTCTTTCAAAATCATGAGACTTTTCATATTTAGCTTCCAAAATCTCATTAGAATGTCTCCTTCTGGCAACTAAATTGGTTAACAATAAATAATTCATCAACCTCAAGAGGCTAAGAAAGTTTTGAAAGGTGTTCTGGTTTAACAAAAGCACAATGGTTTAGTTTATACAATGTACCAAGGAATTAAAACTAGGTGAAAAGTTCATATTTGTACTCTGGAAGGACTCTTGATGAATAATACAATAGCACTTCAATTGCATTATGCAAAATATTTGCTGGATCACATCACCTTTCTCCCCGCATTGAACATGGCTTTTTTTGATATATGTACTGTCTAAATTTAATCAGATTAACTTCTCTTTAATATATTTCTTATATCCCTAAAACTTGCTCTTCCAGAGTAAAGATTAAATTATATCAATATCTATGGTCTTCATAACATCTCTGCTCAAATAGTTTGTTGCTCTCTGGAATACAGCTTTGGAAAGATTCTGTGATACCCCTTCCTAGAGCTCTTTAAGAAAATAATTTGTCTGCAGTCATTTACGACAGCTACGAAAATAAGCGCTAGCCTGAATTTTCCTTCCTCCCCCCTTCCCTCCCTTCCTTTTTAACTTCCTGCTTTCCTGTCCTTCTTCATTCCTTTCTTTTCCTTTTCCTAATTTTCCTCTTATTTTTCTATCCTCAAACACATTGTGTCCCTATTATTTGCAAGGTATCATGCTAGACGCTGGGAGCCCAAAGATGAAGATGTCATGACCCTGTGGTATGTGTCGTGACATATAAGAAGTACAAAATAATCAATGACACAGTACAGATAGATAAGTGTAGAGGACTGTAAAACAGATGCCCCTGAGACTTGGTATTTGAATTTAACTGTCTGATGCCCTTTGTCTGATTTCCACGAGGATCCATTAACCCCACACTGACTGGGAAATCTCATCAAGATTAATTGGTCCCTCAGGCTAGACTGACAATCAATAGCTGCAATGCTTCTAAAATTTCATTTTACAGATTTTTAACAGCCAAAGCTCTCCATTCTCCTTCTCACATTACCTCCCACGTTCCCACGCATTCAATCCCAGCCCAGAGGCCACTGTCCTTCTCCTTTTATTCTTTTATTCTTCCCAAGCTGCACAGCAGGCATGCGGAGGAGGAAGACAGAAAACAGAAAACTTTTCAGTGTGGGCATCAAGCTGTCAGCCCGTTCCTGCCCCGGCACTGGGATCCGCTCCTCCCCCCACGCTCCCCACCAGAGCACCACTGCCCCGGCAAGCGCCCAGGGCGGAAAGAAAACCCGCAATACAAGACGGTCTCTCCGATTACACACAAAATTCCGTAATGCCCGCACAATTCACTGAGGACACAAAGAAGAGAATTTCCGGGCCACACCCCCCTCCCCGGGGGGCCCTCGCAGCCCGGCCCTGGAGGAAGAAAAGGGCAAGTGAGGGGAAAGGGAAGGGCGGAGCAGGTGTCTTCCTCCGTCACTGTTGAGGCGCACGCACACATAGGGCTCCCTTGAGCCTCACCTCCACCTACAAGGGACGGACCTGGTTACTCCCCCTTTCACAGCAAGAAAATGGGGGCGCAAAGACACAACACGGTAGGTGCCGGAGCTAGACAACCATCTCAAGTAGCGCTGGAGTTTCTGGAGCCCCTTAAATGGACCTGCAGGCCTTTTTAAGGTAATGGGATAAATGATATTACAGGCATGTGCTCGGGGTACTAGCGAATCAAAAAGCTGGAAAACACCTTTCGAGGACTACTTCCGAAAGCGACCTTCCCCCGCCCCCCTCCGGTCTGAGAACAACTTGGAGCCTGCTCCAACACCAAGTGACTACAGGCCTCCTCCGGGTTAAGAACTACTCTTGACCTCAGCGATTTAATGACAGCTGTGCCCATGCACACACATCACCTGATATCCTTTTCTATGTAGGTGGCCCCAAAGATTTGGAGTTGATTGCCACTGGGCAAAGTTATTTGTCCCTCTAGTCTTAAGTCTTTGATTACTATTGCAACTCCCAACGTCCTCACCTCCAGTCGATATTTGCTCCGCCACAGCAGCCTCTCCTAGTACCGGCAGAGTGTGAAGTCGGCTCCGTGGCATCTGTGAGATGCTTTTTACAATTTGTTAAAAATTTTCCTCTGAAAAGGAAGTGCTGCAAGATACCGAGGATCTTTTAAAGTAGGTACTTAGGCTCTGTTGCCCTTTGGTAAACATAAAAAAGGCGGAGGTGGTATCATTAATATGCCAGGTATCCTTTGGTTCCATAAATTAAGCCAAAATTCTGCTAATTTTTGAGAAAAAAATGATAATGTGAAATAGTAAATGCCAGTTTTTGTAGCTCTCCAGCTCTCTGCAGTGACTGGATTTGGGCCATATGAGAATAATTTCTACTGTTAGATCAATATGGAAATGGAGAGAGAAACTTGATAAGCTATTCCCAGCCTGGTGAGTTAGGAGTTAAACTTTAGAGCTGACACCCCAGCATTTGGTAACCCTCCCACCCCATACAATACTTGGCTTTCAAAGCTGTGAAGTAGACTCCTTCCGGAAGTCAGGTTTTCTTGTAATACCATAACTGGTTAAGTATGTATAATGCTGAATTTAACAACTAAGTCCCTTGATTTTCAGAACAAATGGCACCCACACGCTTGCTATTGACCTTCTGAATTCTAAGATATGCCAGGCTGCCATAAGCCATGAGGTGTTCAAATGACTCCCCCGGTGCTTGAGATGCTATCTACTCAGTAATGAAATGACAAGACAGAATTATATCAGAAAAAGAACACCCACATATACACCCTAAATCATGCAAATGAACATTTTGAAATTCAGTGGTAATTTAGGAAGGTGGCCTCCAGTAGACTGCCTTTCCTTATACAGGCAAAGCTAACTATTCTGTTCCAAAACAAAACTGAGGCTTGCTACAATTGTTCTTGCAACCAGCGAATCACAAGTCAACTACTGCTACTAAAATGAGGGTAAATCAGTTACATGTTAAAGAAAAAAGGCTTTAGAATTCACAAATAATTGGAGAAATAACTAACGTACTATGTTATAACGTACTCTGGAAAGAGTATACATTGTGAAAACGACCGACACAGAAAATTCACTTGGCTCTACCATGTCTTTACACACTAAAACTCCAAGTGTGGCTCTTTGAATAGTCATGATACAGTCAGAGTTCTATCCTATCTTCAGATAAATCATTATAAACTCAACCAGAAGACCGGAATCCCATTGAGGGTTAGAAGCAAAAGCAACTGACTTATTCACCTACTAAAATTAATTAACTTTGTATTGTATAAAATTAGTGCATAAAGTACAAGAGAAATACTTTCCCTATTGATTCTTGTACTTAATTAATCTAATTAATCTGGAAAATTAAATTAGGGAACAATAAAAAATGATAGGTATCATCAATATTTTATTATATGTTAACTTTAAGTGAATAAACATGTATTCAAGTTTCAGTCTTTTGATGCAGGGTGAAAGCTATGCCCATAAGAATATACCCATTGATGGGAATATACCCAATGATGGGAATTTCTCCTGGCTTTTCTAGCATAAGCCACACCCATAATATGGACTAAGATTTCCAGTTTCAGTTATCTGAAAGGATACAGGAATTCAACTCTAGTGAAGCAAAAAGCATGTCAAAATCCTTTTAGATTTCCATGGTTTGACAATTTTTTCTGAATATCTTGTCTTCCCCTTATTTAACATCATTTTTCAGCCATTTTTTTTCTTTCTTGGGTCATTGCAAAGCATTTAACTTAATATTCATACAAATATCTCTTCTGTTTCCCATTCATATTTCGTTGATTTACATAAATATTTAATTAAATTATGTCCTTGAAATAGTAAGTACAACTGGCCTAAAATGTTTGGGAAAAACAAAACTAAACTCAGCAAGTGGGAGCTGTAGCACGTACATACATAGAGTAGACTGTAAGCCCCAAGCACTCAGGGGCTACAGGACACAGACTTATCCTTTATAGACAAGGTCAGGATTCTAATCAGGAAAACGTGGAACACAGAGACTTGGGAAGGGGATATCGGGATAGATGCAGTGAGAAATGCAAAGTCCCAAATATCCTTTATGGGAAGATATGCTCAACCTGCATACACAGCCAACTCCATCTTATACAAAAATACTGGGCCCATTGCTTAAGATTGTGCATAGCCTTCAAATAAGGCAGGAGCCTTACAAGACGATGACTGACCCCTCAAGATCTATCTCTACAGCCTCTCTTGGGACCTGGCCAATATGAAGGATAAAATCCCAGCCTAGTCCAATTTGAGATAAGGGAGTAGAGAAACTTTATATTGAAGTTGCTATGGTATCTGGCTAATATATCTTTGGAGGAGCTTGGAAATTATGCAATAAATTGTATCTTGAGGGTTCTAGATCAAGGGAGTGAAACATTACGTTGGATAAGGAAGCATCCATTAAAATGGGAGAATTTTGTCATCATACAGCATTTAACACCCAGGCAAAGACTTTGGGAGTTAGAATTAATACTTCACTTAGCATGGTTCTTGGAAGCTTGAGAAACATAATGGTTCACTATAAATGAAACATAAATGGCAGAACTACTGTGCTAGATGTTGGAGAAATGGGTAAAAATGTTCAGAAAAGTAGATATTCTACAGTGGATATACTGCATAAGGCTATAAAACCCATCAGCCAAATATGTTCTGTAAAGGATCAGAGGAAACCTCATTTAGTAAATGGGTAAGGAAGTCAGTGGTGAGAGGGACATCTGTGTTACTGGGAAGCTCAGTGGTGGTGTCCCCTGTAGAACAGAGGCAGGGGCATTAGATGCTATTATACAACTACATTCCCAAAGCAGTAGAGGCCATGTGATGGTATTTAACCATCAGAAGCAAACTGTTTGCAATTATGGCAATGAGAGGCAAGGTTGAAGCGGTAGCCAGGAATGGCCCAAACTATGGAGAAATACGGAGATGGTTAAAAATAAATGATCTTCCTAGAGGCATGGTGGAAAGGCAGGCAACACAGGTATTGCTTAATTTATATTATGACAAGAAATTGAGGAGGAATGTTCAGGAGGTTGAAAGAAAGCTGCTTGATGGAAAAGTCACAATCTCTGGCCCAGTTTCCAGATCTGACGCTACTTTCCAGACCTAGAATCTTCACTAACTCAGGGAGAGGCCAGATCCCAATGAGGAAAGACCCTGAAATACCAGGGCCTATGGCATTTACTTGGGTAGTCATGAATTGGGGAAAGAATAATAGCAGGTTGTTTCAAAAATTATTTGATATGGGGTGTCAACTGATACTGATACCCAGATATCCAAAGTGCTACCATACCAACGTCATTACCTGTAAGCTAGCTCAGGGAGTAGCTGAAATTCATCTTGGGTCCGCTGGATCCACAGAACCATCTGGTAGGCATTTCCTTGAAAACTGTAGTATATTGAAATGGACTAAAAAAAAAAATAGAAAAGAAAAAAAAATGGACATACTTGAAAGTTCATACAACCCCCACATTAGTTCCTTAACCTGTGGAGTAAGAATTAGCCTAGTGGTGAAGGCTAAGTGGAAAAGTCTGAAATTGGCCCACTTCAACAAAGCTAATACATTTTTTTCAATTACCATATGCTGAGGGGGAATAGTAGATGTCAATTTCACTCTTGAAGACTTAAAAGAAATGATAGTCCCATCATATCCATTTAATACATAAGTCTGATCCTTACAAAACCACATGGATCATGACAGATGAAAATGGATGAATAAAAGCTTACACAAAGAAGCCTCAATTTTGTTGTGCTGAATGTGATATCTTTTTCTATTTTTAATTTTTTTAGGGGACACTCCATACTGTTTGCCATAGTGGCTGCACCAATGTGCACATTCCCACCAATAATACATGGGCTCGTTTTTCTCCACATCCTTGCCAATGCTTGTTATTTCTTGTCTTTTTTAGTCTAGCCATTCTGACAGGTGTAAGGTGATAGCTCATCGTGGTTTTGATTTGCATTTCCCTAATTAGTGATGTTGAGCATCCTTTCATGTGTCTGTTGGCCATCTGTATGTCTTCTTTGGAGAAATGTCTACTCAGGTATTCTGCACATCTTTAATTGGATTATTTATAGTTTTTTTAAGTGTAGAGTTACCTAAGTTCTTTAAATTTTTTGGATATTGACCCTTTATTGGATATATCATTTGTAAATATCTTCCTCCCATTCAGTAGGTTGCCTTTTCATTTTGTTGATAGTTTCCTTCTCTGAGCAAAAGCTTTTTATTTTGATATAGTCCCAATAATTTTTTTGGCTTTTGTTTCTCTCGCTGGAGAAGATATATCTAGAAAAATGTTGCTATGGCTGATGCCTGTGTTCTCTTCTAGGAGTTTTATGGCTTCAGGTCTCACATTTAGGTCTTTGATCCATTTTGAGTTTATTTCTGTATGTTGTGTAAGAAGGTGATCCAGTTTCATTATTTTGCATGTAGCTTTCCAGTTTTTCCAGTACCGTCTATTGAAGAGACTATCTTTTCCCCATTATATATTTTTTCCTCCCTTGTCATTGATTAATTGACCATATAAGCATGGGTTTATTTCAGGGCTTTCTGTTCTATTGCATTGATCTATGTGTCTGTTTTTGGGCCAGTGCCATACCATTCTGATTACTAAAGCTTTGTAGTGTGTCTTGAAATCTGGGATTGTGATACCTGCAGCTTTGTTCTTCTTTCTCAAGATTGCTTTGGCTATTTGGGGCCTTTCGTGGTTCCATACTGATTTTAAGATTATTTGCTCTAGTTCAGTGAAAAATGCTGTTGGTATTTTGATAGGGATTGCATTGAATCTGTAGATTGCTTTGTGTAGTATAGTAGTATAGCCATTTTAACAATATTGGTTTTTCTAACCCATGAGCATGGAATATTTTTTCATTTGTTTGTGTCATCTTTAATTTCTTTCATCAGTGTTCTATATTTTTTGGAGTACAGGTCTTTCACCTCCATGGTTAAGTTTATCCCTAGATATCTTATTCTTTTTGGTACAATTGCAAATGGAATTATTAATCTCTCTTTCTGCTACTTTGTTATTAGTGTATAGAAACACAATTGATTTCTGGGTACTAATTTTGTATCCTGCTACTAAATTGAATTCATTTATTACTTCTAATAGTTTTTTTATGGAGCCTTTAGAGTTTTCTATGTAATAGTATCATGTCATCTGCAAATGGTGACGGTTTAAATGTGATATCTTGAGAAGAACAAATTAACACAGCTTTGGCATGTGGTATGCAGCTATTGATCCAGCAAATTTGCTCTTTTCCATTCCTATCAGGAAAGAGGATCCGAAGCAGTTTGTGTTCATGTGAGATGAATACCCATGGTCTTACCCTACAGCTTTGCTAAACTCTCTTACCTTCTATCTTAATGTAGTTCAAAGGGATCCAATTGTCAGAATGTTCTGCAGAACATTCTACTAATGCATTGTATCAGTGACATTATGTTAATCAGACTAAGACCTACAAGATATATACACAAGACCTAGAAGATATATAGGAAATAAACCCACCATACCAATGAACTTTTAGGGTTCATTGGTCTAGGACATATCACTCAACATGAAGTGAGGATGAGAAATGCAGCAGCACATCATTTTGCAGTATTTCTACCATGTACATACAACGGATATAAATAACTTCTAAAGCATAGAAAAGAATAAAATATAGCCTAATAATTAGAAGTTAGTGGGGTCTTAGTACTTACTACTTTTGTTTTGAATAGAAATTATTTAATTGTAAGTTTATACATTCATTTTTTAAAAGATTTTATTTTTAAGTAACCTCTACACCCAACATGGAGCTTGAACTTACAACTTTGAGATCAAGAGTTGCATGCTCAACTGACTGATCCAGCAAGGCACCCCACAAGTTAATCGTTAATAATAATGCCTGCATTTAACACAATTTTGGCTTGCAAAATTCCTGAAAATTTAACAATCAGCTCCTGTGAGTTGGTTCAATTTGACCTTGAATCATTGGAGAGAGAGAATATTTTACACCCCCCTTCTTCATTTACCATGACTACACTTACTATCCAGGGTAGAAAGCATGGAAGATTTCCATGAAATGAAAAGTGCTCTCATAGTCCAAGGTGTTCACTCTGTTGGAGCTAGCCCGTACCATAAAGACCCAGATGGCATACTTTCACCAAGCCATCTTCTTTTGTGTTCCACTTCTCTTGACACATACTTCTTTGATCCTTATCATGCACAATAAGTTTTGAAAAAAACTTTTATTTTAATTTCTGAAAAATGCATTGACTATTGAAATATGGACATATTCTGTGTTTACATTGTCAAACATTGCAGATGACAACTCTGTGGAGTAAATGCCTCCAGAACTGAAATGGAAAAAGTCCAAAGCAATTGCAAATTATTCCAATTTCCTGCACTCTGAAAAAAAGTAAGACGAGGGAAAGAACCCTGAGGATATAGCAGGCAACAGGCAATGAGGGTCCCTGCTCCGGGTCTGCCCTTGAGAAGACCCCACTCAGGCATGCAGTCATGCTCCTCTCACTGAGCAGAGTCTATAGGGCCAAGGGAGGTGGCCACCAGAGTCCGTGCCTCTCTCACAGACCACACTGCATGCTCAAATGGCCCTGAGCTTATTTCAGGGCCTGTGCAGGGCTTATCTCCTGATTCTTGCCTCTGAGGTGAACCACTTCTGACCCCTGAGGCAGATGGGTAGTCAAGAGGCTACTCGTTGCCTAGCGGAGAGGAATTGGGATAGCATATGAACTTACAACTGGTTGTCCAAATGTATACCCACAAGGTCCTTCACAGTGTAAGACAGACCAAGGTGGGAAGAGAAGGGTCAGACCATAGGCCAGGCCTCCATTTGTAGTCCCACCAGGGCCATCAAATGGTAGAGGTGAGCCTGGGGAAGAGTATTCTAAATAGAGAGATCAGCAAGTAGAGATGCTTCTCATCCTTGGTATCGATCTTCTTAGTAACAGCACGGAAATCACCGCGCCTTCTCTTGACCCCATAGGTGAGCAATCTTTTCTATATCTATGACCACTGAAGAAAGATGGTACTGCCGTGACCGACCCCAATCCTCTCCACCCTGGTTCCTGTCAAAGCTAATCCAGGAGTTCACATTCAGAACTTTTTTAAAAATCAAGTCTCGGTTCCTGGGTTTTTTACCTAAGAGACTTCTGACCTGCACATTCTCATGATTAATTAGTTGTTTCTTTTGGGCCCCTCATAGGCTCCAACAGTGTTCCATGTTCAGGTTTACTCCATATTCCTAGTGAAGCCTAAATCCTTTGGAACATTCTCAATCCTAGCCTTGGCTGATTTAGTGTTTCTGACGGCAATCAGTTCGTTCCAGGGCACATATGTACATCTTCAATGTGCATCGTTCCACACTGACTCTGAAAGGACCCCTGTGGGCATTGGCAATTGCTGCTTCAGATCAAGAAAGATCTGATTTCAGAGTCACTGCCATCTAGTGTTGGGCCTGTCTGTCATTGTTTTAAAAAGACCATACGCTGTTGTCTCATCACCATGTTTAGCGCTCTGCTTTCTGAGGTCGCCAACTCCCTGATACAAGCCAAAGAATCAAGACATTTTGTGCATCTGCCGCCAAGTGCCATGATTTTTATCTTGTTTGAAGTCAGTGAGGTATGCCTGAGAAATTTCTTATTTAATCTCACCTTCCTTAGAAAACTTGTAAGGCTCAGCAAGGTAAGTGATATGTAAAAAAAAAAAAAAAAAGAAAAGAAAAGAACAAGAAAATCTAAAGAGGCATTAAGCTCTAAGCCATCATAGTCTTTCTGAGAGTAAACTTACTTCCCTTGTGAGTATACAGACGGATATCAATATGAATAAGCAATTTGTCGTACTATGTATATAATATATACATATATATAGTCATGTGTACGAATATTTGAGAGCAATGAAAAGGAGTGGCACGGAATACAGAAGGGAGACCCTTCTGCAGCAAACTGGAGTATGACACATTCGCATTCTTTCCTAAGAGTGAATGTCTCAAACATGAAAGCAGTCTTCACAAGCAGAGCTCTTAGATGTCTCTTCCCACCGCTCTCACAATTGCCCTATCTCTAGTGAGGTTTTTTTTTCTTTTTAAATATTCTATTTATTTATTTGACAGAGAGACAGCCAGCCAGATAGGGAACACAGCAGGGGGAGTGGGAGAGGAAGAAGCAGGCTCCCAGCGGAGGAGCCCGATGTGGGGCTCGATCCGGGAACGCCGGGATCACGCCCTGAGCCAAAGGCAGATGCTTAACCGCTGTGCCACCCAGGCGCCCCTATCTCTAGTGAGCTTTATAAACCACTGGGTGCGCATCCCCTGGAAAGCCTTCCCCTGTTGTCTAATTGGTAGTGTTTAAGTCCCCAGGGTGCTTTTCACTGGAGCCTTCCTTATGGTCAGTTCCTTGAGGAATTAATTCAGCTTAATTTTAGTACCACACAGGAACACTTGTGCCTCTCTCAGTAACTTATTTTAAATCATCCTCTAAATGAGGAAACTCTCTGTAGGACCTTACTGTCACTAATTGCTTCCCAGTTGTAATCATCTTTGAAGGGAAACATCTGCTGTTGGCTTCAGGGTGAGTGCTTGGTTTGGTTTTTGGTTTTTTTTTTTTTTTTTTTTTTTTTTTTTTCTGGTCTCTCACAGCCCTAATCTCCGTCTTCTTTTTTTTTTTTTTAAACAAACCTGATTTTATTGTTGCCTATTTCCATGGTTTAAATACTCCCACCACTGCCTATTTCAGGCTACTAACACCAGTTGGTTCACAAAATTCCTGATAATTTTTTTTTTAAAGATTTTATTTATTTATTTGACAGAGACAGCCAGCGAGAGAGGGAACACAAGCAGGGGGAGTGGGAGAGGAAGAAGCAGGCTCCTAGCAGAGGAGCCTGATGTGGGGCTCGATCCCAGAACGCTGGGATCATGCCCTGAGCCGAAGGCAGACACTTAAGGACTGCGCCACCCAGGCGCCACCCAGGCGCCCCTCCCTCTTCTTTATTTGGGATTGTGTTGAGGTAGATGATACCATTTTCCCTGCTGGGAATAAAACTCACGTAATTTAGTCAATGAACAGTCAGCGTTCACTCACTTCTTAGATTTGTGTTTATCCTGCTGACATTGTTTGTAATCATTTGTAAGCATTTTGCTTACATTCTCTTTTCTTCATTGTTTTAAATAGAAATTTCAAGTGGAGAGCAACCAAGTCTTTCCCCTTGTTATTTTAAAATCTAAGAAAAATAAACTTGCAAATCTATGTAACTTCATTAGCCGTGACTGCCAAATGGTAGGATGTTGAAAACTGACTTTGTGTGTAATATTGTCTTAGAATGGCTAATGTGGAAATAAACAAACCATGGTTATAAAATTCACATTTTGCTGATAATTTATAAAACCAAATTAAAAAGGGGGAAGGTCTGTAGTCATTGTTATTAATAGTTTGGGTACTTGCTGCAATTAAAGACCAAAGAGATTTCTAGCTATTTCATATAGACTATTTCATATATACCAAAGCCATTTTTTCAAAGACAGTAAGGAAAAATAAGAGAAAAGTATTTTTAAAAGGGGTAGGAAGATATATATGAAGCCTACTGTGCATCTTTGAAATTAAGTCATTTTCTTCATGATTTAAACCTTCTTTTAAGTAATGCTGCTCCCCCCCCCTCTCTATGTGTATATGTAAGAGACCTCTGACCTGCACATTCTCATGATTAATTAGTTGTTTATTTGGGGCCCCTCATAAGCTCCAACAATGCTCCATGTTCAGGTTTACTCCATATTCCTAGTGAAGGATATACAGATTTGAATTAATCATAATCTTTGGTTCCTGATACACTCTCACCATTGACCTATGTATGGTTCCCCCTTGGTATATATGTATGAATATATTTTTAATAATATTAGGCCTGTGTATTCCTACACCCATCATGAGAACTAGAATTTTAACAATAATTTATATATCCGTATGATTCTCCTGCATCCTGTTCCCCCTCAATTTCTACTCAAAGTAACTATTATCCTGAATCCCTTTCATATCATCCCCTTCTTTTTTTAAAAAAATAAAGATTTGGGACACATGGGTGGCTCAGTTGGTTAAGCATCCAATTCTTGGTTTTGGCTCAGGTCAAAATCTCAGAGTCGTGTAATTGAGCCCCACATCAGCCTCCACGCTCAGCAGGGAATCTGCTTGAAGATTCTCTCCCTCTGCCCTTGCTCTCTCTAAATAAATAAATAAATAAATAAATCTTTTTTAAAAATTCGAATAAATAAATATTAAAGTTTTATTTTATAAGTATTCTTTTAAAAATATTGTTTATTTTTGCTGTTTTTAAGTTTTTTAATGTATATCATATTGTATATAATGTTCTGGAACTTTTTAAACTAAATATTGTATTACATACTGTATGAATATCCATCCATATTGCTAGCTGTAGATGAAACTTATTTTTATTTTGATTCTTTTAAAGCTTTTTTCTTAATTTTTAAACTTTGTATTCTTATAAATTGTTTTTTGAAGAATAAATGGATGCCATATATCAGCTACACACATTTGTTTAGTATTGAAAATATAATCATTCAATTCAAATGAAGCCGGTCCAAGATGATAGCTAATATTACGCTTTCACTGTGAATGGAAAGGCCAAGACAAATATCTTTAAGAAAACAGTTTTGCCTCAAAACTATTAACTAATTAATCAATTAGTACTAAGGTTTTTCAACCATTCAAAACTATGAGATAAAAATTTTAAATGTATTTGAAGGATTATATCATTACCAGTATAGTTTAGCTTTGTACTAAACTATTTTAACCAAAACATGAAGCCAAAATCTTTAAACATCATGAGCTGAGGGCAAAAGTGAGATACAGCTGCCAACCACATCTACCTTCTTGCTATGCTGGTGCTACGGTTGGTACAAACAGCTGGCGCAGGTCTTGAGTGCAGGTGGTGAGAAGCTCTTTGTTGTATAAACAGTGAGGGGTCAATTTCCCAAATGGCACCTGCAAATCTAAATAATGCCATTTTTCTGTATACATGCCTTTGATCGTTCCCTATCTGAGTGATGCTCAGCTTGACCATGTGACATACTTTGGCCAATGGGAAGTACAAGATTGACTCAGATATTTGAAAAAAGTACTCGCACATTTCCTTTTCCTCTCTTGGAACCCTGTCTCTGCCATGAGAACTGATCATTATAGCCCATCCACCTACCTGTAACCTGGTGAGAAAAACAATAGTCATTGTTGTAAGTCACTAAGTTTTGGAGGGCTTTGTTGTTGCTTTGTTCTTGATGTTTATAATTTCTAACCGCATGCCCCTGAAAGTGGTCTTCTTAGGTTTATCAGCCTGGAAGTTGCTTGAAAGTAGTTGCTTTATCTCTCAAACTCCACCCCTGCTCCTTAAACAAATATTCCAGGATAGTTTTCCAGACTTTGGGGCCAATGTCTTCTCACTTTTTTTTCCTACCCACTGTTCTCTGTCTGCCTTTTCTGTCATAGCTTCTTAATCCTTCTACTCCCATCTTCTGGTCAATCCTCCTTTTTGCTTTCTTAACAGATCTCGATGGCACATTATAACCAGACTTAAATGATTAACTACCAAAAAGCTGGTTTGTCTTTCTCTGAAGTCAAAGAGAAAGGCTTACTTTTCAAATGCTCCCAGAAGTGAAGACAGAGCTTTGGTGTTGAGATGGGAGTTAAAGGGGTGGGGGAAATATTGAGGTTCTTTGAATGCTCAGATCCCTCTAATGAAAAGAATAAGAAAAACAAAAAAGATAAATAACCAAATTAGAACAAGTTGAATATTTTCTATCCTTTATACAAGTACTCTTTGAAGGTATATGTAATCTAAATTTCATGTTAATAACAAATGATTCATATATTAAAAGACTTTATCCTTCAATGAGTTTCACCTATTTATGTTTACTAATGTTCAGACAGTATGTCACATGTGTCACAACCATCCTGTCCGTCACATTAGCTACTTGGAATCTGACCCAGTCTTCCTGCTTCCACTCACTCCTCCATGTCCACTGCCTATGAAGTTATTTGAGGCTGCCTTAACTTTGAAACTATGGTGGGAAGCACAAAAATAATTCTAATGATTGTGCGAGGACTACAATCTCCTGATTCTCCTGATATTACCAACCCCACAGTGCTATATTTGAGTGGTGGCGGAGGGGAATAGTGTTCTTTCTACTACTGTCTCATATCCAGATTCTTGTGTGCCACCCAAAAAGCCCTCCTTAATGTCCCAAGGTCAGGATTTGCCTGAAGTCTCTCTTTCCTTAAGTCTCAGAAACAATTCCAGACATTGTCCCAGGATACAAGTACTTAAAACAGACACTTTACTGCCTTCTTCTGTAGCCCGTCCCATTCTCCTCTTTGGCAATCAACCTTTCCCTTGCTGATCAATTCATGCAAATAGATACCTTCAGACCACCCACCATACTAGCTCATTAGATCTTCCTGTGTTTGCATGAATGTCAATGGTAGATGCAACTTGGGCTCAAGGTGGGGTGGAAAGCTTCCCCTTTATATTGCTTAGGAGAACTTTAATATGCTGTTACTGTACACATCATATTAATACTGTTCTTTCATCTTCATGTTCTCACCAAATAAAAAGATCATCACAGAAATGGATAGGTCTGAGTAATTTCCAATATCTCATTAAATTTTTTAGTCATCATCCCTCTGGGCTTAAACTGTGAAGAGAAAAAGAAACTCAAATAACCTCCCACATCTCTGCTCCCCAACAAACCTACCACCCCCTGCATAGTGTGTGGTATGTAGAAGTCACTTAATACCTATTTGATGAAGGAAGGGATGTGCAAACCCTCCCTGCCCATCCACTTCAGATTCAAGGAACATGAAAACAGCACAAGTGGAAAAAAGGAAAAGAAACAAATTTAAAATGACAAGAATGTCTGTTCAAGGTGCCCAGAGAATTTGCAAACACTAAATGCAAGAGAGTGTATGATGGTTGCCAGCGTAGAACCAGAATGCATTGTTCTCTTCTCTTTCCCACCTCAAGCTCTGTATCCCCCTTCGTACAAACAGTGACTGGGTTGGAGGAAGAATTATAACTACAGCCAGCTTTGTTTTTGTTCCAATTTTCCCAAATTCTTATCCCACTCTACTTCTTTAGTGTTTATTCTCAACATAATCTATTTCACCACAGTATTCATCAACATATTCCTTTTAACAGCCAATGGCAAGACTGCCTTCATGGAGAAAATGAGGAAACGTCTTCTTTTCTAGACCTCGAAATGATGTACTGCAGAGTGAAATGACCTTTTATACCTTTATAGAATAAAAATGCACAACAATTTTTTAATATTAGCCGAAGTCTTACAAAAGGAAAAGAAAATAGAAAATAATTGGGTCTTTGAAATGCTAATAGAGCTGTTCACACAGCCAGGTCAGGGGACATATTCCAGCTTCCTCTGGGATAGCCCAAAATGGCCAGGGTCAGATTTACAAAAGAAAATACAGATGATTTATTTGTGACTTCTAGTCAAGTGCTTTTGAAACCCAAACCACTTTGGATATTTTTAAATAACATATTAGAAAGCAAATTCCAGATGTCTTCAGTAGAAGGTCCTAGTTTAAGGCTCCCTACACCTGTTCTGAAATGACAGAGTTTTACATCTGTAGACTGTATACAGAGAAATCCCTATTTTCATTGTATGCATTACAAAGTTAGGTCAGTCCTTGTCAGACACTTGGAGCAATTTAAATTTCTTTTTAGAACTTACAGACATTGGTATAGCAAAGAATCTGACCTTAAGCAAACAACTCTGTAAGTTTAAAGAGTTTAGAATGCTAGTTCTAGAAGACTCCAAGGAACTTGCTTTGCCAAGCCAAGGAATACCTTTGTTTTCTACTGAGTATACTATCTTCTCCCACACTCCTTGCCCAAATCGTATACCCAAATCACACACTCATTATTTCAGTGGTCTATATTTCAGGCGTTTAGGATTTCTTCATCATTTCCAGGTTCGCCTGTTTTTGTGTCACTTCCCACAATGCCACTCTTTTCTCTCTCCTACTCCCAGACAGCTGAGAAATCTGTGGCTAAGAATAACAGCAAAAACTCATAAAAATACAATATCAAAGGACTTGAAGACTAGAAGTATTTTTTAAACTATTTAGTCCACTATCTCAATTATATTGAGGACATAAGGCTTCAAAGGATCAAGTAGCTTGTTCAGATTATACCTAAGAAGTAGATCATTCCGACTAAAAACATGACCTTCGCATGACCTTCACGAAGAGCCTACACCTTTGTGTTTTACGCTACTTCAGTTACTTAATCATATAACTTAACCAATCAAATATTAGATGTTTGCTGAGCCCCATGGAGTAGCTAAATAAATATAAAGTAACACTCCACTTGCCCGGATGCCTCTCCCCACTCTGAATGATATATCCTCAGCAAAACCAAGAAACCAAAAAAGGACCTCAATAATATTCAAATGACAATTTAAAACCTTAACATCTATGATATCTGTGTACTTTCTAGGCCAAATACTTTACATGTCTTGTTTATGAATCCTCATGATATTCTCATGAAATAAGTATATTAAATATAAGAAAATTGAGGATTAGAGAGGTTAAGTGATTTGCTTAAGATCATACAGACAGTAAGTGACAGAGATAGGATTTGAACCCTAGTCGCCTCGATTCCAGAATCCATAGTCTTAACTACTATGCCAGGAGTTTGCTTATGGCACTCTCCATGAGATTTTTCAGGACTTTTTAACTGTTGATTTACATACAAGCTTACTCTTCAGTCCAGAAAAGATCAGGAATGCAAAATAGAAGGGGTAGGACCCTGTACCAACCTGTACCTCTCACATAAGCAGTAAGAATTAATTGATAGAGCAGATTCTCAGAAGATAGTAGCTGAGGCAGTTTTGAATTTCTGAAAATGTCCCCATAAAGCTATATGAAGCAATAACAATGGCAAAACCAAAAATCCATAGACGGCACCTACCACTACCACAAAACTAGGGACAGGCTATCCTCACATGAGCTGGTACAATCAAACCACCACCTGAACTGCTGTATCAGTACCTATGTAAGAAGAATTCAGGGGAAGGAAATAAGGCATATGATGTTCATGAGATAGAGGACCCCCAACTCTGCAAAGGCACAGTGGCCATTCTGAGAACAGTAGCTGAAACAGACAGCAGTTTAACAGGGTCCCACTTTGTGGGGTAGTACAAGGAGACTGCGTGACAACAAAAGTTTGTACAGAAGAGAAGGTTGGGGGCACAGACCCACAGAACAAGGACCTCTAGGCCTAAGAGCTGGGGAAGCTAATCTGGACCACTTCTCCTGCCTAAAATTTCAAAAAATCCATTTCACTTGAAGTGAAAGAGATCACAGTGAAATTCGAAACAAAGGTATTATAGCAAAAACAAAGGTGGGTGGGGAGGCACATTGTCCCTACAGAGAAAAAAACATAGTAGGAAGATACATTAATCAGACATAGGTAAACTATAATACTGTATTTTGAAACAATTTTTTAATTTCTTATAGACACCAATAAAATGACAGACAGTATGATAAACAATGTAAATCTGAATCAGGAAAACTCCAAAATGAGGTGGCTGAAGAGAAGGAAGATTTGAAGAGAGCTGACAAAACTCAGGAAAGAATTAGAATAATAGAAATAATTATTTCAGAAATGAAGACTAAATTAGGTACAAGAGCGAATAAACACAATGGTAACTACTTTACGAGACCTATTAGATGGAAAACTATTCAAACCAAATGGAAAGATTTAGAAGGTAGGTAAATAAAATCCAACACACACGTAAATGTGTATGTTTGAGTGTACATAATAGGAATTGAAGGGAAAAAACCTGAATACAACAAACACTAAAAACCAAAAAACAACAACAACAAACACTTTTTTGAAACAACAGTAAAAAAAAAAATTAAAATTGCATTTTGAAATGTCATACTTCAGATCTGGGAAAACCAACACAAAACAGTTAATACCAAGATATATTCTACTAAAAGTACTAGACTTTCAAGGAAAAGAAAAATACCCTGGGCATGCAGCCAAGGAGAAAAGACTCCCATAAAGGCAAGAAAATGATATCATCATTATATTTTTCAACAGAAATTCTTTATTCCAGAAAACAATGGGGTAATAAATTTATGATTTTCTTTCTTTCTTTTTTTTTTTTTTTTTAAGATTTGTTTATTTTAGAGAGAGAGAGACAGAGAGAGAGTGCAAGCATGGGGAAGGGCAGAGGGAGAGGGAAAGAGAAAATCTCAGGCAGACTCCCCACTGAGCACAAAGTCTGACAAGAGGCTCAATCTCATGACCCTGAGATCATGACCTGAGCCGAAACCAAGAGTTGGACGCTCAACCAACTGAGCCACCCAGGTGCCCCCCAAATTTATGATTTTCAAGGAAAGTATGAACAAAGATCTTTATACCAGTTGAAACTTTATAAAGGCCTTAAGGCCTTTTAGGATAAGCAAGGGCTCAGAGAATGTCATTCTCATGAACATTTCTTAAGGAATATGCTAGAGAATAAACTTCAGATTAATGGATGGTAGAAGGCAGTAATATAGTATGAAGTGACTACCAGCTCTAATGATGTAGATTCACTGTATCAAAATGGGAGAGAAGAGGAGAGTATATGAAAAGTAGAACAAGCTCACTGATTTTTCTTATAGCAAATAAGTAATTATGTTAGTGTAATTGAGAACCAGGATTTTTGATGTGAAAGAAATGAGGCATTTATTTAAGATTAATGAGGTTAATCTTAAATAAATTCAGATTTATATTGTTTCATATTGTCTACCATTTTATTGGTGTCTTTAAGAAATTAAGAAACTTAATTAAGGCTCTATAGCTCTGTCATAGACTGAATGTTTGTGTCCCCCCAAATTCATAGGTTGATTCAATGCACAGATTTTGGAAATATATATTGAAGGCTCAATATTATGGTATTTGGAGATGGAGTCTTTGGGAGGTAATTAGGGTTAGATTAGATCAGGGAGTGGGGCCCTCATGATGAGATTCATGGCCTAAAGAGACTTTCTTTCTCTTCCTCTTCCTCTTCCTCTTCCTCTTTCTCTTTCTTTCTCTTTTTCTTTCTTTCTCTTTCTCTCTCTGAATGCACCAAGGAAAGACCATGTGAATTCATAGCAAAAAGGCAGCAGTGTGCAAGCCCGAGAGAGTTCTCACTAGAACTCAACTATGCTGGCACCCTGATCTCAAACTTCCAGCCTCCAGAACTGTGAGAAAGTAAATTTCTGTTGTTTAAGCCCCATAGTCTGGGACATTTAGTTACGGCAGCCCAAGCTAAGACAGCTCCAAAAAATGATCTGGATAATATTCTAATGAACTTATAATACATCTTAATCTTTAATATATATAAATATAATCTAAGCTTTGTGCATTGAATCTGCCCAGAAACAATGACAACCCAATGACAAGGAGAATACCTGTTATCCTGATTATTCTCTGTATTATTTTCCGCTAAAAGGAACCAGAGCTCCTTGAAGAAAGAGCTGATTACACATCTAAGAAGGAAACATGCCATATGAGTTAAAGCATCTAGTCATGCCAGAAAGCAAGGAGGCCATCAAAGTCTCCTAAGGTTAAGTCTAAAGAATTTGTAAACCAACCAGTAGAAATAATTTCAACATTAATAAAAATAATAACTAGAAAACATTAATACATACATTCATTTTGTTTATGGTTAAATTCATGTGTTCATTTTGATCTTATAAAGGACTCTGATTAGTCCTGAAGGATGTTAGGGAACAATTCATTATTTTGAAAATAGTGAAAAAAAGAAAAAGAACAAAGCATTTGTCATGTCTTCCTACACAAACATCAAGCAAATATTTAATGAAGAAGATTTTCTCTTGAAAGAAATACTCCCAGATAATAAATGAAGAGGAAAAGATAGAATTTTCACTCTCATTGATACTAAAAAATCCAGGTAGCAATTATCAATGGTCAGTAACAACACAACAGAGACAACCAAACATCAATGTACCTCGATTAAAAAAAAAGCAAAAGAAAAAAAGAACATACCATCTATGAAGTAGTTTTGCAAAAAAAAAAAACAAAGAATTGAACCTGAATCTTATCAATTCTCTAGAAAGAATTAACACATTTCAGGAAAAACAGGGAACAGAGGAGCATAGGAAATGATACTACAGAGATGCAGTTAGAAAAATCCAGACTATGAGAAACTACAGAACATAAAACCTGGTGTCTTCAATAAAAAGACAAGGGAAGGCGAACCTCTATAAATAAAAGGACACACGAACCAGTCACAATGTGTGAATATCATTTGCATCCAATTCAAAACTACACATTTAGTCGCACGTGTCTCCCTTGAGGTCATAAGCATAATGCAGGCAATGGGACTGAACTGGGGGGTAGCAAACTAGGAAAATACAAGGAGGAAAAAGTTAATATTTTAAAATAATATACAGCAATATATGCTAAGAAGAGTACCTGGCATCTAGGTAAATAAGTAAGAATTTGTTAATATAATGAAAACAGCTAATAAATATAACCCTTACTGTGTACCAGGCAGTGATCTATACGTAGTTTTTAAAAAATATTACCGCTTCTATTCCTCACAGCAACTCTACGAAATAGGTACCAGTATCGGTTTTATTTTACCGATGAGGAAACCAGGGCACGCCTGTAGTAAGTACCTTGCCTGGGATGAGCTCGCCGATGGTGAAGTCAGATTGGAGGTCAGGCAGCCTGGCAGCAGAAACCGCTCTCCACCACTACGTTATACTACTTCTCAGAATAGATGTTAGCAAGCATTTTCTAAGGGAAGGGACCAGATCATATTTTTATTTTATATTCTCTATAGGATGGTACTTGTTGGATGTAAGTGAATTAGATTCAACTCTGATCATCAGTCCCTTGTGCTCTGGCCCAAGGGAAAAGGGAAGCGAGGGACTGTCATTTCTTCTCTCCCACAACAGTGGAGTTGAGAGTTGGACTTCCAAAACTAATTTTTAGCAAAACAGTAAAGGTCAAGTCAGAGTACTTTTTCCAAAACAGATTGTTAGAGGAAGAAGGTGTGTTGGATAGGTCAGGACCCAAAGTGCAAGTTTTTATCTTATTTACTATTTTTCCATGATTAAATTGTTTCATTCACCAATAAGTATGGGTTGGAATTCTTTGGAATAAAAATCAGGTTGAGATATGGAGTAAAGATGACTGCAATACCTGCTTCTAATAATCTCCAGCGTTTGAAGAAGTACGTTGGTATGTTTTTCTAAATCTGCCTTACCTTTTACCATGGCCACAAAACTAGGAATTCTGTTTAATTTGTAAAATACAGTATTTGGTAACTATATTTTACCAAACAGTGTTTTACCAAACAGTATTTACCTCTATTTTTTTTTTTTTAGAGAGAGATTTTATTTATTTATTTTTGTGAGAGAGAGAGAGCACAAGTGGCGGGGTGCGGGTGGAGGAGAGGGAGAGAGAGGAGCAGTTTCCCTGCTGAGGAGGGAGCCGGATGTGGGACTCAATCCCAGGACTCTGGGATCATGACCTGAGCCAAAGGCAGACGCTCAACCGACCGAGCCACCCAGGAGCCCCTGGAACTAGAACTAAGGCCTCTAGACCAGTAGAATGTAAGGTGACAAGAATAGGAAGCAGAAATTTTGCTACTGGATCCCTGGGTTACTTTTAGTGCTGCCACTCCAATTTTCGCCTCTTGATTCTTGAACCCATCAATCATGACTGTGGGAGACACAGCACAGTATACTGGCCGCCAGTTTAGAGCATAAACAGTCTCCTGGGGAACCTTGCGACAGCCCTGCAAGGTATTGCCACCTGCCCGGTTCTATAGCTGAGTCCCTATTCTATCAAGCCACCTGCTTTAGGATGTTGTTGTTGTTGTTGTTGTTCAATCAAGATTGAATTTATTTTGCCAGTAACTGAAATGAAACCAACTGTATTTATAAAAAATAAGGACTGATTTTAAGGCTTGTCCTCCCAGTAGGTGGAGCTATAATGCTAGTAGACTGGGACAAGCAATCTTGACTCTGTTTCCTCTTTCTAAATCTGAGTGCAGCAATGGAACCGCTCAAGCTTAGCCAAGAGATATCTTGCCCGATATTTGTTTGGTACATTGGTTCTCAGCCCTCGTTGTGAGTCAAACTTATTTAGGTTGGTTTTTTTTTAAGTTGTAAATACTTGGAGTACCCTAGGAAATGGGTATTTTTTTTTTTTTTAAAGTACTCCTGTGACTCTATTTTACAGCCAAGATTAACAAGCACTGGCCTGGTAGAGGAAAGAAAACACATTCAGAAGTATGAACACAGAGGAGCAGTAATATCGTAAAATAAAAGCCTTTCATAACAAGCATTCGGGAGTCTCAGCATGTGATCCACTAGCACAAAAGGGCAGACAATGGTTTTCATTTATAAAAACATGGTTCCTTTTGCCTAAGTTTTGGAAAGTAAGAAATTTTGGTTTTATATTTTAAAAATATCTTCCTCAGTCCTGAAAAAAATGTGTCTGAGTTTTTAAGAGCAACCGTGTATTACAGGCAATATGTTAGTGCGGACCTTCCACTGCCCCTTGCCTTTTCCAATGGATTGAAGTTTGCCAGAAGCAGCAAACGAACACAGTGATTTCTGGAAGCTCTTTTCAGTTGTCCCATAACAAGCACTTTTTACTTTCTATGGCAGCTAAAAGACAGATCTTTGCCACACAGAGAAAGGTGATATTACTATTATGTGCCTGGGATGCAGAAGGCAAGAGTGCAGGCGTTTGAGAGGTAGCCTCAATTTCCACCTTGACGTGTGGTTTTCATGGTCGTATAGGAAACACCCAAAATACCATTCCCACCATGACATTGCCAACAGAGCCTGACTTACTGTGGAGCTGATGAAACGTAAACTTCGGGGTCTCTCCCTTGCACGGTCCATGCTAAGGCCACATGAGGAGCCCTAGAAATGTGCAAAAAAAAAAAAAAGGCAAAATGTAAGATATTTTCACTGCAATTGATGAATACCACTGACTCTTACCACTCAAATGTCTCGTCTGTCACACTTCCCCTTCATATTGGGTGGTGTTGGAAGAGCCACAAGCATTTTGGGGATCTGGCTGAGAACGATTTGAGGGCAGTTAGTTTGGCTTAGTGGGATATATGTATGTGGTTTACAGGCATTTCCATGTATCGTAAGTTATTGGTAGCAAGTTCTTCTATGTTAGTAAGTAGCAGAGCCAGGATTCACACTTGGCTTTGTCTGACTCTATAATGCTTTTAACATTCCCATTAGACTGCCCTTCGTACGCTCAGTGATCCATCAGCAGACCTTTTTATGATTGCTTATCTTCAGGCTCCTTCCAGAAAATAATATTATTTCCCTACTCCTCTCTGGCTCTGAGACTTTTTTTTTTTTTTTTTTTTGCCTCTTTGCCCCTTCCTATCTTACCTGCACACTACACTCCGTCCAAACTGGGCTGCTCGCCTATGCTGGAATATAACTTTGCTCATTCTCTTTCTTTGTCTAATTTTTTTTTTTAAGATTTTATTTATTTATTCGACAGAGATAGAGACAGCCAGCGAGAGAGGGAACACAAGCAGGGGGAGTGGGAGAGGAAGAAGCAGGCTCATAGCGGAGGAGCCTGATGTGGGGCTCGATCCCATAACGCCGGGATCACGCCCTGAGCCGAAGGCAGACGCTTAACCGCTGTGCCACCCGGGCGCCCCCCTTGTCTAATTTTTATATTTCACTGGTTCCTGTTGATTTCTTGTTGATTTGCCATAAGACACATTGACAAAGAAAATACAAAACTTACATCTCGCTACAACGAGGATATCAGTGACACATTCATTAGTTAATGAGTACCAATTCAAAGAGTACAAATGATCATACACACAAAAAAACTTGAAATCTTACAGCTCATGTATGAAAGAAATATGAATGAGGTGTTCCCAGATTTGACAACAATCCTAAAAATTTACATGACATTTCTAATAAGTTATGAAGCTGAGAGAAAATTTTCTATTAGTCATGAAAAACAGTTTTTATTAATCATTCTAAAAGAAAAATTATCTTTCCATCCTTTGTATAAAAGATGCTTTTACAAAATTGACTTTATATGAAAAGGCAGTATGAATTGTTATCATGTTATTTTTAGATGTTGTGACAGTTATGCTATGTGTCAGCTTTGTAAATTTTGTAATTTGTTGTAATTTTTCTTTTAAATAAATATTCACTTCTGTAACTTAATATTTTACATATAATTATATATTCTTTTTCTTGTAAGCCTCAGGCCCCACAAAACTTAGAATTACACCAGAATGACAGTAAAGTATTAATTAATAAAATATGTGGTATCAAGTTAAATGAGTTTGTCCATTCACATCACAAACCCAAAATTTCAGTTGTTGGATACGTTATTAAAATTTAATATTGAATGCAAAGTTTGCCTGTTTGCCTATTGCTGTCTCTAGAGCTATGTATCCATATCCACTTTCTGTATCCTCTCTCTTTACACAAAAATACTATCCTGAACAGGCACCGTTAGAGGTGAGGTGTACAGTTGTATCCAGATACACAGACATCTTAAATAATTTTGAGTAACAAGTGGCTACAATCTTCTTGAAAAAGAAATCATCGTGAATATCAGTATTTGGTATATTAATTGTTCTCTAAAGGAAGATAAAATAAATGCCATAAAAATATATTGCCACTCTTACTACCCTCCCCTTACAACTGACTGATTCTTTGGATGGCTGTATACTAATAGTTAATATTATGAGGAAAATGGGAATACCTTACTTAAGGAAACAAAAAGAAGATAGGATTGGGTAATAAACAGGAGAAAAGATGAGTAGTTGAATATTGTATACATGGAGGAAAATCTGGAAAAAGTAGGCACATATAAAAATATATATACTTATATACATTTATTATAAATATATTGATATACATCATGTTTAACAAACAACTTACAAATAATATGAAAATACATGAATCTATTTTAAATTCTATAGAGCCAATTAATTCTCACAGAATGAATGTTTTCTTTGATTTTTGTCTAACTCTTGTTTCTGTAGCCAAACCAAGGAGGCACTTGATGAGTTGATGAGTAAGTAGAGTTTGGACATGACTGAAGTTTGATATTTTCATTTATGTTCATGAATAAGACAAAAATGAAATGATGAAGATATATGTTGGAATTTCACTTGTTCATCAGTTATGTAAGAAATTTCTTGGTTGAGTAAGATCATAGTTTTTGAATACAGGAAAAATATTTCCTCAACTTTTGGTGCTATTCACAATGGAACAACTACAAACACAACACATTTCTTTTTTTTTTTTTTTTAAGATTTTATTTATTTATTTGACAGAGAGAGAGACAGCCAGCGAGAGAGGGAACACAAGCAGGGGGAGTGGGAGAGGAAGGAGCCTGATGCGGGGCTCGATCCCATAATGCCGGGATCACGCCCTGAGCCGAAGGCAGACGCTTAACCGCTGTGCCACCCAGGCGCCCCAACACAACACATTTCTAAGTTTAGACACCATTATTAACATTTTCTCCATCATTTTCTTCTGTCTAGACAATCAACAAAACAATAAACCGAGATCCAGTTTGCATTTGCCAATTTCCACTGTGGAAATACTCCCACCATCGTCAATTTTAATCTCACTGTTGGGAAGAAATGCGCAATAGCACACCCTACATGGTGTTTCTACCATACAGATAGTATAGACGTAAGTAACCTCAAGAGCATAGATAACAGTAAAATATAATGAAATAATTAAGTAGTGATGAGCTTTCAGTACTTATTACCTCTATTTTTAATTTAATTGATTTAATGACATTTATATGATATAATTTTTAGTATCAACAGTTTGTAAAAATCTTGAAAATTTAACAATCAGCTCTCACAAGCCAGTATGAGCCAGCTACAGTATAGCAATGTGATTATTAAACAAATAAATGAGAAAATAGAAAAAAAGGAAATTTAATGTTAATGTATCTAATTAGTATATACTTTGAAAGTGTACTCTGTGCCATGCATTGGAGAAGAATTATAGAGAAGAATCAGCTCCTAATGTTTGCTGTAAATAAAGTCACTGTATCATATGAACCACAGAAACTTATGCAAGAAATAGGTCACATAATGAAAATTGTTATAATCCTACTGTATAAAGAGTGTTATGGGAATCTCTTGGACAGAGCAAGTTGCAAGAAATTCTGTAGAGTAACATTGGTTATACCTAATTGAAGAAGAATGGAAAGTGAAGGAAATAACATGGGTAAAGGGGACACAAAAGACCATGGTAAGTGTAGTGGGGTAAAGCTGGGCTAGTGAAGGAAAAATCCTCTGCACTCAGTGCATGAACTAGACTTCAAGGAAAATAAATTCAAGAAAAAATATTTTAAAGTTAATACAGGTTACTATAAATGTGAAATAAGAGGAATTTCCAACTTTGAAGTATTAGAAGGGAGAGTGATCTAAAGAAGAATATGATAGACCAGCAAGGATATCTGAAAAAAGAAAGGAGAAATTCACAGGAAGACAAAGATTCATGGTCAGTGTAAAAAGCAGCTAATTAAACAGAGAACCCCAACAGATGTCGGACTTTGAGCAATAAAGGTTTGGATTATTAAAGGAAAAATACATTTTCAGAATAAAAGGATTTTGTTTATTAGGAGTGTGAAAATATACTAAAACTCTGCCCCAGTTTGCCTTGTTAGCCTTATTTTCTGTGTCTTGGAGACCTTCCTATTGGATCAAATATAATATATCTTTACAACAGTTTCTTAAGCCTTTCCCCAAACATAATAAGAATGGACATGGAAAATTAAAATGTGAAGAACAGGTGTCAAACTGAGAGGAAGCAAGAAGGAGAGAGAGAGATGGTGATGGGCGGGAAGGAAGGAGGAAGGGAGAGAGGGGAAGGGAGAAAAGAAAAGAATCCTGCTATAAGAACACACTATCAAACAATTATCAAGAATTGATGACGATTTCACATCTCTAAAGTGAACTCAGGTTTTGGGATCTCCAACCTCAGTTTCAGAGTATCAGGTCCTCCTGAGGAGGAGCAGATCTGAGGTCTGGATGCAAGCATCTGATTCAGTTGATGAGATCAGTTTGAGACCCTAAGCTGTCCGCTCTCGTTTTTCTTGCTGCAGCCTCACATCTGGCCCACTCATGGTTGACATCTGTCAGGCAACCAAACTCATTTAGCAGTTTAGTCAGGAGACACGGGCACCAACGACTTACTTTAGCTGTCCTGCTTAAACACTGATTAACCATTTTGGCATAGATACCAAATTGTTATTCATGGTTCGGTGTCCTAAATGGCAACCTAGGAACTTTGAAAAAATGTAACTTCAAAAAACAGCTTACTCTTACAAAGTGCTTAGATCGAGAGAATAGCCAAACGTGCCTTCTCTATGATTTATAGTGCGCATATGAACTCTATGTGTTGAAGAGAATGATTCCGTATTAAAGAACATTTAAAGGACGCAAAAGTTACAGTAGTGACAGTGTTCTAACTAAGAAATCATCAGATCCAAATAATTAAAAATTAAGGCCCAAGGTAATCCATAGTCAACATGACAGAATAAGAACCAGAATCTAAATGGAGATTACTTCTAGCTTGACCTTCAGAAACTGAGGAGTCATCACATGGGATACAAGACTCACTTCTCTTCGGAGAATAAATTATATGGCCAAACTTTGATCCTATTTTTTTCCATTGATACATATTTGAAAAAGTGATTTTCATTTTCCTCCTAGCTTCACAATAATCTTTATTATTATTCCAACTTTGTTTATTTTGGTGTTTGTAAATTTCTTGTAACAAAGTTGAGAAGAGCTAAATTAATGAGTGGTAGCTTATTTCTAGAATATCTAAAGGCAGGAAATTCCTAAGCATTTGGGGCTCTTCCAGCCACTGGATTACTTTCAAAGAAGAGATGATGATATAACCTGCTAAATAGACATGTTTCAGGAGGTTAGAAAAGCTACTGTCAGATCCTGTCTAATAAAGCATTTCAAGAGGAGGATTGAGAAAAGATAGAAAGAAGCCAAGGCACAACCTTCTTATAGTCCAAGTAGTCCTGGAAAGGAAGGATCATCTTCAGGAAACTAGACAACAGGAAACACCAAACCAAGTGCAGATGCCTTCTGGGGCCAGTCAAGTCAATCCAAGTAAAGAGAGGGAAGTAACCCATTTCATCTGTTAGACATTGAAAGAAACAGGCTCCATATGACTTGGAGGGTTGGAATGGAGTCTTTCAATTACTAGTAGATGGAAGATAGGTCTTAAAGGCCTTTTTATTCTTAGAACCACCAAAACTTATATTACAAGTCCAAATTTTTTTCCCACGTCGTCAGAGGCCCTGGAACCTTGAAATCTGTGGTTCTGGATTCAGAACCGGAGAGTGACTTCAAGGAAGGCTAATTAAACACAAGGGAAGCATTTCTAGTTTCTCATTCTTCCCCTCAGCCCCCTCTTTTGATCCTGGCACAAAGAAGGTTCAAATCAAAACAATACATTGGTCAAATAGCCTATCAATAATAAGGCAGTATGCTTAAAAACATATCCAGGTTTTAAGCTAAAGTGTTCTAGAATGTGAAATCTGACGGGGGATACAAAGTTTGGGTCTAAAAGTAGTTAGGTAATGGGACCTGGAGCAATCCCCTGAGCAAACTGGTAGCTGCCCCAGCTTTTATCATATCCCACTGGAGTGTGGGTCAGATGGTGCCCTTAGCCCATTTTTTATCACAGATCTCTTCGAAAATATCACGAAAGCCTCTGCTCCCCAATCTACCACAATACACATATTCATTAACACACAAAATGGTGCGTACATTCTCCTTAAAGTTCAAAGGCCACAGCTCATGGAGTGCTAGAAACAATATTGGTGCTAAAAAAAAGTAAAAACAAACATAAAATCAAGAAATAACTCAGTTGAGACAGGAGTGTTAAACTCTTAATATCTTAAGAGCAAAAGCCATCCAGTGCCACCCTAGCTGCCCTCCAGAGGCCAAGGAGAAGTGGTAGTCATGGCAACACCTGCACTTGTGAGTATCTCAGCTGTCGGGGAAATATTTGATTTATATACCTGTCATTTCCCACAATGTCTGATGATGTGAAGTCCAGAACGCTAAGGAGGGGAAGGACTTGCAGCTCTCTCACCAGGAGAACCAACACAGAGTCTGCTGTCAGCTTATACAAGGCAAAGGGCCACAATAACCATCATCAATACAGTGCAAAGTGGGAAGGCTGAATCCCGAACTGGACGGTGGGATCCGTCCAGAACTCCCTTCCATTTTATTGGACATGAAAGGGTAAAGGAAAAGAAGAAACACTTCTGCCTTTTGGTCACCTCTGCTGGCAAGTCTGAAATTCCCTATTACCTGAGAAGGACAGCCAGCTGGCCAGGTCACACTGCTCTGGACGGTGTCCTCACTGCCTGACCCAACTTCTCCACTTAGGGCCTCATTTTCATTTAATTTGGAACACAAGATCAAGAATATTTTTGACCAAATGATAAAATATAAGTGGGCAGTTTGGTTTAGAAAATGTCAGTTCACATGAATATTTTACAGTTGTCTTTGTAAGTGGAGGAGAATTTTCCCTCAAAGGACATGGGGATTATAGAGAAGTGGGCAGGAAAGATTGAAAAAGCATTCACGAGAGCTCGCATTATTCCTTGTTTCTCTTTTAGCACAAACATTAGAACAGACAACTCATGTGTGCTGTGGGTGAAGTCCTAGACTTGGGGAATTATCTGTAATTTTAGATTTTTTTTTTCTGAGAGAAAAAAAGCATTTAAATTTCACTGTCTGGAACAATTCAAATCCTTCCCTAATACCTCCACAACAGCAAAGCACCTTTAAAGTCTGATGTATTTTCTGCTACAGTGTCAGGACATATTAGCTCAAAATTTAAATATAACAGCCGACACAGTGGTTCACACTTGCTCAGAATTATTCTAACCTACATTCAGCAAAAGTGGAAATTCCCTAGATATGTTAGTCATTACAGCATTTGAAGTAAATGAGCAAGAATTTTTGCATGTATAGTACTAATTATCTTTCACTAGCAAAGACCTTGACTAGTTTTCAAGTTTTATAATTGTACTTTCCATAGATAGAGTACTTTATGCTTTTCTTTAAAGTACTTTAGCATATGAATATATTCAGGATAAACTAAAAAGCATGTTAGGCAGTTATCATCCCATATTTCTGGTGGGTAAACAGAAACTTGAGGAAGATCTAAGACTACCGCTTGCTCAAGATTATTTAGAGAGACATTAGGTAGACATGAGTTATCTTGTCTTACTGACCAAGGGGGCTCTCTCCCTCTCTCTCTTTCCTGTTCTTTTCTTCTTACCACATTATATCTGTAGAGTTCTTAAGACCTGAAAGTATAGTACCAACAAAATAATTTGGTTTCTTCTCTCTGTACCCTGACCTATCCCTTTTATACTTAAAAATTGTCATCAGGAAAGATTCTTCCTAATTTCAAGCTCTAAGTTCCCTTGCTTCCCCTGTGAAAAAAACATCACAGCTCGACTAGCTTTGACTGGTGATGATGCCTACAGCGACATCATACTAGTTGTAAAGCACAGATCTCCAACATAAACGAGTTAATGCTTTGGATTTCACCGACCGTAATAAAATTGCCAAGTTTCTAAGACAGAAATCAGAATTTACCATTTTTACTTTTTTTGATAAACAAGGGAGTGTCTTGGCCACCAACATCTTCCCCTTGAATCATAGCCCTAAATTGCCTGATACCACTTTTTTTCTTATAGTCTATTCTTCAGAAAGTGAAGATTTTTAAAACCATAATCTTTTAAAAACTTAATTTGTGTCATTTCCTAACTTAAAACCATCCAAATGGCGTTTCCATTACACTTACAGGAATGTCTGAATCTTTACCTCCCAGGGTCCTAAATGATAGGTACGTGTGTTGATTAAGCATTCCTGCAGTAATGCTACATTAAAAACAACCACAAAACTCAAGGACTTCAATAATTTGTTCTCACAGATCTGTGAGTTGGCTAGTGGATTTGCTTTATTCAGGCACTTCTGAAGCAGAACTGTTCAGGGTGAAGCAATTTGGAAGGTTCCACCTTCCTCTCTCATCCTTCTCCTGGGACCAGTGAATTAGCTGCAGTAGAAATGGAAATGTGCCAAGCCTCTTAAATCCTCTGCTCAGAACTGCCATCCTGTTGTCTCTGCTCACTTGCCATTAGCCAAAGAAAATCATCTAATTTCTTTGAATAATCCCAAGATTAAGGAGCAAAAGATGTATTTTAACCTTGATGAGACAGTGAGAGGTAAAGAATCAGGGCCAGTCATTCAATACATCACATATTTTAACCTCATCATCTAATACTTTCTCCTATTTTAATCCCTCTATCCAGACTGGGATTTTTGTTTCTCCTCAAGGGAATGAGGCTCATCCCAACCTCAGGGCCCTGGATTTTACCTTTCTCTCCCTCCGAAATGGGTTTCTCCTAGATATTCCATGGTTCATTCTCTCATTGCATCTAGATACCTCTTAAATGCCAACCCCTTAGGAAGTCCTTCCCTGATTGCCATGTCTCTAATAGTTGCCACACCTACCACCCATATACACACCCCTTATTTTCTATCCTTTTATCTTGCTTTCATTTTCTTTAGAGGAATTACCCAAAGCATTATAAAAAAAAAAAAAAAGTGTGTTTCTGGGTCTGTCTCCATCACTCTATTGCAAGTTCCTTGAGGGATCTTTAAAAAAGTCTGCCTTGCTCACCACCATTCTCCCAGCATGTAGGATCCTGCTTGGTACATAGAAAGTCATTTATGAGTATTAGTTGAATGAATAAATGAAAGTCATTGCTATTAGAGTTGGAAATTCAACTATTCATCACTGGGTGCGATCCTGAGCCTAAGAATCAGAAGTCCCTTCATAGATCTTCCTTTCCAGGAAGGTGCAGATACACTCCAGGCTCCATGAAGAATTCTATTTCCCATGAATCCTTTGTTATGTATTTGGCCATAGAATGAGGGAATGTGCATTTTTAATTAAGGAACCATAAATGCATGCACACAGGGCAACATCAGGACATTCTGCTTACACGGAAGCAGAAAACCTCTCAGTCCTGCCAATAAAGAAGGCCCTTCGTCTGGCTGCTAATTCTCCAGGCAGGGTAGTGCTGTCTTACATTTTCTCTTAGCTGAAGGAATTAAGAGAAAAAAAACAATATGTGAATTTTACCTGGACCCAGCAAAGGTCTGAAACATCACAGTTCAGGGAACGATGCCAGCTCGAGGGAGGCATTTTTGGACTCCAAGAAACTATGTGGGCCTTCAGCATCTCCAGATCACACTGATAGGCCTCGCAAGACTAAGTTTGGCTTCAAGGAGGCCATTAATGAAGTTCAGATTGAACCTGTGCAGTTTTCATTTTAAAATGTTTCCTTAAGATTTTACAGAGAGCTTAATTCTTATGACATTTTTGGAAATGGGAGCCAGGCTTTTGTTTGCAAACGTAGTGCAATGTCTGCAGTAATGATGATGCCAGTGGCCGTAGTAATAATAGGGGCAACTGGAAGGCAAAAGGATATGAAACTGCACGCTCCACCAGGTTAATTAACGTGTTTCTTTATAAGTGTGAAGGACTGCTAAAACACAATAATGATCAACTCTCTTGGAATCCGCTGCATATTCTCTGTGGGTTCCCCCCCTCTTTGGGGACGGAAAGGAGAAGACAGAATGAGGCTGAAACTTTCCACCACTGTTTCTTCTTCTGATTCAGCATAGCTTTTACAAAAGCCCAGGTTCCAATAAAAATACCCACGCCAGTATATTCTTCAAGGAAAAAGAATGTCCTGCTCTGTCTTCATGATCACACTTGCATGTGGGGAAAATCCAGCAGAACACATAGGTGCCAAAACATTAGTAGAAAGAAATTGCCCTTCCCTTCCTTCCCTACCTCTTGTTTTTCTGAAATATTCTTCATTCATTGGAAGGGACAGATATGAAATAGGGCCATGAACATATGCCTTTGACCTCAAATTTTCTGTATTTTTGGTTTTAAGCAGAATTTGAATATTCAGGTCTGTGTAAATATAATAGATTTCCTGGTTGGATGGAAGTGGGGTGGGGTGGGGGTACTTGGAGGTTAGTACTGAAAAAGAGTAAATGCCAAAAACTCATGAAAAATCTTGGACATCGAACCACTCTCACAAAATAACGTAGCATGGAGTTACATGTAAATGAGTCAGGATTTAAAAATCAAGAGGGAATATGTTCTGAATACACTGTGTTTTGGGTTCTACTAAATCCAAAACAATTTTTAAATATTTTGGAAAAAATACTTTTGGGATGAGTTTGCTAACTCTAATACCTGGCCATAGTGTTGTTCTTGCTGAGGTTTATTGGGAAGAGGGAAAAGTAAACTCTGTTTTTCAAACTGTAGGTAGACTTCAGTGAAAAAACAAAACAGAAACAATATAATGACAAAATAGACATATAGATCAATACAACAGAATGGAGATTCCAGAAATAAACACATGATTATATGGTCAATTAATCAATATGGGAAAAATTCTCTTCAACGAATGGTGTTGGGAAAACAGGACTGCTACATGCACAAGAATGAACCTGGACTGCTTTCTTACACCATACACAAAAATAACCTCAAAATGAACTAAAGACCTAAATGTGAGACCTACAATCATAAAATTCCTAGAAGAAAACAAGGCAGTAATCTCTTTGACATTAGCTATAAGAACATCTTTCTAGATATAACTCCTTTGGCAAGGGAAACAAAAGCAAAATTAAACTACTGGTACTACATCAAAATAAAAAGCTTTTGCACAGCAAAGGAAACCATCAACAAAACAAAAAGACAGCTCCCTGAATAGGAAAAGATATTTGTAATTGATATATCCAATAGGGGATTACTAGCCAAAATACATAAAGAACTTATACAATTCAACACACACACACACAAATAATCTGATTTATTTATTTATTTTTAGTGGATATAGAATTTTTTTATAATAATTCTTTATTATGTTGTGTTAGTCACCATACAGTACATCCTTAGTTTTTGATGTAATGTTCCATGATTCATTGTTTGTGTATAACACCCAGTGCTCCATGCAATACGTGCCCTCCTTAATATCCATCACTGGGCTAGCCCATCCTCCCACCCCCCTCCCCTCTGAAGCCCTCAGTTTGTTTCCCAGAGTCCATAGTCTCTCGTGGTTCTGATTTAAAAATGGGCAGAAGACATGAACAGACATTTCTCCAAAGAAGACATACAGATGGCCGACAGTCACATGAAAAGATGCTCAGCATCACTTACCGTCAGGGAAATGCAAATTAAAACCACAATGAGGTCACCTTACACCTGTCAAAATGGCTGAAATCAAAAACATAAGAAATAAGTGTTGGCAAGGATGTGAAGAAAAAGAACCCTTGTGCACTGCTGGTCCTCAAAAAATTAAAAATAGAATAACTATATGATCCAGTATTTCCACTACCGGGTATTTATGCAATGAAAATGAAAACACTAGTTCAAAAAGATAAGTGCACCCCTATGTTTATTGCAGCATTATTTACAATAACCAGGATATGGAAGCAACCCATGTCTATTGATAGATGAATGGATAAAGAAGATGTGGTATATACACACAATAGAATATTACTCAGCCATAAAAAAGATTGAAACCTTGCCATTTGCAACAACATGGATCTAGAAGGTAAAATCCTAAGTAAAATAAGTCAGAGAAAGACAAATACCATATGATTTCATTCATATGTGAAATTTAAGAAACAAAACAAATGAATAAACAAAGGAAAAGAGACAAACACAAAACCCCAGTTTGAATATAGAGAATAAACTGGTGGTTGCCAGTGGGGAGGTAGGTGGGGGGAAAGGGTGAGTTAGGTAGTGGAGATTGAGAATATGCTTATCATAATGAGCACTGAGTAACACGTAGAATTGTTGAATCATGATATTGTATACTTCAAACTAATATCACACTGTACGTTAATTATACTGGAATTTTAATTAATTGATTAACTAATTTTAAAAAGAAGAAACACTAGCATGGGCTAGAAATAACCCTAATAATCCAAAGAACTAAATTATTGTTTGAATCATATAAAAAAAGAAACATGAATATTGTCCCTTTACATAACATAAAATGAGTTCTTTGACTCACTCATATTTGTATTCCCAGCATTCAGCACCCACATGAAAAGAATGAATAAAATATTGAATGCATTAGTGAGCAAGTGAATGGTTCAATGAAGCCTACAAGAGTATGACCCAAAATAATTTTGCATAAAGCATGCCTCTGCTTCACAATTATGCATCACGATATTCGGCTAGTAACATCCCTTGGTATGTGCAAGAATTCTTACATAAAAGAAACAGAACCTATAAATTATCATCAGAAATTAGGTTTAGACCACGTGCTTTGAAAAGGGCTTCAGACCAAACATCCCCAGGCTGGATTCCTAGACCCCTTCCTATCAGCCCTTAGTTTTTCTTATCTATTCAACAGAGTTGTAAGAAATCAACCACCATGCAATATATAAATTCTTGCATTTTTTTACTAATCATCATTAGTATCACATGCAGTTTAAACCATAAAGCACTGATTATCTGTTGCTGCTACTCTTCAACATTTAACCTTTGTACTAGCCAGTCAGCCTCCTTAATAGTCTATAAAATTATCACATTCCTGAGTAAAGATCCAGAAAGATCAATGATATGTACTTTCAGTAAATTCTCTTTCTCCCACAAGTTCAAAATACTTGTCTCTTGCAGAGCTCTGTCCGAGCGCTCTGAACTCCCACAGCTCTGTAGACGGGGGCCCATCACTCAGTGCTATGTAATACCATCCATTGCTCACTATCACTTGTATCAGTCTTTTCTCTTCCATTAATTATAATTTTCTTCAGGGCAGAGTCTTGTCCCTGGAGCTTCTCTTGCATCTTTCAGAGCACATAGGCAAAGCAGGTACTTGACGAATACTTGATGATTAAGAAATACGCAGTTAAACCAAGAATCACCAAAAGATAGGAGAGGGCTGTCAATGGGTGACAGATTGCACAAAACTTTGAAAAATGAAAAGCAGGTGGAAGAGTGGTAACTGAAGCAGCACTTCAGAGGAGAGCTTAGCTTGGATAAATGATTGGAAAAAGGGCTCAGAAGAAAGGATGCAACATATCTTGCAGAACTGTAGACAGAAAACTAGTGCTAGGAGTGGCAAGGAGACGACGGGCTACAAATTTGGGATTAGTTGAAGGTCTGCATACAGTTGTCCCAACCCCATGTCCACACCAACACACTGCACTTCTTATGGAATAGGAGAAAGAGGAGTCGGGAATCGAATTCTTAGACGAGAGGATGAAGGCTTTTTCTAAAGAAAATGAAGAATCCCAGAGAACAAATGTCTGGTATTTTGACATTTTGTGAGTCCTCTGGCTCTCTGATCACTAAAAGGGCCGCCAACTGAAAATGGAATCAAACACAGAGGTCACAGCCAGATTTTTAATGGGCAATTGAACATCACCATGCTTTAAAAAAAAAAATAATAATAAGGCCACAATGTGAAAGACAAACAAGATAAACAAGGGGGAAAAAATCCCAGAAGAGAAAGAAAAAACTGAGATCAGAGAATAATAGTAACAACAACAAAAATGATAATCCTCCAATGTGTATACCAAACAGATTGATTGCCATTAATCATGCCGCTGCAAAAAAGCAATGAAAGAAAACAAAGAGTTCTTGGAAACTAAATATTTGAAAATCAGCAGAACGTTTAGAAAATAAAATTAAAGACATTTCTCAAAAATAGAAAAAAACAACCACCAAAAGCTGAAAACTTTTTTTTTTCTTTTTAAAGCAAGAGACATAAAAGACAAATCTAGGAGATCTCACATCTGGTTGATGCTAGGAATTTCAGAAAAGGAAAAGAAAAAAGAAAACAAAAGCTTTTGCTAGAGCTAAAGAATCATAAAAGCCCACATTGAAAGGGCAAAGAGAACATCTAGAAATACGATTTTTAAAAATACTGACAGAAAGCACATCGTTATGAAATTTTAGAATTCTGGAGGTAAAAAGAAGATCTTAAAATCTTCCAGGGAGCAAAAGGAACTGCAAAGAAATGAAAACCTGAATATCCGCAGACTTCTCATCTGCTAACACTGGCTGCTCTGTGGCAATGGGTATTTCTTCACAATTCCAAGGAAAAACTGCAGCTTGCTCTTTCAATTTGGAGCTTTGTGGTTCTTTATTTCTTTTTACAGCATCCTGCCCCAAGTTCCTTTGGCTCTTTCCTAGAACACCTGTTAGTCAAATGTTAGATAGCCCTAGTTTGTCTCTTAAGTTTTTCTTACATTTTAGAGCTCTTTGCCTGTTTCTGTATCCTAAAAAACTATCAAGTGTAAGTGTGGATTGATTAAAACATATTCAGGCCTGCGTGGCTGCATATACTAGCATTTGGTGCACCCCTCTAGAAAGTACTTAAGGAGGCAGTAATCTTTACACCAAGGAGTACACCAAGGAAAAGGTTTGTGACCTAAGACACAGTGGGTCTTTTCAGGGTCATACACAGAGGAACACCCAAACACTGTGGCTATGGCCTATAGACACTGGCCCAGAGTACAATACAAGAATACTGGGGTTCATTTTTTTGTTTTAACAGCAAAATGGCTCTGATGAAGCTCTGTTAGGAAACATAATCATTTTGATAAGAAAGTCCTCTAACAAAATGTGAAACGATTAGCAACTTTAGGGGACAAAATTTTACCAGAAAAGAAATGTAATCCAAGGTTAATACTTGACACTATAGGAATCAATTATTTCTTCTTTCTAATGCAAATATTGTTAAGTGATGTACCTAAAATTAAGATACATGATTGTTTTGCAAGGATCAGTGTAAAGCTGGAAGGAGGCATAAGAAATTAAGTTCTCAATGTCCTAACAGGAAGCAGAGAATGCAATATGGATAGATGTATTATTTAGCAACACAGAGGGGACTGCAACAGAATAGTTTAAAATGGTTGCCTGGATAGCAACTGTATTGAGGGTGGGAAAGAGTAAACAATAGAGGTGTTTCCCCTTTGTTTTAATTCCTTTGGGTTCTATTTTACTTTTTAATGGGTGTGTGTCTTTTTATAAATATTTAAATTATGTTTAAACAAATCGAAAGCATGAGATAGAGACATGTTACAGTTATAATTACCTTCCACTTGATGATCAAGTTCAAAGTAAATGAAGACCACAACACCCAACACTGAGAGAGAATCCATTCCTTGGAGCTACCTGTCATGTTTATGGCTCTTCTTAGAGCATGCTACATTGTGAATGTTTGTGTCCTCTCAAAATTTATGTGTTAAAATTCCAATGCCAAAGATGATGGTATAAGGAGGTGGGGCCTTTCAGAAGGGCTGTGGGGGTGGAGCACTCATGAATGGGATTTGTGCTTTATAAAAGAGACTCTAGAGAGATCCCTAGCTCCTTCCACCATGTGAGAACATAGTGAGAATGTGCCGGCTTGAACCAGGAAGAGAGTCCGCAGTCTAGAACGCAACCATGCCAGTCCTTGATCTTGGACTTCTCAGCCTTTAGAACTATGAGAGGTCAATTTCTGTTGTTTATCAGTCGTGCCGTCTGTGTTACTTTGTTATAGGAACCCAAGTGGACTACGAGCAATTTGCTATTGAAGAAGGAAAAGGAACTTTGTTTACTTTGATAAACATTATGAAGGCAGTATTGGTTTTTGACTTTAATCTTCTGCCTCTGATGACATTCAGTACAGCATGGATGAAAGAAAACTAATAACTAAAAAATCAGAATTTCAGAGTCACAATGCCTAATGTTTCTGAGTGCTACTAGTGAAGGGTCTCTTGTGTGAACCTGGTAATTACTTGAATATGAGAGGGTCCAGTGTTGGTCTCCTGGAAAATAGCTCATTAACCTCTTCATTATTGAACATGATGACTGAGCTCAATAAATATTTACTGAATTGAGTTGAATGTGAAGAAATGTCCTTGCAATATCTTATCCTACAATATAAAGCAAGCAGTAGCAAGAAAAGTAGAAAATCTCTACTTTAATACTTGATGATTCCCCCCTCATTTAATCTTATTTCTTTGAGTCCTAAACATTCTTTTTTTTCTTTCTTTTTTAGAGAGAGAAAGAGAGAGCACATGCACACATGAGTAGGGGGTCGGGAGGGCAAAGGGAAAGGGAGAGAGAGAGAATCTTAAGTGGGCTCCACGCCCAGGGAGGAGCCCGACACATGGCTCAATCTCATTATCCCAAGATCATGACCTGAGCTGATATCAAGAATTGGACACTTAACTGACTGAGCCACCCAAGCGCCCAGAGTCCTAAACATTCTTAACTTGCCAAGTATGTATCTATTGTAAATTTTAAATGCCTTTCCTTTCGAAGCAAGCAAAAACATATTATTGGGATTTGCTTTTAGTTTTGGAAATTTATTTCTCTCTATGGCAACAAATTACAATTTTTTACCTGAAAAAAAATCTCCATGTCTGTTTTCTATTAAGTATGTATGTCCACAATGCAAAATTTAATAGAGCAAATCTCAAAAATGTGCTTATAAAACACTGCTTAATATATTGGCTGCCTCTATGATGGAGGACCCACTAAAGAATGTATTTAAATATCTCTAAAATACTTTCTTGTTTATTTTACATGTGGTTCAAATAATTAAAAAAATAGAAAATAATAAATATTTTTAAAGTTTCACATAACCTTAGTATCTATTCTAGATAATATTCTTGATGCTTTGTTGCCAGATATTTCTGTGTAATAAACATTTGGAATATATATATTTGAATAAGATCCATAAATAAAATATGAGTTTCACAAAACTGATTCATATCCTTCTTTATCCTTCCTTTTTGTGAGCAAAGGTGTCATACAAATAATTTGTAACTAATATAAGCATATCAGAATAAACCTCCTTGTGCCTACATATTTGAGTATATGTGTCGTTTTATCCTTAGGATAAACTGCCTAGAACTGAATTTGTTGGGTCAAATATTGCACATTTTGAAGATTTTCCCTCTGGAAAATTTGTCCTAGTTTACATCCCACCAGTAATTATAAAAATGCCCTTTCATTCACATATTTTACAATGCTGGATATCATTATCCTTTTTAATCACTGCCACTATGTTGGATAAAAATATGTAACTTGCATTTCTTTGATTATTACTGAGTTTGAACTTTATTTTTAGTGTTTATAGGATTTCGTTTGTGAATTGTCTGTTCGTGTTCATTGTTATATTATTATTAGGGTGTGAAAAGCTTTCAAGAAAGTTCCAACTTTCTTATTATGAATAACATTTCAGTTTCTTACAATTCTGGATTTTAAACTAAGTTTTGGCAAATTAGTACAAACATTCATAAGCAGAAGATTCACTAATGTCTTGCATTCACAAGGCTTGCCAATGACAAGCTGTTTCTAGTCTTGTAGTAATAGTATGAAACTATGCCGAAATGTTTTTGTTTAACATAGAAACAGAGCAGGGAGACAGATCTGTTGAAGATTATGATCATGACTTAAATTGCTATCTCTTTATGATAATGTTCTTTTGAAGGGCTTATAATTTTAAAATAGATAATCTCAGCTGCTTTAAAAATCGTTTTCCCCCATTTTTTATTCAAACATTAACCGTATTTTCCCCAAACAAATCCATAACTTTTTCACGTGTTTTAAACTACTCTCAAATAACAAGGATTCAACTTCGGTAGCAAATACTAAAACATAGAGTGGTTTTTTAATGGCCACTCTCCTAGAGGTAACTTTTTCCTCTCTTCTCATCTTATCCTTCCCTCCCTCTCTCCTTCCTTTCCCTCTTCTCACTGTATTTCCTCTTTAGTTTACCTAAATGGTTTTGATTCACTATGATAACAAGAAAAGCACACTGACTTAAAAATACAAGACAGCATTGTAGGGGGTTTCATGGTGTCCCTTCAAAAGATGTGTCCAGGTCAAATCAAATCCCTGGAAACTGTAAATCTTACTTCATTTTTAAGAAATAGTCTTTACAGATGTAATTAAGTTAAAGATCTTGAGATGAAGATATCGTCCTGAATTATCTGGGCCCTAAATCCAATGAGCAGTGTCCTTATAAGAAGCATACAGAGGAGAGGCTCACAGACAGAAGAGCAGCAGACAGTGTGACCACTGAGGCATAGACTGGAGTAATGCAGCCAAGGAACACCAAGGAATGCAAAGAGTCACCAGAGGTTGGAAAATGCAAAAAACTGGATCTTTTCTAGGGCCTACGGAGAGACTGTAGCCCTTGAGTTCAGACTTCTGGCTTCCAGAACTGTGACAGAATAAATTTCTGTTTTAAGTGACCCAATTTGTGGCAATTTGTTATGGCTACCACAGAAAACTCACACAAGCACTAACACTCACCAATTAAAATGGGATCTTCCTAAATTCTGGAAAAATAGATAAATAATCCTATACTTTGGCAAACTCTCTCTGGACAATGGGTAGTATCCAATGTAGTGTTAAGAGTATAGACTCTGGGAGTGCCTAGGTGGCTCAGTTGGTTAAATGTCTAACTGTTGATTTCAGCTCAGGTCATGATCTCAGGGTCCTGGAATCAAGCCCCACATCAGAGTCCCCACCCAACAGGGAGTCTGCTTGTCTCCCTCTCCCTCTGACCCTCCCTCAACTCTCTCAAATAAATAAATAAGTATTTTTAAAAAAAGAGTATTGATTCTGCAGACCCGCTACCTACATCTAAACAGGGTGACTTAGAACAGTCTTATAAATCTCTCTGAGAGTGGGTTTTTTTCTTCTACAAAAAGGAAATGATATCAGTGCCTATCTCAAAGGGATTGTTATAAAGATTAAATATGTTAATATATTTAGATTGCTTAGATATTCCTAATAACTAAGCACATAGATGTAGGTAAGTAAATCCTATCTGTAATAGGCATTTTTTAATACTAGTGAACAATTCCATATAAACCTGTATGGGTTTGCTAACTCTGCTGTAACAAAGTACCACAAATTGTATGGTTTTAAGAACAGAAATTTATTGTCTCACAGTTTGGGAGCCAAAAGGCCTGAAACCAAGTCTTAAGTCAGTGGTGTACATTCCATCTGAGAGCTGTGAGGGAAAGGTCTTGTTCTGGTCTCTCTCCTTGGCTCATAGATGGCCTTCTTCTCCCTATGTCTCTTCATATGGTCTTTTCTCTATGTGTGTCTGTCTGTATCAAATTTCCCCTTTTAGTAAGAACACCAATCCTATTGGATTAGGGCCCATCCTAAAGACCTCATTTTAATTTGATTATCTCTGTAAAAGCTTAAGTACCACACAATTCAGAGATATGTTGGCAACTGGACATGCACAGAGTTAAGTGTCTCCAGTGGTGTATCAACTTGATACCATGTCATTAAAAATTAGTTGAAGGGACTTCCAATTTCCAATTCCACATGTAAGGAGCTTAGAAGTCCCTACTCCATCCTAACAACAAGTCAAATGTTGAACAGACAAAAATCAATAACTCTTCTTGGTTCCATAGGAGTAGGGAGGACATAGTACTAACTGCTGCCCACAAGACTGGAGAGACAGACAGGCAAGTACAGGGAGTAGTACCTTACCTGAATAGACTCACAATCAGGAACCACCATGGAAAACAGTGAAGGAATAGGAAAGCCTGAACTATAATTGATGAATTGTTAGAGGCTCAGTGCAGACGACTCTGAGAGTTAAAGACTCCAGGAAGAACCAGTTATATTGTGAGATTTGTCTTCAAGAGTTTTGCCAGTTTCCCATAGCAAATATTTCAGAAAAATCATCTCGGGCTTCTGGCAAGTGGAGGATGGGAGTGGAGGGAGGGGAGAGAATGACTTTGAAATATGCCAGAACACTCTGTTCCTATAATCAAGGCCTGACCTCAGGAGCAAGTAGTTAACCAGAACCTAACCTGCTCAGGTATTATCAAAGTCTAACAGATATGAAGAAGAGAAATACCCAACTCTAGCCCACTTCATATGGGAAGGAAAAACTTAAAACACATGCGAAATTTACAGACCAGAGGCATAGACACACTAAAAAGCTGAGACCTAATTGTAGAATATACAACACTTCTCCTCCCCCTATATCTCACCACCACATTACTAACATTCTATTTAAAGCAGTTTCTTTTACCCGTACATCATGTCCAGCTGTCAAGAAAAAATCACAAGGCATACCAAAAGGCAAGATTTGAAGAGACAAAGTAAGCATCAGAACCAGACATGGCAAGGATTTTGGAATTATCAGACTGGCAATTTAAAGCAACTATAATTAATATGCTAAGGGCTCTAATGGATAAAGTAGACAGCATGTAGGAACAGATGGGCAATGTAAACAGAAGGATGCAAATCCTAAGAAAGAACGATAAAGAAATGCTAGAGATAAAAAACACTATATCAGAAAAGGATGCTTTTAATGGGCTCATTAGTAGACTGGACACAGCTGAGGGAAAAAAAAAATCTTTGCATTGGAGAATATATAAATAGAATCGCTAACAAGCAAAGAGAACAACAACTGAAAAAAAATTCATAATATCTAAAGATTATGGGAAAACTATGAAAGGTTTAACGTATGTATAAAGGGAATACCAGAAAGAGAAGAAAGATAGACAGGAACACAAGAAATATTTGCAACAATAATGACAGAGAATTTCCCCCGAATTAATGTCAGACACCAAACAACCAATCCAGGAAGCTCAGAGAACACTAAGCTAGATAAACATAAAAATACATACATACATACAAACTAACTTAGGTATATCATTTCCAAATTACAGGAAATCAAAAATAAAGAAAAAATATTGAAAGAAGCCAAAGGGGGGGAAACACATTTTACCTATAGAGGAACAAAGATAAGAATTATAACCACCTTCTCAAAAACTATGCAAGCAAGAATAGTGGAGTGCTGTATTTGAACTGTTGAGAGAAAAAACCCACCAACCTAGAATTCTATATCCTCCAAAATTATCCTTTAGAAGTGAAGGAAAAGTAAAGACAAGCCAAGTTTAAAGAAATTTGTTGCCAGTAGGCCTGCCTTACAATAAATAGTAAAAGGAGTTCTTTAGGTGGAAGAAAAATAATATAGGTCAGAAACCCAAATCTACATAAAGAATTAATAATATTCCAAAAAAGAAAACACCAGGCCAAGATTTAAGGAAGAAGTTATATCAATTTCCTATAGTCTCTTTCAGAGGATAGAAGCAGACGGAATACTTCCTAATTCATCCCATAAGACCAGAATTGCCCTAAAATCAAAACCAGATGTTACAAGATATTATGAGACAAACAAACTACAGATCAATATCCCTCATGAACAAGGATATGAAAGTCCTCAACAAAATATTAGCAAATTAAATTCAAGAAAAATATAAAAAAGAATATACATAATGACCACTATGGTTGAACATTCAAAAATCTATTAATATAATCTATCATATTGACAGATGAAAAAAGAAAAATCAGGGGCACCTGGGTGTCTTAGTCAGTTAAGCCTCTGCCTTCAGCTCAGGTCATGATCCCAGGACTCTGGGATCAATCCCTGCATCAGTCTCCCTACTCGGTGGGGAGTCTGCTTCTTCCTCTGTTGCTCCCCCCACTTGTGTGCTCACTTGCTTGCTCTTTCTCTCTCTCAAATAAATAAATAAAATCTTTTTTAAAAATCACATGCTCACAACAAATGATACAGAAAATGCATTTGACAAAAATCCATCACCCGTTAATAACAAAAACTCTCAGTAAACTAGGAAAAGAGGGGAACGTTCTCAACTTTCTAAAGACTATGAAAAACATACAGCTAACATACTTAATAATGAGAAACTCAAAGCTTTCCTGCTAAGATCAGGTACAAGACAAGGATATTCTCTCTCACCACTCCTTTTCAACATTGTACTGGATGGCCTTGCAAACACAGTGAGGTGAGTAAAGGAAATAAAAGGTATACAGTTTGGGAAGGATTACTTAAAACTGTCTTTGTTCATAGATGACATGATTATCTACATATAAAATCAGAAAGAATTCACCAAAAAACCCCTCCTGAAACTAGTAAGTAATTATAGCAAGGTTGCAGAATACAAGGTTAATATATAAAAGTTGGTTGCTTTCCTATATGCCAACAGTGGAAAGTAGAATTGGAAATTAGAAACATAATACCATTTATATTAGTGCCCCCTAAAAGAAATAGGAACAAATCTAACAAAATATATGCAAGACCTAAATAAAGAACACTACAAAACTGATAATCAAAGAAATAAGTGGAGATGTTTTCCATGTTCATGGATAGGAGGACTCAATGTTTTCAAGATGTCAGTTCTTCCCAACCTGATCTACAGATTTAATGAAATTCCAATAAAAATCCCAGCAAGTTATTTTATGAATTCAATAAGCTGATTCTAAAGTTTATATGGAGAGGCAAAAGACCTAGAATAGCCAACACAGTATTGAGACAGAGCAAAGTTAGAGGATTGAAACCACCCAACTTCAACACTTACTATATGGCTACAGTAATGAAAACTGTGGTATTGGTGAAGAATAGACAAATACATCAATGGAACAAACTAGAAAGCCCAGAAATAGAATCCCACAAATATTGTCAGCTGGTCTTCGACGAAGGAGTAAAAGCAATACAGTGGAGCAAAAATGCTCTTTAACAAATGGTGCCAAAACAACTGGACATCCACCTGCAAAGAAACGAGCCTAAATGCAAACCCTACACCCTTCACAAACAATAACTCAAAATGGACCATACACATAACTGCAAAATGCAAACCTATAACATTCCTAGAAGATAACGTAGAAGAAAACCTAAATTTTCTCAGCTATAATGATGCGTTTTTAGCTACAACACCAAAGATACGATCCATGAAAGAAATAAATTATAAGCTATACTTCACTTAAAAACTGCTCTGCAAAAAATAATGCCAAAAGAATGAGAAGACAAGCCACAGACTGAGAGAAAATATTTGCAAAGACGCAACTGATAAAACACTGTTATCTACAAGACACAAAGAACTCTTAAAGCACAATAATAATAAACAACCTGATTTAAAAAAAATGGGCCAAACCGTAACAGACATCTAACCAAAGAAGACATACAGAGGACAAATAAACATGAAAGGGAAAGATGCCCCACCTCGTATGTCATCTAGGAAATGCAAAAGAGAACAATGACTTACCACTGTGCACCTACTAAAATGGCCAAAATCCGGAACTCTGACAACATTAAATGCTGACAGGAATGCAGAGTGACAGGAAGTGTCATTCATTGCTGGTAGGAGTGCAAAATCGCTCTCTGTCACTTTGGAAGACAGTTTGGTGGTTTATTACAAAACTAAACATACTAGTACCATACAATCCAGCAATGGTGCTTCTCGGAATTCACCCAAAGGAGTTAAAAACTTGTATCTACGCAAAGATCTGCACATGAGCGCTTATGGCAGCTTTATTCACAATTGCCAAGGTTGGAAACAAACAAGATGTGCTTTAAGTAAGTGAATGGATAAGTAAACTATGGTAGATCCAGACAATGGAATGTTACTCAGTACTAGAAAGAAATGAGCTACAAAGCCATAGAGAAACTTTAAACTCATATTACTAAGTGAAAGAAGCCAATCTGAGAAGGTGACATATTGTATGATTCTGACTATATGACATTCTGGAAAGACAAAACTATGGATACAGTTTTAAAAATCAGTAATTACCAGGGATAGGGGATGAGAAAGAGAAATGAAGAGGTAGAGCACAAGGGATTTTTAGGGCAGTAACAATATTTTGTATGATAGTATAATGATGGATATATGTCCTTATACATCTGTTCAAACTCGCTGAATGTATAACACCAAGAATGAACCCTTAGGTAAATTATGACTTTGGGTAATTATGATGTGTCCATGTAAGTTCGTCCTTGGTAAAAACGTACCACTCTGGTAAGGGATGTTGTTAATGGAAGAGGCTATGCATATGTAGGAAGGGGGTAGACAAGCAATCTCTGTACCTCCCTTTGAATTTTATCATAAACCTAAAACTGCTTTAAAAAATAAAGTTAAAAAAAAAAAGAAATGAAAAAAATGTCAGACAAAAAAAAGTAGTTGAAGGGCCTTGGGAGTTTTATCCTGGAGAAGATACTATGAACCTGCTTCAGTAAATTTAAGAGTTTTATGTAGATTAAGCCTCTGCCTTTTCTTTGTGTGCCCTGAGGGGAGGATTACAAATAAATAGAATTCAACTTAATATAAAGAAGCACTTTCTAAGTGTCAAATCTATCAGCTATGTGAGAGTAGTATCTATTCATGTCTTGCTATCTTTGTTGTCCAATGCCTACAAAATGCCTGGTACATGGAAAATACTAAGCAAATATTTATTGAATGAAAAGTCAGTGACTTCCTTGTTCCTGGGACCTGACGTACAGATTACATAGATTCCTGGCGGGGCATTTGTGCATTGGGTTAATATGGAATAGAGCAATTGTTTTCAAATTTTTAATTGTTGTTTTCTTTTTAGTATCAGAACATTTTTAAAAATAGGAATTCTAACATGGAAACCCAACATATAAAACAGATAAAACCAGGGAAGTTTTGTTTAATTGCCTGGCAGGAGCCTAGATCCACAATGACCAAACCTTCCCCTTTGCCCTTATAATATCTCCAAGGAATAAAAGCTCTGGTCCGTTTTAAAATCCTAAGAATCTAAGAACTCTAGATATAAGTTCTAGTGCTAAAACTTAACATCTGAACATAAGAATATTATACAAATTTTCTTTGCTCAATTTCTTCACATGTAAACTAAAATGAGATTAGCTTATGACTGATTTTCCTTTCAAATCTAAAATTACATGAAGAAAATAAATATTTAAAATATAGTATATATGAGATGTCACACAAGAAGTTGAAAAGAAGCAAAAAAAGCAATATTTAATGAGTGCCTACAAAGTCAGACTTCAAGCCAGGTCCTTTATATTCAATAATTATAAGATTTTAGTTCAGGAAAAATTACTCTGAATGAGCTAAAAGAAAAGACCTCAAAGAGGAGATGGAATTTGAGTAAACCTTAAAATGTTTCAACAGGTTAAAAAAAAAAAAAAGAAAGAACATTCTAAGTAAGATGCTTAGTTTTTGTTTTTTAAGAAACAGGGCTACAATAAAGTGACATTGTGAAGAAATTGCAAAACCTACCAACCATTGCATTATAACCAATTAGAATCATATTATGAGCATTAAGGAAAAAACTGGTATTAGAAACAAATCTCTGGGGGAGGGAGGTGAGGACTGGGATAGGCCGGTGATGGGTATTAAGGAGGGCACATATTGCATGGTGCACTGGGTGTTATATGCAAATAATGAATCATGGAACATTGCATCAAAAACTAAGGATATACTGTATGGTGACTAACATAACATAATAAAAATTATTATTAAAAAAAAAAATCTCCCACACCAGCAATGGGACAAATCAACACCATGTGCCTCCTGATATGGTCCATTAAGAAAAACGCATCCCTCTGCACTTCCTGCCAGAAGCACACGACCTGAATGTAATCATGAGGAAATACTGATAAACCCAGACTGAGGATATTCTTCAACATAACTGACCTGCATACTTCAAAAATGTCAATGGCATGAAACACAAAGGCTGGGGAACTGTTCCAGATGAAAAGACACGACAACCAAATGAAACACATGATCTCAGATTTCATATTTCTAAAAAGGACATTCTTGGGCCAATTTGAAAAATCTGAATAAGCACTGTACATTAGACAGTTATAGTATATCAATGTTATTTGCCTAACTTTGATAATAGTACTTGGGTTATGCAAATAAATGTCCTTGTTTTTAAGATATACGCGCTGAAGTATTTATGGATAAGATGCATTATGTCTCCACCTTATTCTCAACTGGTTTAGAAAAAAAATTACACACACACACACACACACACACACACACAGGAAGAAAAGTATAAAGCAAATGTGGTAAACTGTATGTGTGGAAACCTGGTGAAGTGTATATAGGAATTTTTTCTACTATTCCTGCAACTTTTCTGGAGGTTTGAAATCATATCGAAATTAAAAAACTTTAAAAGAACCCAAAGAGAAAAATAAAGTAATACTTCTATCTGTAGAAGGAAGGAAAATTATTGAAGTTATGTTAACATACTAGAGGATTGGTGTAATTCATATCAGGAAAGATTGTTACTTGCTTAGGGAAATTACTTATGGGCCTCTTGGGAAGCAAACATGAAGCTTCCCATGAGAGAATTTAGAAGAAAATGGTATAATACAATAATAGCTGAATTATTCTGCATAATGAAGCAAGATAAATTTTTAGTTTCTTCAGACAAGTGGGCATGGGGCTCAAAAATAAAAAGAAGAGAATAATGTGAGTAAGAAATAGGAAAGAAAAAATACCAAAAACTTATAAACTGGGGCCTAAGGAAATAGCTAATAAGAAATGTCTTGAAAAGAAAAGCAGTTAATGAAATTTCTGGACACTGATGTCTAATAATAAATTTGTTATTTTTTATATCATGCTAGACTATAATCTTCCTCACTACCTCCAAATATTTAATAAAAATCTTCTATATACAACAATCTTTCATTTGAAACACTTTGATTGAAATAGGAATGGGGGTCATATTAAATGCTGGGTGAAGAAATCTCAGAAGAAAACAATTGCAGGAAGAGAAATATAGAGAAGGGACCGATAATTTAGTGAATTTGTAAAATTACAAGAAACGGTGACCGGAATACTATAAAACTTTCAAAATTCCTTGGCTAGTGGGAGGGGAAGGATTCCAAGTTTCTCGCAATATCCTTATGTGGACAGGAGATTCAACCATTCGTTTCAAATGTTAAAGGGCAAAGTGACCTAAGAAGAAGGCTAGAAAGCTTGAGAATATAAGACTGTACACACCTGGGTGACATAGGCATACATAGATATTAACTAATACGATCCAAAAAATGTGTTTTTTCCCAACAAAATTACTTGTTAATATGATACCATAATTGCATTTCTGAGAACCCATCTGTGGTAACCAGTCTTTAAGATGGCCCCCAATAATTTTCATCTCCTGATGTTCATGTCCTCCCACACTTAATGGGGTGACCTGTGTAATCAGCGGTGTGTTGTAAAAATTAGAGAGCATGACTTCTAGGGTTACTTCATAAAAGACATTGTAGGTTCTGCCTTACTTTCTCTTAGGTCATTTGCCCCGAGCAAGACAGCCTCCAAGTCGTGAGGACACTCAAGCAGCCCATAGAGAGGCCCACAGGTGAGGAACTAAGGCCTGCTATCATCAGTAAAGATCAACTTGCCAGCAATGAGAGTCAGCCATGTTAGAAGCAGCTCCTCCAGCCCTACTCAAGCCTTCATGTGATCGCAGCTCCAGCTAACATCTTGACTGCAATCTCATGATAGACCTTGAGGCAGAACCACCCCGCCAAGATGCTCTCAAATTCCTGACCCTAAAAAACTGTGAGATAATGAATGTTTGTAACTGTTTTAATACACTAAACATTGGAGTAATTTGTTCTGCAGCAAAAGATAACTAACACACTCTCCTAAAGTAATAATCAGACAGGTTATCTAAGATTCATGTGCAAGTATGTTTAACACAGCTTAATTTATAATAGCAAAAACGGAACAACCTAAGTGTCCAAATAGAAAGGATTTTTTAATGAATTATTTTACAGCAATATCATAATTAAAGCTAAAATTTACTGGATCTTTTCTCTCTCCAGGGCCACTGCGCTAGGAGGATATATTTCACAGCCATTAAAAATACTATTTTTGAAGAATATTTAACAACACAGTCATAATATAATGTTCTGTGAAATAAATAACATGTGAAATTATATATACAGTGTGATTCCATGTTTTGTAAATATATATTTTACTTACCTACAGAATATATTTATAATTAAACATGTTTATTATATATTTACAAACTGGAAGTCAAATACACACGTGTATATGCAAAAGAAAAACACTGGCAACTAATACAACAAATGTTAACAGTAGTTGTCTCTGGTTAGACTAGGAGTGATTTTAGTATTTAAAATTATCTTCTTTTATTTTTCTGTATTATTCTAAAATTTCCACAAAATATATTTATTACTTTATCATCTCCTTTTTAAAAATAGTAATACAAAATTTGCCAGAGCACAAAATGTGGAAACAAAGGATGGTGTGAGATTGTGCCCACTCACAGAATTTGATTTCTGGAAAAGCCATCTAGTTCAACACCCTCGTTTCACAGATGAAAGAACTGAGACACTGAGGGTTAGGTGATTCCTCTGAAGTTCACCTAGTTGGTAATGGCAAAACCTGAAGGGAAACTCAAGTTTCCTAGTTTCTGATCCAATGTACTCTTTACTATACTATGTTACTGCCAAGAAATCAAAGACAAAGGCGCCACAGGATCTCAAAACAGGAAGAGGGCAAACTTGAGAAAAATGGTCAAAATAGAAATAATGGCCAACCAACTCGGAGCAGTCATCACTTGAAAAAGGAAAATCATGTTCTAGGCAATTAAACACCAACCTTCACTACTTGAACAAATCAATATTTAAGGACTTTTATAGAGCCACCACAACAGGTGGCCTTAGTTAGACAAAGAGGTCAGACTAGACCCAGCAAGACTTTGACCTGAACTGATCCATAACTAACCTCTTTATGGGCAAGTGAAAAGGTAAATGCTATTTCATGGCCTGATGAATGGGAATCTTACTGCCGCTGCCTCAGCCACTCTTCCCACATCAGAGCAACGTGAATATGCCTTCTCTCTCCACCTCCTTCCTCATGCTGCCATGCGGAGTGTTGTACCCAGCCACAGCACAGATATTTATAACTCCTCTGGAAGGATCTAAAGGAAGAATGAAAGAGCCCCTCATATGAAGGAAAAACTCAACAGCTGACTCTTTCCTCACAGAAGAGGCCTAGCTGGTTAGCAATTTGGACTTTATTTGTGTTTGGGGCAAATAGAGATTTTGGAAAAACTTTTATAGAAACCATAAAAACTATTTTCAAACATTTAGAGGATTCTAAGTTTGTATGTACTCTGTTGCCTCTAGCTCTGTAAAATTATCTAGAAATAAGCAAACGAACAACAAACAAACAAAACCCACGTTAACTTCCATCTGTTTTTTGCCTCTTGCATGGTGAAATGCTTCATCGGAAATGACAGAAACTCTACCTGAAAACGTTCCAGAACCCTGATATATATATCATCAGGAGAAATTAATATTATAGCTTTTATGTAGTTACAGAATAGCCAAGGAAATCTCAATTTTTGGACCATGCTCAAGTGTGGGATGTTTGGTGCTTTTCAGGAAATAGGAAGCAACATGAAATTACTTGAGAAACCTCAAAAGAATCTATCAAATCATCAGTAAGGAAGAACTACTGGTTGGCTATTTAATTCTAAACATCAAATAAGATTCTGGCTTTTGCTTGCTGTTGAACTACTTCTCTTCTAACAAGAGTATTTCTTCACCCAAAAGCCAATAAATGAGGAGACCATTGTTACAAGTGATGATAGGCGTATTTCCAAATATTGTTGACTGAAGGATATGAGTGATCCAAAGGGGAAAGAGAAACTTGGTTGGCATATCATCTGCTTGGTGACTTTCTGCTAGCTAGAAAAAGAGACTGGGGAAATTCCTGTACCATTAGGGAAGGATTTCATGGGTGGCATAACTCCACTGGATTTTATACTCTCTGTCCCCCAAACTAATACAAAAAAGAAAGATGACTTCTCAGGGCATTGAGCACATGACAAATTAACAGACAGGTGAGCCTTCTTTCCAATAAATCTATGTATGTGCTCACTTCATATGTATAAGTAGGTGTATTTACATTATTGAAACTCATTTAAAATTTATTTGAGCTCTATTGATATTTTTTCTGTAAGTACAAATGTATTTGTACTTAACTAAATAAAATACATACTTCAAAGTATGTTTATACCAGCTGGCATTCTCTGGTCAGTTGTGGAATTAAGTGACCGGACTTTTGCTTCAAATAGATGGGCACCAAACTGGGGAAATGGAGGATCTCAGACACCGGAGACTTCCTATACAAACACGCGTAAGGGTTAGCTGGGCCTCCAGGTACCAGAGGTGAGGCCGAGCCTGCCTCCTCGGGAGCTCCCACCAGGGCCCTCTAGGTTGACAGGGGTCTGTATCCAGTATCAATCATGCCTGAGCTGGTTTCTGAGACCCTACTTGGCTGAAGCTCAGGCAGAAGGTAGGCAAACAGACCTGGGATCATTCTGACCCATCTTGGCCCAGCCAAGACTCGTTTGAAGTGTATAAGGTTGAGGAATCTCCTCTTGATGTCTTCTCGGGAAGATTTTTATCTGTTTGAGATGGTAGAGGTGTGGTCTTGCCTTAAGGTAAAAGGGAGAATCTCTCCAAATCATCAGTCTTTGAGATTCAGAACATTGCCAAATCAATCTCCTCTTTGAAGGGTTCTATTTGTTCCGTTCGTACTTTCCAAACTGTGGGAGATAAGTTTACCACCCAGTTTCTAGGGTGCTGTTTGAGAATTGTTTTTGGTTTTTTTTTTCCTTTACACTACCCACAGTCTTGGATTCTGACCCTGAGCCTCCTCATATGTCAATACTTTCCTGTAAACTTGCACCCCCACCTCATCCATCAATCACTTCTCTGGGGCATGCCACTGAGTCTCCATCATTCTCAATACTGAGTTTTAAGTTGTTTCCAGTGGTTTTAATATTGTTCATCAAATTACCATGAGTTGCCTAACTGAATTTATTGACCTGCTATTTACTCAGGAAAGAGTATTTTGGGGGGTGGGGGGAAGGACAGAGGGACAGAGAGAATTAGGAAAGAATATTTTAAATTCCTGGTCCCTCAGTTTTTATATTTGTAATTCAAGGATGGGACAGAGGATGATAGTAAGAATTCTTCCAAACTCCAAAGATCTTCCTGACAATCAAATAAGAAAATGTATAAGAAATTAGATTATAAAACTATAAATCATAATAAAAAGCTAAGGTAGTATATATTAAATATTACAATAAATATGTTGTTATTGTTATGAGATATTATTACTCTGCTGAGATATTACGGGGATATATATTTCTCTGTACTGGCTGGGAAAAGCCAGCTTCTCACATGGTCTGAACACCATACTTTTTCTTCACACTGCTCTCTCTAATTGGAATTTCCTCTCTTCCTAAATCTGATTATCTTCCAGCCAGCCTGACTCCACCAAACCTCACTTGTTCCAACACTAAATACCTGTGTGGCCTTGGATGAGTGACTTGGGCAAGAAAAATATTGAGGGTCTTTAGGCTGGATATTAGACTTTTAGAGTGAGAAGCTGATTTGCACAAGGTAACACGGGAAATAGCAGACGAGAAAGAACTTAGATTTTTTGTCTTAGAGACCAGCCACCATCCCCTGCCCTGCCCCGCTTCTCTAGGCTTTCACCAAGGAATTCAAAGGTTATTGCCAAACTCAACATAGTCATACACTGTTTGTTAGTTTATCATGTCGAATGTGTCTAGTTTCCTCTTAGAATTTTTGTGGGGATACCACAATTTTTTTCTACTGATGAAAAGCCTCAGATACTAGGCTCTGTTAATAAGTATTTTTATATTTTAATAATCATATTAAACATTAAAATATTATTTTAGTTCTGTTTACATTTTTAACTTTTTATCTATTTTAAATCTTTTTTTCTGATTATAAAATTAATGTCTGCCTCCTTTAGGTGATTTTTTTTTAAGTTTTTATTTATTTATTTCAGAGAGAGAGAGCATCAGCATGAACAAGGTGAGGGGCGAGGGAGAACCAGGCTCTCTGCTGAGCAGGGAGCACAAGGCAGGGCTCAAACCCAGGACTTCAGGATCATGACCTGAGCCAAAGGCAGAGGCTTAACTGACTGAGCCACCCAGGTGTCCCCCTTTAGATGATTTCTTGTCTGCATTTCAGATTATTTTTTACAATCAGTATGTTTTATACACTATATGATACTTCCATGAATATGAATCCCTGTCTCACCATATTCTTAACAGCAGTAGATTCTATCTCTTCTGCAAATGGTTTAACTATTTTATTTCCATATTCCCCACCCTCACTTCTGCCTAAAGAACCAGTTCTTACTTGTTTAGATCAACTGTCCAATTTTCTAACTAAATAAGATCTTTCATTTGTATAATTATTTTTTTCAGTTAAAGAAAGTTTTATTGTATTTTTTATTTTTGTCCCTGCTCAATTCATTCTGCTTTTTTTTCCCTTTAAGTACTCGTCATCTGTGAGTTGGCTCTCTGTTCATCCTCCCTCAGATCTAAATGTCTCATTCTTGTGTTTAGCAAAGTGTCATGGTTAACAGACATGCATTGGAGTCTGACAGACTTCAGTTTGAATTCTGCTCTTTCGCCTCCTGGCTATTTTCCTGGACCCATTAGGGGACCTTCCCAGGTCTCTGCTTCTTCGTCTGTAATATTCTGGTGTCCCGTAAGTATTCATTCAACAAAAGCCATCATTGCCCTCTTTTCTCAGTATTCTTTGAGTGCTTCGAGTTAGTCCTCTACCTCACGGATTCTGCTTTCTGCATGTTACTTTGGTTCTTTATGGACTCTTTCGGTATTTTAATTCTCTAATTCTTCAGCTGATTCCTTCACTCATCTCTTACCTCTCTCAAACTGCTTCCCAATTTATTGTTTTTTCGATTAATTTTTTGCTTTCAAAGAGATCACATTTTCTTGGTATTTCATTAGAGACACAAAGCAGAAACTTCTATTAGTTTCTTCTCTTCCCTGCGGTAGATGTTTATCAAAAACATGCTTTACCTCAACTCTGTTAAGGTACTGTAGCTCTTTTTTATATGACAGATTATTTCCTTGTGTCCTCTATTGCTTTTATCCTGTCCTTTGATGAAAACTTCGGTAGGTCTCATGACTTGTCGGCTTGCTTTTTGGTAATGGATGATACTACAGTCCCTTTAAATTAAAAAAAAACAACAACAACAACAACAAACCAACAACAACAACAACAAAAACCCATAGTCTTCATTCAGAAATTAGAAGTGTCCTGCCAGGAAATTAACCAGGATTAGGTTTCTAGTATGCTTCAGACTAGAAACTTGCAATAGAAATGGGGTGAAGTGAATGATGTCCTCCCCATTTCTCTGTACTTAATCTCCACCCTGTTTGGCTTACTGACCACTTCTGGACACTTTCAGGTGAAATACAGAAAGAAGGAAGTATTAAGGGAGAAAGGTCTTATTTAAATAGGTACTCTCATAAGCTGCCTTCAGGCTCCTTGGGACTGACAGATAGTTGAAGATCTTTTTTCATTGGGTGTGTTTCAGGGTTCTGTGGTGATTTCCATCATTCAGAGCCCCTGTCCTGCAGTTCTCTTGACCTAGGCAGATGTGTCTTTGTTTTGGGTGGTCCCTTGCAACTCAATTTGCAGCCCTTAGGAATTCAGGGCTCTCTTGCTGCCAGAGTCCTCCTTTCCTCCAGGCAGCCCCACTGGACAGAACCTAAGATGATACCACTCCGGCTCTCTCTCCTATCTGCTCACATCTGCTCCATAGCAAAGTCCACATGCTTCTTTGACCTGAATAATTGGCCATGGGATGCTTTGGTTTTCTCAGACATGGGTCAGGCACCCATCTTCTGTGAACACCCCCCACAAGCCCTCAAAGGGATCTTGTAGTAACTCTTTGCACTGTGCTTGAGGGGAAGAAAGCAGAACCTCTTAATCCTTCCACCTCTTATGTGCACACGTGTGTGGGGGAAAGGGAACTGTCACTTTATAGTAACAGTTTCCTCTCCAAACAAATATCTTCAAAAGTCCCTTCCTGATCTCTTCTAAGATCTCTGATTTGGCTGAGGGGTCCAAGGGTCGTAGAATCCATAAGCAACCATTTCCACAGTATTGACTTTTTTTCCCCCTGTGGTGTGATGGTTTGACTTCCTGGGGAGACCTACAGACATGGGAAGAAACTGTTTCTTCCAGGCTAGCCATTTCTTAAATATGGTAAACAACTTACTTGAAAGAACATCTTTCATATTCAAACTAATCAATCCAGAGCCTATACCCTCAATCATTTCCTTATTAAACTCTCACCCGTCAAGCCATTATTTTTCCTGCATTAAATAACCCACAGCCAGGTAGCTAGAGACCATCCCTATAGTTGAGAGCCCACTGACATTATACAAAAGAGCCAGTTATGAGCTGTTTAGCCTACCCTACTTGGTTGTTCTTCCAGAAACCCCAATAAAGGTTCTGACCTAGGCTTTCTCCTTGCTCCTGCTTCTGCCTCCTGACCAAAACCTGATGTTTTGCTTGTGACTTTATGTGGCATGATATGCAGCCTTCCCTTGGGATACATAAATAATAAATTTTCTTTCAATGGCATTGACCATTCTTTTCATCCCTCAGTCATGCCTCTATAAATGAAATCCCAGGTGTAATTTTAATAAAATTGTAAAGCTGCATATGGAGACCTGTTTCATACTCATTTTGATGTCTGATGAATATCAGTTTCACTGGAGTTGAAGCTTCAATTTTTTTCATCATTTTATAAATTCATAATTAAGGTTTTTGATAGAATGCAGAGTTCAGTCTACGGTTCCACATATGCCCTCAAACTGTCCCTGGGGTATGTTTGTTCATTCAGAAGCTGTTCCGTTGACATTGTGTCTGCCAGACAGTACACTGGGTGATGGGCATGTAAAAGCTTCTGCCACACGGAACTTTAATGTCTGCTCACATCAGATGCAGCTGATTGCATAGAATCAGTGCCCTGGAGTAGATCGTCACTTAGATCTGGAGGCAGAAACTGCCATATAACTTTCAGCACTATATTTTTTAGTCAACCAATAAAAGAACACAGTATTCAATTGGTGTCTAAAGTGATGAAGAAGCCAAAGACATAGTTATAGCATCATGGATCTGGGGCTTTTTGTTGGAGGCATTTACCAAAACACCACCTCAAAGGGATATTAGATGAGAGCCAGCATGCCAGTTTTAAATCCAGCCACTATTTCAAAGGAGAGCTAGGAAAAGAGGGGGAGCCTGGTGACATTTGAAGAACATGGAGACTGGTGATGGCCAATAAGAGAGAGATCTGGAGATGGTGAGGAAGGGAGCCAAGAGACAGTTTGAGTCAAAAAGCAGGTGGACACAGAACTTTTTTATCTGGCTCTTGGGAGGCTGGGCATGTTAAAAAGGGCATCTGGTGGAATAAACATTAGCCAAAGAGGCATCCACAAAAGTAGGTTACAGTTCCAGATGCTAACTCTGTCATGGTTCTAATAGTCTTTATAGAGTTAAGGACACTGTTTTCTTACTTTTATAGAGTCTAAACATATTAATCTGAAATCCCGGAATTGGGACTGATGGTGAGGAAATATTGCTAATGTCAAATTATGATCTGAAGAAGAAGAGATAGGTTAAAAAGACCAGAAGGGGACAGGAGTTCAATGGCCACTAGCCCTTAATAGGGCACCCCCATGTATCTGTAAGGGGATGGAGTCAAATATTCCTCCCAGAAATTGATGTTCCACATTTATTTACTTGTTTCAAAAAACTAGCTGAGTCCCCTGAGATCATCATCATTTGCTCTAAAGCTGGCTACCCCTTTAGTTCTAAATAATGGAACATAGTACCCCCTTTGGTACAGAGGGAGACCTACGGCTTCTTACCTTTTGTTGATAGGGTAAGCAGTTACAGAAGTTGGTACACCGTTCTCAAAAACCAGGAACGCTGTCTCTCTGAGAATCGAACAACAATTAGTGAATGTTCTCCAATCTCCTTCTTCATATAAATGAAGCCTAAGGGTTGGTATCAGTCGAGATAGTAAGCTTCCTGAGTGGATGCTGAAGATTGAAGGAATGGAGCCCTCTGCCAGCAGTGAAAGTATGTGGAGCCAGGGAAAGATTATTTGATTAGAATTACAATTTAAGGGGAAGCCAGGTCAAAACAAAGGTTTATAATCTGATCATGTGACCAAATAGTTCTATATAAGAGGAGAGGAGGCTTGAGAAAAGCTCAGTGTTTCACAGCACATGAGAAGGTCGAAGCAGACAGACCTAAAGGAATTCCCTATCTAAGCATTAATATGGCCAAGGTAGCTCATTATGTAAATTCAAAGCCAGGATTATAAGTGATGAAAGGGCAAAAGGGAAGTAGATTGCCTTCCGTGACTAAGGCAAAGAGATGAAACCATCCCTGTCCTCGTCCAGCATTCACCCTCTCTCAGGCTGACTTTTGATTGAGTTTGCTTGTTTTGTTTTTAAACGTGGCTTTACCTATTTGAAAGTTATTCATGAAAAATGAGCACACACAGTATACATAAGCCTAGAGGTCATCTCAGATCCCTTAATCAACTGAAGACAGTTTGTAGACAATCTCTTGCAAGAAAGAAAGTATAGTCAGGAAATATTTCAGGACTGACTTTTCACTGTTTATAATATTCCAATTCTCATAGCACTAAAATTGGAGAAAGATTGTTCTACTCCTACACTACACTATGAAAGTTAACACCTCTTTGGTCAAGAGATGACTATGTAGTACTCACATTCAGAACAAATTTTGTATCCCAGACACAGAGCTGGAGTGATTTCTAATTTAAAATTAGATGTTGAAGAAAATAAATCTGGATACTATAAAAAAATTATACCTGTATCAGGCTAAGAAGGATTTTTTAAACAATTGTCAGGCCAACACATCATATTGCCAAACCCATAAACCGCTTCAAGAAACAGATGGAATTTATATCACAGACTCTCAAACCTCATGGGAGGGATCTTTGAATCCAATTAACCCTTTGGCAACAGTGTTTAATCTGGAGGGATATACTCAAAGCATCCAAAAATATTTTGTCCAGACTTACCCGCTGCAGAATTCTCTATGGCACATTCTTGGGACAGGGCAACATGGATTTAAGGCAGTGGGCAGGCATTGATGATATCATCCCAGAATGTGGGTTCTCTTTTCACATATCCTCAAGCATATCTCCACAACAAGTCTATAAGACAGGTATTCCACTTCAATTGGATCTGCTGTTCAGTCTTTCTGGGACTTCTAAGGAAGTGCCAAGCCCCAAATTAAAAGAAAATATAAAAACATGTTCATATGTGCTAAGCTACTACTAACAATATCCAAAGATGGCAAAAGCTGAAGAATTAGAATAGAATGTTTCATATAAAATGTCCTTAGTGCAATTTTTGTAGATATTTTTAACCAATTTTAGAAGAAACTGGAAGTTAAAAACAATCCATCCTCTTCACCATTTTATTAGCATTTTGGATATTACCTCCTTGCGTGGGTAAGCCAGGTCAGTTACAAGGCAGTTCATTTAATCCAGTTGGTTCTAATGGTTATACATTGCTGGCTGCTGCAGTACTGTGGGAGCAGATTCAGGCCTCCTTCCCCAGAGGCCTCAATAAGAAGTGTCCAGCCTTTTGTGTCTGAAACCACTTGGGTTTGCTCCTGTGCAAAGGCAGAGAAGAGGAATGGACAAGCACCTCTCAAAGGTCAATGACAAAACTATAGGTCCTAACCTGGTTTGCCTACAAACAGAAGCACTTCATACACTGACGACCCTGGGAAGGGAAGGGAAGAAGAGAAAAGGGAGAAATTAAGTAAGCAAGGAACAAATTTAAAAAGAGAGAAATGGGAGAAATTAAAAGGCCAGTAGCAAATTAAAAAGGGAGGAAAATGAAAGCAGTTGATTCGGCAATTTATCGACCACATAGTTGAAAGGAGCCAAATAACAAGCTTAAAAAAATGTGATAGAAGATAAGAACGTCCATTCTCACCACTTTGATTCAACATAGTACTAGAAGTCCTAGCCACAGCAACCAGACAAGAAAAAGAAATAAATCCATCTAAATTGGTAAGGAAGAAGTAAGACTGTCTCTGTTTGCAGATGACATGATACTATAAGTAGAAAACCCTGAAGACTTCACCAAAAAACTACCAGAACTGAAAAATGAATTCAGTTAGGTCACAGGATACAATCAATATACAGAAATCCATTGCATTTCTATAAACTAGTAATGAAGTAGAAGAAAGAGAAATTAAGAAAACAATCTCATTTTTGCACCAATAAGAATAATATACCTAGGAATAAACTTAACCAAGGAGATAAAGACCTATACTTTGAAAACTATAAAACACTGATGAAAGAAATTGAAAATGACACAAACAAACAGAAGGATATTCCATACTCATGGATAGGGTGAACCAATATTGTTAAAATGTCCATACTATCCAAAGAGATCTACAGACTCAATGCAATCCCTATCAAAATATCGACAGCAATTTTCACAGAACTAGAACAAATAATCCTAAAATTTGTATGGAACTACAAAAGACCCTAAATACTCAAAGCAGTCTTGAAAAAGAAGAATGAAGCTGGAGGTATTGCAATCCCAGATTTCAAAATATAGTAGCTATAATAATCAAAGCTATAGTAATCAAAACAGTATACTACTGGCACAAAAATAAACATGTAGATCAATGGAACGAAATAGAGTCCTGAAATAAACCCATGCTTATATGGTCAATTAATTTATGACAAAGGAGGCATGAATATACAATGGGGAAAGGATAGTCTCTTTAATAAAGGGTGTTGGGGAAACTGGCAAGTCCACACAAAAGAATGAAACTGAAATACTTTCTTACATCATAAAGAAAAATAAACTCAGATGGATTAACAACCTAATGTGAGACCTGAAATCATAAAATTCCTAGAAGAAAACATTGGCCATAATTTTATTTTTATTTTATTTTTCTTAATATCAGCTATAGCAACATTTTTCTAAATATGCCTCCTCTTACAAGGGAAACAAAAGCAAAATTAAACTATTGGGGTACACCAAAATAAAAAGCTTTTGCATAGCAAAAGAAACCATCAACAAAGCGAAAAAGCAACCTACTGAATGGGAGAAGATATTTGCAAATGATACATCCAATAAGGGTTTACTATCCAAAATATATAAAGAATGTATATGACTCAACATCCCAAAAAAACAAATAATTCTATTAAAAAGTGGTTGGGGGGAGGGGGCGCCTGGGTAGTTCAGTCAGTTAAGCATCTGCCTTCAGCTCAGGTCATGATCTTGGGGTCCTGGGATCGAGTCCCGCATCGGGCTCCCTGCTCAGCGAGGAGTCTGTGGGGAGTCTGCTTCTCCCTCTCCCGCCTCTGCCTCTCCCCCTGCTCATTCTCTGTTTCCCTCTCTCTCAAATAAATAAATAAATAAAATCTTTTTAGAAAAAATGGTCAGAGGACCTAAACAGATGTTTTTCTGAAGAAGAAACACAGATGGCCAACAGACACATGAAAAGATGCTCAACATCACTAATCATCAGGGAAATGCAAATCAAAACCACAATGAGGTGTCACTTTACACTTGTCAGAATGGCTTAAGTGAAAAACACAAAAAATAACAAGTGTTGGCAAGGATCAGGAGAAAGGGATCTCTCATGCACTTTTGGTGGGAATGCAAACTGGAGCAGCCACTATGGAAAACAGTATGGAGGTTCCTTTAAAAATTAAAAATAGGGGCGCCTGGGTGGCACAGCGGTTAAGCGTCTGCCTTCAGCTCAGGGCGTGATCCCGGCGTTATGGGATCAAGCCCCACATCAGGCTCCTCTGCTATGAGCCTGCTTCTTCCTCTCCCACTCCCCCTGCTTGTGTTCCTTCTCTCGCTGGCTGTCTCTATCTCTGTCAAATAAATAAATAAAATCTTTAAAAAAATAATTAAAAATAGAATTACTATATGTCATAGTTCCACTACTGGGTATTTACCCAAAGAAAACAAAAACACTAATTCAAAAATATATACGTACCCCTATGTTTATTGCAGGTTTACAATAGCCAAGATATGGAAGCAACCAAAGTGTCCATTGATAGATGAATGGATAAAGAAGATGTGGTAAATACACACAATAGAATATTACTCACCCATGAAAAAGAATGAAACCTTGTCATTTGCAACAATATAGATGGATCTAGAAGGTATAATGCTAAGTGAAATAAGTCAGAGAAAGACAAATACCGTATAAGTTCACTCATATGTAGAATTTAAGAAACAAAACAAATGAACAAACAAGGAAGAAAAGAAACAAACATAAAAACAGACTCAAATATAGAGAACAAACTGGTGGAGGGAGGTGGGGGGGATGGGTGAAATAAGTGAAGGAGATTAAGAGTACACTTGATGAGCACAGAGAAATGTATAGAATTGTTGAATCATGATATTGTACACCTCAAACTAATATAATGCTGTATGTTAACTATACTTGAATAAAAAAAATTTTTTTTTAAAGATTTTATTCATTCGACAGAGATAGAGACAGCCAGCGAGAGAGGGAACACAAGCAGGGGGAGTGGGAGAGGAAGAAGCAGGCTCATAGCGGAGGAGCCTGATGTGGGGCTCGATCCCAGAACGCCGGGATCACGCCCTGAGCCGAAGGTAGACGCTTAACCGCTGTGCCACCCAGGCGTTCCTGAATAAAAAATTTTTAATTAAAAAATTTTATAAGTTGATAGAAAAAAGGCTAGAAGGAAATATATGGAAATCTTATTTATGCTGTGATTTTTCATTGCAGTGCTTCCATCACCATTATTAAAGTATTCTACAGTAGTTTCTGACAGTGTTTTACGTTCATTTCTTTAGTAAACCTCTCTTACCTCCTTTCCCTAAGAATTTCCTCTAGAAATTACCAGCTATGGTTCAACACGTTCATTTTTATTAAAAGTAATCACTGACATTTGTAAATGGCTATACACTATAAACATACTTCTCAGGTATATCTCTCAGTTGCCATGACAACCTTGCACTCCAGGTTATCGATATCACTGCCCCATATTACAGATGAGAAAACTGAGACTTAATGAGGCTGAGGGATTGACTGACGGTCAGACGGCCCTGCACTGACTTGGCTCGCTGCACTTTCTCATCTGTGCTGTTACGGCTCAGTAGGCAAAGCAGACTTTTGTAAATAGGTGATATGTGAAGAAGGGGGTCTCAGCAGCCTTACTGAATTAAAATATCTTTATTACAAAGATGCTTACCAAATGTTTGTAGATAGTATAGGGGAAACTTGTTATAAGATTAAACAAACAAAATTAAGTCAAATAATTAAACATGGTCTCTGATTTCAACTTTATTTTCAAAACTTGATTGAAAGCAGTCTGGAAGGAATTTCACCTACGTGTGAATAGTGATAAATAAGGGTCAAAGGCACAGTATAGCAGTTAAGAGTCAGACCCTAGAATTAGGCAGCCTGCATTTGAATCCTGGTCATGCCACCGATTAACCAAATGAGCATTGGGCAAGGAACTTAACCTGTGCTTCCGTGTCATCATCTCTATAATGAGGCCAATGAGAGTATCTCTCTCATTAAAATTATCATGAGAGTTAGAAGAATTAATATTAGTAAAGAATTTAGAACAGTGCTTGTTACATGGTAATACCATATAAGGGCTAGCTATCATCCTATAGTCATAATTATTTTTAAGCAATATATATTATTTTAATTTTCCTTGTTATATATTTTGAAATTTCCAAATTTTTAATGTGTATATGTTAGTTTAATGATTTAATACAAAAAACTATGAAAATAGGGGTGCCTGAGTGGCTCAGTCAGTTAAGCAGCTGCCTTCAGCTCAGGTCATGATCCGAGGGTCCTGGGATGGAGCCCCACATCAGGCTCCTTGCACAGCGGGGAGTCAGCTTCTCCCTCTCCCTCTGACCCTCCCCTGCCCCGCTCGTGCTTGCCCCTTCTCTTTCTCGCTCTATCTCAAATAAATAAATAAAATCTTAAAAAAAAACACAACTATGAAAATAATAAAACGTAACCAGCAACAGACATCCTTCCACCCTACTTTAACTGAAAGTTCTGTCCCTATTAAGATTCAGAGTTCCTTCATAATGCTCTCCATTTTTTAGCTCCTTGGAAAATTTGTCTTACTGACAGGTACGTTGCCTTGTTTGCTGAAGGAAAGCTACGTGAATTATGGCTCTCCCAAAGTCTCCCTGATGAAACCAGAGCAGATGTTTGAGAAAGTATTCAAGGTATCCAGGATTCCTTAAAGGGACAAGGTCCATCTTGAAGTCATCAAGCAAAAGAAACAAACACCAATTTCCAGGTAACCTTGTGCAAATTAGATGGCAGGTAAATTAATCAAGTTTTCCTGACACTGCGTCTTTCACTTATACAACCCTTAGCAACTTGCTTTGGGCTATTAGTCTCACCGTAAATATGTGCTGAAGCAGATGCAAAAGCATTTACCCCAAAAGCTAACAAAACTAGATTCACAAGAAACATGGCACACACCAGACAACTGGGAACAAATACAGAAAGCAGGACTTCTTCCAACCAGATGCTTCTCAAAATATGTGGCAAACGTTTTAAAGAGTCCTGTAAGAATTTCAAGAACCATTCTTCTAGATGAAGAAAAGCACAGAAGGAATACAGACAAAGAGCAGATGGTATGCACAAGCTGTGTAAGGTTTTGAAGGGAGAGATATTACAATTCGATAAAGTAGTGGCGGTTTCTGGACATTTAGGCAACACCCAGCGTATGTATCGTATTCCCATAGTAGGCTGTCCCCTGCCCCTCAGAGGCTCCATCCCTCAAATAGTGTCAAATTTCTGTCTGCGGTGAGCTGGAAACACTGGATATAATCTGTCTGTATTCAAATTGTAATTTAATATTCCCAAATCAGCAATAACTAGGAATTGGATAATGATTATTTTATAATTAGCAATATATATTGAGGTCTCAAATTCTGTCCATTTGGCTTCTTTATGGGATTTTTAAACTATTTTTATTACAGTTGAAAATGTGACAGCGTTCTTTGTGATAATACACTGAACTATGCTTTATGACTATTTACTACCCATAAAGTACTCTGCTAGCTACCGTAAGGATACATGGAAGTGGCACTAACCTTGAGGAGATGAAATGAAACTGACAAAGCCATGTACCTCAGTGGCCAGAGCCACTTCCCTCTACTCTACCACCATTTTAGTAATTAAAAAGAGGAAAAGTGCCAGCATATAAAGCATAGCTTTTGTGCATCTATCAGTAAACAAATATTTCCTGCAAGACCTCCTAATGAGACAACGATTAGAGTAAATTTGGAATCAATTTACCAATAATGTATAGTTTCAGCTGGAATAGCACTCAAAGTTTTGAGGGAAAAAAAATAGCTCTTGGTGTGGTGTTTTGAATTTTCTCCATCATTTCCTTTTTGCTTATTTAAAAAAATATAACAAATATAGTTAAGGGTGAAAGAGAAAAAATTATTCTGATTATTTCCCTACTTTTCTAGCCATTAAGAGCCTAAAGATTGATCGAAGAAATGTGAATGTATTATACATAGGCTATGCTCTAAATGAGCATTTTCTGCTTGCTCTACTGCATTGCTGAAAGTGGGAACAGACCAACACTGAACAAATCTAATTATATAGGTTCTCCAGATTTATCATGATTTCCACCCATTAGATTCTTGCAGATAACCTAAGTCTCTTTTCACTACCATAGCAGTTACAGAGCTGTGGCCAATCGATCTGCCCAAGAGATCTATTAAAGTCTTTGCCATTTGATTAGGACTTTCCATTCCTGAGATTAATCTGCTTGACAAATGACACTGTCTCTCCTGCCAAAACGATATTTTCCTAATACAAATGCAAACTTGTGACAGAGTAGGTTTCATTTTCTCCCTTATTTCAAACGCTGCTACCTACCAGATGACAATTTTCCCTTCTGACTGACAGCAAAAATAAATCTCTATGTGAAGGGAGATGGGAAAATAAAGCTTTCACATTGGAGGGCACAGATTTCTAATTCATATTCAAGAACTGATACCTAGGTCTCTTCTGGGGGTTTGGCTGTATTCTGAAAGCCAACTGCTGTACAGAAACTAAAATGGATTTTTCAGTATTTCATTAGGAATTGTGTTCATTGATCTAATACCAATTTCTGTCTCAATAGTCGTATGCACCCAGAGACTAGATGTAAAGAGAGTGGTGCCACTTTGTTCTTGGAATGGGTCCTACTACCCTTTCTAGTTATTATCCTATCTCTGCTTCCTGGTACTGACTGCCTCCATTTCCTGCCTGCCCACCCCCTTCCATCCCTGGCGTTTGGTTTCTGCACTCCTCTGCTTCCATTCCAGCGTAAAGTTCTCTTTTGATATTACCAGCAACCATTTTCTTGCCCAAAAGTAATGATGTTCCCCTATCTTCTCTACTCTTAAGTTTCCTGCTGCGTTCAGAACTCTCTTGATCTCTTCCTCTTTCTCTGACTGCTCTGTTTCTCTCTTCTTAGATAATCCCTGGCTCCTCAATCCTGCCCTTTCTTATTTCTCAAGGGTCTGTCCTTTGCGCTCCATACTTTTCTCTCATACTCTTTCAGTCTGTGAGTTTATAACACCGTTGTTCAACTATCTCCTGAGAAGATAATCCCCAAGTCTTCATCACCATTTATTCCTGCCAACTCCTCCTTACGAACAGCGACAGGGCATTTCCATTTGTATGACCTGCTATAATCTCAAATTCAACCTTCAACCTGTTAAAAACGGACCTCTTCGTCTTTTCTCCAGATTAGCTCTGCTTCCCCAGCACTCCACTTCTCTCCTTGATTTCACCATTAGTTCAGCTTGCCAACTCACAAAACATCTTTTTTCAAATCACTTCATTGACATATGAGGGACCCGTAAAAAGTTGTGCATATTTAATACACAGAGCTCAGTGAGTCTGGGGATAAGCGTGCACCCATGAAACTATCACCACGGTCAAGGCTGTAGACATAACTCATTACCACCCAAAGTTTCCTCCTGCCCCTTTCATTGTTTTTTTGTGTGTAATAAGAACACTTATCATAAGATCTTTTTAAAAAAAAACATTTTTTACTACTTATTAGTCCCAGAATATAAACCTCAGCAGAGCACAGTCTTTTTTTCATTCGCTGATAAAGGTTGAGATCCCAGAAGAGCTCCTGGCATAAAGTAGGCTCTCAACATGTACTTACTAAATGAATGAATTGTGAGTATTCAAAGATATAATGTATATAAAATGCTATAGCGGTACTTTGCAGAAGTAAGTCCTCAATAAATGTTACCTACCATTTATTATTATTATTATTACTATTACTCTTTTTTTCAGTAGTTGCAGCATTAAAAAGATCCCTTCCTGCATTTTGTTACTGTTGTCTTGCATTTAGACATTTTTTTTCAGTACTTTATTTTTCTCCTTCATTTTAGGAGAGCAGGGACTTGGTTTGTCTTTGTCTTTTTTATCACTTCATCCCCAACATCTAGAACAACACAAAAGAAAATGTCTGAAGAATAATCTTTCTTGGTTTTGCAGAGTGGAGTCAAAACAGAAAAGGGAGGCAGAAATCTAGAGTAAAAGAATCATTCGTCTTATTCATACATTGGTTTTTATAGGCACTATATTTGGAAAAATTTTGAAAGTCTTTTGAACACTCAGTAAGTGACAATTGATCTAAAGAGAATATTAAGGAATTTTTAATTCTAATCTTCACAAAGGTAGATGGAAGGCATTTTCAATGAATTTGAACTGTTACAAAAACTGATCTAAGAATTGGATTATTTTGTGTCTCTGTAAGACTGCTACAACTTGATAAACATTATTACTCAATATCACCAGAAAAACAAAACATAATAACAAACAAACAGGATATTTACCCAAAGACTAAAAAAACACAAATTAAAAAAGACTTATGCACTCCTATGTTTATTTATCTATAATAGCCAAATTCTGGAAGCAACCAAGTACCCATTGATGGATGAATGGATAAAGAAGATGTGGTATATTACATTGAAATATATAATGGAATATACTCAGCCATAAAAAAGAATGAGATCTTGCCATTTGCAACAACATGGATGGATCAAGAAGGTATAACGCTTTAGCATTTTCATTTATGAAAAAAGTCAGAGAAAGACAAATACCATATGATTTCACTCATATGGGAAATTTAAGAAACTAAACAAATGAACAAAGAAAAAAGAGACAAACCAAATAATAGACTCTTAACTGTAGAGAATAAGCTGGTGATTGCCAGACACCTCCAAGGGGGAGGTCGGTGGGGGGATGGGTGAAATGGGTGACGGGGATTAAGAGTATACTTATCATTACGAGCACTAAGCAATGTATAAAATTGTTGAATTGTCACTATGTTGTACACCTGAAACTAATATAACCCTGTATGTTAAGTGTACCAGAATTAACATTTTTTAAAAAAAGCAAACAAACAGAATTTAATTATTTTACTTCCGCTTCAGTTTGCCATGTTAAAATGAGCTTTTAGGGTTTAGATTTGGGAACCTGTCTGTTTAGATTCCTTTGATCCATCTTTTTAGCTTATGTTGTTTCATTAATACAATTTATCTTCTTGTTTGTTTTGAGTATTTTATTTGCTAATTTTTTCTGTGTATTTAATTTCTTTTTTCCAGACAATCTGATTTGGGTATGCTGGAAGGTACCATGTGTTGGAATGCAATGTTAGTACATCTCTGATTGTTAGGGAGAATCTCACTTTTAATTTTTCAACTCTCATCGGTCCCCAAATTATAGCAAAAAAAAATGCAGAGTCTGGACTAACAGTGGGAAAATACTAGTCCAATTCCAGTTCTGGCCCTTTTTAGCCACCTGAGGTTGGAACGACTGCTTATAGTATCTGTGAGCCTTAGGTGGTGGTTAAAATACCTGACTCCAGAGCCCAACATCTTGAGGCACTGCCTCAGTACTCTTACTTATAAAATGGACACGATAACAGCGCCCACCACATAGGTCACAGGCATGAACTGAGTTAATAAATATGAAGTGCTTAGAATGCTGCCTGTCGTGTGGTAACACTGTGGGAATTAAAAGGAATTAAGTGAGACGACGGTGGTGCTAACAATGATGGTAGCTAACATTTGAGAACCTGCCAGGCATCAGACCATATCCGAACTCCTTTAATCATCACAACAACCTTCTAAAGCATTGTCTACTTACTAGCCTTATTTTACAATGAGAAAAATAAAATCCAGAGAAATGAAGTAAAATGAACAAGGTCATACATCGAATAAGTGATAGAATCCATTTTCAAAACCATGAAACATGATGCAGATAAGCCTAGTACATGAGTAGGTCTTAATAAATGTTGTGTATGATACCTTGCCCAGCTCCAACATGGGCTGGAAAACTGTTTTATCTTGCAGTCCTGTTTGACATTGTCTTGCAGAGCTCTGTGCTGAGGGCTGAGTCTCATCAGTTCCTGAGCAGTGTCTCAGTGTCTCAGTGATCCCTTTCAAACGTTAGTTGATATGTAACTAACAGATTTAAGGGTAAGATTAACTTCCTACCTTCATTTTTGCACCTATATCATGAAGGAAACATATATAGCACAATGGTTAACAACCTGAGTGGTGCCTGGGTTTGAACTCGGCTCTGCAGTTTTCCATCTGTGTAACCTTGGGCAAGTTGCTTCAATAACTTGTGCAGCTTCAATTTCTTCATTCAGAAAATGGAGGTGATAGGAGAGTTGATTTCATAAACTTTCTGTAAGTATTAAGTGATAAAAAGCATCCAAAGCCTTTGGAAGAGCAACACGGGTAATCACTAAATAAACATCAAAAGGGAGGAGGAGAGAAATTTCTCCCTACAATAGTTTTCCAACACATGTTTTACCTATAGGAAGAGTCAGTCCTAAAGCCAACAAGACGAATTTCCCAGCAATTGAGTCACTGATTTCGGCTACAGATCTGAAAACAAATATACGTTAACACTGAATGTCTGACAAACTGGTCTCTGAATTTAAATATCATGTATTAGCTTTCTGTATTTTTTTAAAAGATTTTATTTATTTATTTGACAGAGAGAGAGAGAGAGACAGACAGTGAGAGAGGGAACACAAGCAGGGGGAGTGGGAGAGGAAGAAGCAGGCTTCCTGCAGAGGAGCCCGAAGTGGGGCTCGATCCCAGAATGCTGGGATCACACCCTGAGCCGAAGGCAGATACTTAACGACTGAGCCACCCAGGCGCCCCTAGCTTTCTATATTTTTTAGTGAGCTCCATTGTTCATATTTCTTTCACGGTTCTCCATAGGACTAGATTTTCTCAGTAACTTCTCTCAATCCAGTATGTATCCACTCCATCCATGCCTTTCTCATGCCCATCACACTTGAGAGCTACACCTCTGATACCTGCCACATTCTCCTCATACAAATACAAAGGGATCTGACCTAACACTCCAAGGGCCATCTTAAGGGACTGACCCACACAAAGAAATTTTTACTATTTCAGCATCTCCTCAGTGTTGGATGACTGAACTAACCTGATGGCAAATTCAGCTTCAGTGAATAGTCTTCCTTAGGGTTGTTTTGTCCACAAAGACTTTTAAAGGCAGAGATATGAAAGTGGAAAATATGAGCTTTGCCTAGTAGACCAATGCCATCAGTTTCACAATAGTGACAAAGCATTCTTTCCTCAGAAAGCATCAGCTGCTTTCTTCAAGAATGACCTGGTAGAGCCTCCCCGAGAGCCTCCCCAGCCTTCAGCTATTGACTCCATGGCAAAAAGCAGAGGTTGGCATGCTTCCACCCAACCTCCTTCACACTCACTGACAGCTGAACAAGCTCCACACTTCTCTCTCCAAATGACTGGCAACACCAGCAGAAACTTGGAACAGTAGGCAGACAAAGAAAAACAATTTAATTTCTCTCTGACTGGCTGCTGCTTTCCAAATGTGACAGATTTTCTAACCAAATGGCTCATATTCTAGTCAGTGAAGACTGAAGTAGAAACAGGGTGAACAGTGACACCAAATGGTTAGAAAAGGGTGTTTATGAGGAAAGGGTGTTTTATATCCCATCTCTCATCAGAAATGACTGGGGGGCTTACAGAGATAAATATTATGCAACAAGATAACAAATCAAAAGTAGGCAGTAGAAAGAAAACAAAATACTTTGGGGCATAAGGGGATTCAAGGGAATAAAAGGCACAGCATAGGGAATATAGTCAATGGTACTGTAATATGGTGACAGATGGGAGCTACACTTGGGGTGAGCACAGCATAACATATAGAGAAGCTGAATCACTACATTGTACACCTGAAATAAATGTAACATTGTGTGTCAACTATATTCAAGTTTAAAAAAAACCTAAAAATAAGTAAACTGAGAAAGAAAATCCCCCAAAATTATTTGGGCTTAAAATGTCTTCAGGATAGTGGAAAGATAAATAGATAATTGGGGCCACTAATTTGACTTCAGTCTTGATAGCAATGCATAGGAAAAGAGGAAACCTCTTCAGTTACAAAGAAGTACAATTCTTCCTGAATCTACAATGACAGAAATTTCCAATAAAGGGCTCTTTTAAATATCCATTAAAAAGTAAGGACCTTGGAAATGTACTTCACTCTTTGCTTTTTTTTTTTCCTTTATGTATGTCTTCGTTTATGTCATATTATATTCTCTAAATCTAATTTTGTTAACCTTTTATTTAGATTTTTTTTGGTATTATTGGGTCATACTTAATTACAGTCTGTACTCAGCCCATGCCCAACTAAAACCAGCCAAGTAGACAAACAGATCAGTTGTTTGTAAGATTTTTTTTTTTTTTAAGAAAATACTTCAGTGGAAACCTCGGTGAGCAAGAAGGAAAAAATGTAGGCATTGCTGTTTGGCATTATTAATCAGTCATGATGATGTTCAGAACATCTTTAATCGATGTATCAAATTATTTTAAGTTGCATGAAAAGTTCATGGATTAATTTTTTCATTAAAGATCTCCTGAAGAAATGGTTGGCAGAGAGCATGTTAGAGAAAACAGAATTAAGTGATATGGACAGGGAACAGCCTAGAAAAATAAAGAGAAATGGTAACTAGGGAGTATATGGAAACTCCAATCGAAGAATAAGAAACGGGAAAGATGAGCATGGGGGTGGGGAAAAGGAGTGAGCTAAATCCTAGGAAGTAAAACCATGGCTGACTATCAGGTTATTGGTGACTTAAGCCAAAAGAGGGAAATGAAGAACAAGATGAAAGAGGCAGATAGGAGATGGTGAGGAAAATAAAACTTCACGTCAGGAAGAGAGGAAGTCTAAGAATGCTTTTAAAATAACAGCTGGAAATTTTAGCACACTCAAAGGTTAAAGTGCCAGAAAGTAAAGAGAATGTGGAAAGAAACAAGTAGTTGGCTCATAATGGACTCTTAAGAAATACTTGGTAGGCTTTGGTTGCTGTTGAGACAGAAAAGAGATAGGGGAGTGGAAACAAGATTAGAATTTGTAAAGGAAAGAAACAGACTGAAATATTTTTTTTTTATGTTTCATATTCTTCCCATGATGTGACGTAAAGGGATAATCAGAGAATTACTGGGATAATTGAAATGTGAGAAAATAAGACCTCTGGTGAAAGACTAAATAAAATCCAATCTTTTCTCCATAAAAGAATAGGTTAACAGTGATTAATAATGTTTTTTTGAAAGTTCACAAGTCATGTTGCTAGCCATTTCTGAGATATCCAATCGAACTCATTGTTAAAACTGCCTGTTTAGCTCTTTTATCATAAAGAAATGAGAATCCTGAAAGCTCCATCCTCTCCCACTTTGTTCACATATCTGTCATATTGGATATAAATTTTTATTGACTTTTTTGACATGTGTTTCCTCTATTAGACTGTGAGCCCTCCAGGACCACAGACTGTGCCATATTCTTTTTGTATATTTGTGCCTAGTACCCAATATATTTCTCTTGTGTATTTATGTCCTGCCATTTCCAGAAAATATTTAATGTGTTACTTGGGTTTTTTTGGGAGAACTTGCTTCTCTCATTCTTCACTTTTTCGCTTACTAGCAATCATTCATCCAATTGCTCAATCCAAAAATGTAGGAGTCATCCCTGTTTCTTTCCTTTCTCTTTCTCTTCCCAGTTCATCCATGATCAACTCCTGTTGGTTCCATTTTCAGTATAAATCTTGTACCATCACTTCTCACCATCTCGCCATTACCACCCATCCTAGATTGCAGGAACAGTTTCCCAGTTGGTATCCCTGCACCCTCTTTTGTCCCTGGCAGTTTATTCTGTACAAATCAGCCAAAGGAATCCTTCAAACACTAATTACATCGCATCATTCCCCAGATTAAAATCTTTTAACATCTTCGCATTGTACTCAGAACATTCCCTACAGTTTGTCTTCATTTCTTCCCCTCTTTCCTTGCTCACTAGGCAACATCTACAATAGCTTTCCTATTATGAATTGAAGAAGTCAGTTCGTTCCTATTCCTTAATCCTATATCCTTGCGTAGCTAACCCTTTCTAATCACTCGTTCGCTGAGCAAATGTTACTTGTTTGGGGGCATTTCTGACCACCTTTTCTAAAGGAAGACACACAAATTGCCTCAACTGTTTTATTTTCTTCATAGCACCTACTATTCTCTGATATTATATATTCATTTGTTTTCTATTCCCCATGCCCAAATATAAACTCCCAAATGAACAAATATATATGTGGGATAATAGATCCTGGGATCACGGATAGACACTTCCCATTCATTATCTAAAACATATGCTAGTTGTATGTTTTGATTTCTTACTATATAAAATCACTATCTTCCTTGAAAAAAAAGTATTAAATAAATGACAAGAAGTTTGTAAAGATTAACACTTCTCAGAAAATGATACTATGTTAATGAAGTGAATTAAAGGAGTTTGGAGATGAAAAGATTTTTAAGAGGCCATCTAGCCACACCTCACACTTATTTCTTGATTCCCACTGTCCCAGACCCACTTTAACACTTCGGAGCAGGGGCACTCACTACCTCATAAGGCTGTCTGTCTCACAGTTAGAAGGCTAAAGTCATCAAGTTGTAGCGACTATAGTTAATAATACTGTATTGCATATTTGAAAGTTGCTAATAGAGTAGAACTTAAAAGTTCTCATCACAAGAAAAAAAATTCTGTAACTACATACGGTGACGGAACTAGACTTACTATAATGATTATTTCACAATATATACACGCATCAAATCATTATGTTGTATACTTGCAACTAATACAATGTTATATGTCACTTATGCCTCAAAAAATGAAGTTGTCTTGCTGAACTAAAATATGCCTCTTTTCTGAGTCACAAACTCAGATATCTACAGAAATCGATTAAATAACTGTTATGTGAAGTGGCCAGGAGTGTTGGCATTGGGGCAAACAAGAGAGCACATGCCTAGTCTAAAGCAGGTAGCTACCATTCCAAAATAGATGATTGTTGCCATGAAAGGAAGCAGATGGAATGTTGCCAAAGTGTTCTCAGTTTTCAAGGGAAGCTTGAAGAACAGATTTTTTATAATAATAATTTTTATTATGTTATGTTAGTCACCATACAGTACATCCCTAGTTTTTGATGTAATGTTCCATCATTCATTACTTGCATAAAACACGCAGTGCACCATGCAATACGTGCCCTCCTTAACACCCATCATCGGCCTATCCCAATCCCCCAACCCCCTCCCCTCTGAAGCCCTCAGTTTGTTTCCCAGAGTCCATAGTCTTTCATGGTTCATTCCCCCTCTGTTTAACCCCCTTCATTCTTCCCTTCCTTCTCCTACCAATCTTTCTATTTCTTATGTTCCACTAATGAGTGAAACCATATGATAATTGTCTTTCTCTGCTTGACTTATTTCACTTAGCATAATCTCCTCCAGTCCCGTCCATGTTGCTGCAAACGTTGTGAAATCTTTCTTTTTGATAGCGGAGTAATATTCCATTGTATATATGGACCACATCTTCTTAATCCAGTCATCTGTTGAAGGGCATCTTGGCTCCTTCCACAATTTAGCTGTTGTAGACAATGCCGCTATGAACATTGGGGTGCATATGGCCCTTCTCTTCACTACATCTGTATCTTTGGGGTAAATACCCAGTAGTGCAATTGCTGGACCATAGGGGAGCTCAATTTTTAACTTTTTAAGGGACCTCCACACTGTTTTCCAAAGTGGCTGTACCAACTTGCATTCCCACCAACAGTATAAGAGGGTTCCCCTTTCTCCACATCCTCTCCAACATTTGTTGTTTCTTGCCTTGTCAATTTTTGTCATTCTAACTGGCATAAGGTGGTATCTCAATGTGGTTTTGATTTGAATTTCCCTGATGGCTAATGATTTTGAACATTTTTTCATGTGTCTGTTAGCCATTTGTATGTCTTCATTGGAAAGGTGTCTGTTCATACCTTCTGCCCATTTTTTGATTTGATTATTTGTTTCTCGTGTATTGAGTTTGAGAAGTTCTTTATAGATCTTGGATACCAGTCTTTTATCTCTAGTGTCATTTGCAAATATCTTCTCCCATTCCGTGGGCTGCCTCTTAGTTTTCTTGACTGTTTCCTTGGCTGTGCAGAAGCTTTTTATCTTGATGAAGAACAGATTTTTATGGGAAATGTTTCCATTTTAAAAACCCTATATGGCTACATCAAAACTTGAAGACTGCTGGTTGATAAACTTCTAGTCTAAAGCATCATACAAAAGCCTTCTCCGTTTTCCCCTGGAGGATCCAGAATTTAAAGGTATTTAAGATATCTCCCCTAATTTTCTTTTCTTAATCTATATTTCCTTGGTTAATGTAAACATTTTATAATTATGCTATAATTTTTATATGGCAGAAATCAAATAAGCAGATGGCTTTAAGAATCTACTGGATTAACTCAAATATTTAGGTTATACTTGAGTTAAACAAACAAACAAACAACAAAAAAACTAAAGTAAATAGATATAGGGATGATTACAAGGCAAACAGCACTGTGGTAACATCTTTCCTTCTGGTATTTCATCTTGTGGCATCTTGTCCAGACCACATTTCAATCCTACCATTTTATGTACCGTTAAGATTACTAGTTTCAAACTTCACACAGCACATCATGTACTTGAGGGAATTGACCCTCCGTGAACCACATGTTACATGATGAGTTTTAGTACAGCAAAATTCAGAGCATTATTTTAACACAAATGTTATAGCTTACCCACATATATTCAGAGCAGCAGCCCTGTCTGACCCCAAAAAGAAACTTACACTATATTACACTGTAAGAAAATCATTATCTTTTTCTTATTTCACTCCTACCCTATTTATCTTTTTTAGAACATTCCTTTTGTGTGTGGACTAATAATGTGATTTAAGTTGAGGAAGGCAATAATTAGTAAAGAAAAATAAATAAATAACTACCCCAAAGCAAAATATCTGGAATTTTTTATTACTCCCAATTTTTATTACAAAAAGCCCATTTTTTGTAATAAAAATTATAGATAATTAATGGTTCAATATCAGCAATTTTGTATGGTTCAACATAATAAATTTGAGGATAAAGTTCAAAGTAACAAATCACAGGACTTGTATATTATTGGTAAAATAAAATATTTGAAACTTGATCGTCTATGTTTCCATACTTTTACACCAAATTACTTCTTAAATAAAACCAAAAATCAGGAAATTAAGTTATGATTAAAATGTTATATTCTATTAATGGCAAATAAAAATGTTCATATATTAAAAAATGATAAACAGACCTCAGAATATTATTATGGAGCTGATGAAGGGAAGGAAGGAAGGAAGGAAGGAAGGAAGGAAGGAAGGAAGGGTAGGAGGGAAGAAGGGGAGAGGTGAAGAAAGGAGGGAAAAAGGGAAGGAAGGAAAAATATAACTACAGTTCCACGTACAATTAAATAAAATGTGAATACATAGTGCTTCTAACCCATGTGACTTAAGTTGAAAAGTAATAAAAGCACAAATAGACAATATCAAATATTTTTTAAACTGCCAGGAATAAATTTTTATGGAGCATGCTACAAATAAATACCAAGCTATAACTAAGAAATATATACTTTTAGAGGTCACTGTGTGATTACATTTTCGACATTGTTTCTTGAATAGATGGAGGTAGTATGATCACTAAAAGATAAAATCTTACTGTGCTTTTGAGGAAAGACCAATCACCATGAGTAATAGTAAATGTTCATACACTGTATTCGTCAGAGTTCAGAGAAATAGAACCAATAGGATATATATACAGAAAAAGAGAGAAAGAGTGATTGACTTAGTTGAAGAAATTGGTTCATGCAATTGTGGAGGCTGGTAAACCCAAAATCTGCAGGGCAAACTTGAGACCCAGGGAAGAGGTGATGTTGCAGTCTCAAGTGTTAAGGCAGTATGGACATAGAATTCTTTCTTTCTCATGGGATCTATCTTTTCTCTTAAAGCCTTCAACTGATTGGATGAGACCCATCCAATATCATGGAGAATAATCTGTTTGTTCAAAGTCTACTGATTAAAATTTTTATTGCATCGGAAATGTACTTCCACAGAAACATCTAGACTTAATGTTTGATCAACAACTCAGTACCATAGTCTAGCCAAGCTGATGTGTAAAACTAATCACCACATAAACCACCCTTGAAATGAGACCGAGGCTTACATTGGTCTCCAACAAAGTTGAATCACCATTTATGATTATTTATGAATGCTTAGCAACAACCACCATAATTCTTTGTAATATGGTGCCTAGATAACTAAATGGAGACTATAGTTTCACACTGATATCAATATTTGTGATAGAACCTACTCTTGTCTTCCTATGCAAGACTGGCACCAAATAATAACCAACATATGAGGTCTGCACAAATTTAAGTCCTGTGCCATGCTAGGTCATATGAACTCCCTAAGGGCAGAGATATTTATTTCTTCTCCTCCAAACCATAAATATACTTATTAAAAATCCTCCTCAGTCATAAAGTCATTCTAGTTTAATCATAGCTGTATTCAAAATGTTTCAGTTAATTATATTCTCAATTCACTGTCTTTGAACCAACCACCTTTCTGCTTTCTACACTTAGATCATCGTCGTTACATATAACTATGTATATGTTTTTAGATTCTGTTTATTTGTATTTCTAAGTATTTATCTCTGTAAATGATTTCTACTCTATTTGAGGTTGTGTACTATGTCTTCTCCATTCTTTGTAAACTCCATAGAATTCCCCCAAAATATTTATCACTGCAATAATGAATTAATCTTAGCTAACTAAAGATAAAACTTTTTTATCTTAAAGGAACATGACATAGAATATTATTTGTGAAATAATATAGGTAAACTCTAACATAATCCTAGTATAGGATAATTCTAAAATAGTATGGAATAATTGCTTTTTAAAATTGTGGCTGAGACAAGTTGTAAAATAAACTTCCTAAGAACCCCAATAATACATTCATACATATTGTATCATTATTAAGTGGAGGGTATTTTTTCTTCCTCCAAAATGAAAATGAGTATTCAACTTAAATCTTTAAATAAAAAGTGGATCTGGATTTTTATAATTGCTTATCATCTTGGCGATACACCAACAACTTCCATAACCCCATAAATGAGAAAAATAACCCCTGTAACATTAATCATCCTACAATTTGTGTTTCTATGTCTTAGTAGAAAGATACCCAAAGACAGCCTTCATTTTAAATGTCATCTGCAGCCCATCTGGGACTCTGACATATGGAACATCCAAGACCTCAGTAGAATGTCTCTGGTTCCCGATGGTAACTAGGACCATATGCACAATCCTCCACCAACAAACTAACATATGAAAAAGAGAGAGAGAGAGAACTTTTTGATGCATTTCCATCTATAAACAAAACATTGTAGAAAAAAAACAAAGACACTGAAAAAAACTGTTCTAGCCTTCATATTTAAGCAATAAAAAAATCCTAACCACTGAGCACACAATGTAATTTGTTACAGCCTATGACTAATCACCACAGAATAATTCCACTGCTACCAGATGGAGAGAAAATCTTTAATTACTGAAGAAATATGTTGTAAGGTTATCAGCACTTTAAACCACTAAATTTGATTAAAGTTAACAATATTATCATAGGCACGATTGCTTTGGGAAAGACTTTTTGTGGTTGATGGTAGACTGTGAAATAAAGTTGAAGCAAGCAATAACATAAAACAAAAGGCATGAGACTATACCACTGGTGTCCAGAGTTTCCAGTGGGAATGGATATGCAAGACAGTCTCTGGGCATCCAAAAAGATTTAATTTTTATCTCACCAATTTTAAGTGCTATTTTTGTAGTTTTCATAAGATACATAAAAATACAGTGCTATAAATAAAAATATTGATTTGAGATGCATACTCCAAAATTCTCATTATGTATGCCTTGCAGTAAGAAAACCTGGACTGGACTATAAAAATACCAATAATGGCTAGGTGCCAGGCAGTATTTCAAAAGCTTTGCATGTAATATTTACTTTATTCCTTACATCAATTCTTTTAGATAAAAACTATTATTAGCCCCACTTTATGAATGAGGAAACTGTCACAGAGAATTTAAGTAAATTACTCAGGTTCCCAAGCCTAATGTGGTAGAATATATTTGAGGCCACATAGTCTGGTCCTACTGCTTATATTAGAATGATTTCATTATGGAGGCACTGGTGATACTAAATTTTATGCTCTACTTAATTTTTACTAATTTCAAAGTCAATCAAAGAAACACATTGCACAGTACCTAGCCCAACATGAACTCTCCAGTCAAAAGTTCCCCTCAACGTGTGGAGCGTAGACTCGTTTTGGAAGTAACTGTTGGTAAGGAACGAACATCGATGTGTGGAACATCTTAAAGAATTTCCTAAACATTCAGCAGAATGAATGTTTTCTACTCATCACCGCTCACTCAAGGTGTTCAAAACCAGAAGCTACAGATAAGGTGTGTGGAGGAGGAAGGATACACAGTGGAGGAGAGCCAGAGAGCCCGTGATTTCCAATCAGTTCCCACATAAAGGAAAAGGAAGATGAATTGTTAGTACTGATTCTGCCACTTATGACTTTGTGATTTTTGAGCAAGTTATTTCACATCTCTGGATATCAATTTCTTAATTTCTAAAATGTAGGAACTGGAATAAATGATATCCATGAGTCTCTAGCACCCTACAAAAGCTGAGAGCCAGGAAATCTTCACCCAGTTCNNNGGAGCTGAGTGACGTAGCCTGGCTGACATCGCGGTTACTCAGGTAGCTTAGGGACAAAGGTAAAGAACAAAGTTGGAGACAGATAACGTATTCATTAAGCTGCCTCTAAAAGAGCTTCTTGCAAGAAATATATGGTAATTAATTTGTGGCTCAATTATTTAAATGTACCTTAGACACTAATATTCTAAGTTGTCAATTAAAAATAACACCACCTGCTTTAGATCACAAGGAGGGCTACTTAGAGGTCTAGAGGGTCTCAGGGCATTTCTATTTTTTGAGGTCATTCATATTTAACAACAAAGAAATACCAAAACATGGTTCAAAAACTATGATGTATTTCAAGTCTTTATGGTAGACAAAGTAACATCTCTAATACAGAAAAACTCAATGTAATATAATTGTGCTATTAACAAGCAAATTGCCAAGTTTCAAGAGAATAGGTTAGTATCACCTTAGGCAATGTTGTCTAGCCAAAGGACATAAATGACACGCACCTTCATTCATTTCCTTTAAATGATGTGCAACATTATTTAAAGATGAAAGCAAAAGTCTAAATGTGGGGTCCTCCTAGCACACCTTTGTTGGCCCCTGTTATCAAGCTGTTACGTGACGGTGCCCTGTAAGTGCTCCCTCAGGTAGAACCAGTTTCATCTGAACCTATCACACATGGCTGTAACCAAGAAATGAGCTCTTGGAGTGGAGTGAACGGTGGATAGAGACTTGGTTGAAACTGGAAGGGATGATTTTTCTCCTAGAACATTTATAGAGCTTCTACTACCAATCAACTGCATTGGCCAAAATGACCTCGGAGTGCCTCCTGGAGACTTACCAAAGTTAGTTAGAGCTTCATCTCTGAAGAGTGAAATGGTTGCAAAACACACTCTTAAGTAGTTGAATAAACTGCTTTTATGGTAGGAGTATATTAGGAGAATCACTTAACACATTCATAAATGTCTAGTCATCTTTGTTTTTCTATAGCTGATGATGAGCAACTCTTTCTGAACAGAGTAGTTTATGGCATTTGTTCCTAACTGAAAAAAATTAAACCCACTTGCAAGTATAGAGAACAGCGCTTATGTCCTTTTGGTTTCAGCTGGAAAACAAGCACATTTATCTAATAATTCTACCAAGTGATGTAAACTTTGGGAAGGGGAGAAGAACTAACAGTCTCATTTCAAACTACTTAGGATTAAAATTTCACCTATTCCAAGAGTCTTGTCTCATCTCTTCAAATACAGTTTTAAAGTAATGCTAATGCCTAGAATCTTTCATAAATATAGTGCAATCGCATCTTACTCAAGTGTAGAAATGAAAATTAACTTTTAAGGCAAAATTTGATTAGGGAGAAAATTACTCTTGGATAATCCCTTAAGTAGACTATAAAGTCTGAGACTGCATGGCTTTATACACTATTCTATACAATATTTATCAGCACATTAAAGTTCAAGATAATGATGCTGAAGCAACAAGAAATAAGAGAAAATTCTGTATGCAGACGTGTGAACTCTCAAACCATTTTGTCTTTAAAAGGAAAAAGGAAAAATTTTCTTGCTTGCCTTCAGGGTTTATATTTCATTATATTTAATATTAAGCCTTTCTAGTCCTAATACACATTCATAGATTTGGTTGTAAAAATTCCATAAGATATCCCTTTATTTTTTTTCTTTTGACAAATAAGTTTGAAAGGTCTGCTGGCACCTAACCCATGGCCTGGCACATAGTAGGTTCTTAGTAAATGCCAATTGTTCATTGAGAAATTGCATAGGAGAACTTGGCCACCAAGTCCTTGTCTTTACAAGTTGGCATTTCTCACCATGGTGCTGCTGAACAGTTATCACTCTGATACCCAGAGGCAGACCAGATTATGAAACTGATGAGAGATTAGTGCTTTATCTAATGCAGGAATCACAGTAGCAAATGTGGGGTCCAGGCGGAGAGAGTAACTGAGGCAAGTGGCCCAGGTGGGAACTGGTGGGAACTAAAGAGGCCACATTCGCCTAAGTGGGGCCAGAACTGGGCGCTGAGGTCCTTCAGATGGTTGTCTTCAAAATGCCAGCCAACCTGTCTCCCATCGTCCCCCAGCACCACACCAGAGAGCAAAAGAAAATCCTGCTTTTTACCTAAAATGTCCGTATTTTTGTCGCAAGTAAATAAAACAATGCCCGCAGCCCGGTCTCTCACATTCATGGTGACCACTGAGACTGGACTCCAGGGTCCAAGACAGAGCCCAGAGTTAAGCCTTGGCTCCGAAGTTGTGAATGTGGGAGCTGAGAGACTGAGGGAATGGTGGTACCAGACTCTCAAAACCACGGAGTGACAGCTAATGAGGCAGCAGAAAAACATGTTTCTTAGATGTAAATTCCAGAGGCGTTCATCAGTCTGTTCCTCGTGGGGGTATTTTACTGATGTCTGAGAAGTTTCGAAGCCAAGACACATCTACGCAAATGAGAACTGACTGGCAAGAACAACATCTGCACCTACCCTGGAGGATGAAATTACAAGAGCTACTAATCGTGTGCTTCTGGACACTGGGGAGCCAAGTAGCCAAGATGGACGGACACTCTTGTCCTCCTCCTAGTTCTCCCTGAAGAATTTCATGAAGTATGTAACGTACATAAAGAGAGACCAATAGCAGGGTCGGAATTTTCACCTCACCCAGGACATCAGCACCATAGTCACTTTTAAAAACCGGAATGTTTGACGAAAGGCTTCTTGCTTTGCTGTGGGGATATTCTCATCGTCCCAAATAACCAGCTACTTGTCAGGCGTGCTACCTTCGCGACTTACTCCTTACGAATCTATAGTAAACTTTACTTATGGATATAGACGTGACAGAATAAACCTAAAGAAGAGCCCATAACTCAGTCTAGAACGGCCTCCCTGACTTCCCTCTTCTTATTTTTGTTAGCTTTTACTTGCTCTTCACTCCAACTAGGCTCGTCTCAGCTTGCGAACTTTGCAGACGAGGAATGCTTCTGGAAAGCCTACCTTGGAATGTTTCCTTGAGTCAGGTGGGGTATGCAGAGTTTGGCCAGCTCTCATCAGAGTGAGAACTGCCCAAGTGAACTCCAAGGAATGCCTCTCAGCACGCTGTCTGCACTGGCGTGTGCCCAGGAGAAACACTATCCCGGCTGCTAACCTTTGAGGCATAACCTTTTATTCTCCCCAGTGGAGCTTTTTTCACTGAAATTGTTGCTTGTGAGCTGTATGGAGGACCATGTTTTTATTATGAAAATCATTTACAGTGAGCAAGGATTTTTCTATCTTCATATCAGTTACTCTTAATCATTTTATCGTTTAAATCAATTCCTTTTTTCCCACAAAAGTGGAATATCATGCACCAGTCTCGGCAATATCGGTTTACACAGCTCATAAAGACAGGGCATTGCACTAGGGAGTTTGTAAGAAAGGCATCAGGCAACTCGAAACTATTGAGTTTAAACCATTTTTTTAAATTCTAAATTATTTGCCTTTGTTGCATGGATCAAAAAAAATACTGAAGTTATTCATAATAAGTTATCCCCACATATGTTTTGAAAAATTGCATCTGATTAATATTTGAATGAACTCAGTTACATGAGCCTGTCATTATTAACTCCATGGAAACACTCTAGAACAGCACTATCCAATGGCTTTCTGTGATGATGGAAATGTTCTCTGTTCTGGCCAATACGATAGCCACTAGCCTTACATGGCTTAGTGTGCTCAAAATGTGCTTAATATGACTGATTAACTGAATATTTTATTTTATTTTAATTACTTTAAAACTGTGCAGGTCAAAGTGTAGCCACCTACAGGAAGCATCATCTTCACCTTGGAACTGTTACAAATGCCACCTTCAGGTCCCACTTTTAGCCTACAGAATTCAAATCTGTGTTATTGGGTGGAGGGGAGAGGGGGAGAGAGAGAATCTTAAGCAGACTCCATGCCCAGCGTGGAGCCTGATGCGAGGCTCAATCTCACAACCCTGAGATCACGGCCTGAGCCGAAATCAAGAGTCAGAGGGTTAACTGACTGAGCCACGCAGGCACTCCTCAAATCTGTATTTTAATGAGTCCCAGGCAATTTGTATGTGCATTAATATTTGAGAAGCACTGATCTAAAAGAGTGGTTTTCAACACTGAATGCACCCTTGAGGATGCCTAAAATCTTTTCAGGGGGTAATGAAGTCAAAGTATTTTCATAATAAGGCCAAAGTCCATTGCCTTTTTCAGTCTATTGGCATTTGCACTGATGGTATAAAAACAATGAATATAAAACTTTTGAAGTCTTAGCATGAATCAAGGCACTGGCACCAAAGCACTGAAGTAATCATTAATTTCTTCACTGTTATACCCTTTAAGGAAGAAAACAAAAACAGAAACAAGCCCAGTTACATTTAAGAATGTTCTTTATGATGCAAGAAAACTTACTGATTTTCTTAAATCTTGACCACTGAATAGACATTTTTTCATATTCTGTGGGAAAAAATAAACAAGAATGCATAAAGCATTGCTGCTGCAAATGGAAATATAAAGACTGACTGAAGAAAAATCACCCATGAGATTGTTTGAATTATAAGCTAAACTAGCCTCTTTTCTGTGGAGCACCATTTGTTTGAAGGAACCAATGATAGACAAACTATGGTTATTCATAATTGCATATTTGGAAAATATTTTATCCAAAATGAATAAGTAAGTCTATCACTTCAAGGAAAATAATTAACAGTATATGTTTCCAATGATAACCTTTGAGATTTAAAGTGGAAATTAGAATTTTAGAAAACTAGTATTTACTACAAGGATCTTGACATCTTCCTACTGTAAGACGTTTCTAATAAGATTAGTCGTGAACTTGACAACTGCATTTGAAAGCCCTACTCAGGGAACCAATATTTTTTAAATGACCAATGTATGAGCAAGAGATCCATTCAAAAACAAAATAGAACAATGAATCTTAACATAACAGAGTATACATTTATTGATATGGTTTCAGATCCCACATTGTATGTAACTTTTATAAAACTACTGCTTGTCAAGTTTTGATGTAGTATCAAAGAAGAATATCCACAATTATCTGAAAATTCTGTTAAAGTACTCTTTTACTGCTACATTTTTGTGTGAGCCCAGTTTTCTTAATATCATTCAACCAAAACAACTTACCAAAACACAGAAGCAGATATCAGAATCCAGCTATCTTTTATTAAGCTAAATATTAAAGAAATGTGCAAAAGAAAAAAAATACCATTCTTTTCAATTTGTTTTGTCTTGGAAATCTAACTAAATCATAACTTCTTTTCATAAAAATATATTATTTATGTTAATATGTAATATATTTATTATTGATATTTTTAAAGAAAATCATAAATATTTTTAAATTTCTCAGCTTTAATTTCTAGTATGGTAAATATTGATAGATATTTCTCCTATTAACAAAAAAAGCTCTTTAGCATTCTCATTAATTTTTGAGAGCATAAGGGTCTTGAAACCAAGTTTGGGTGCTGCTGGCTTACAGGATGCTTTGAAGAGAGTCAAAGCTGAAAATCACTACTCCCTCCACCCAAAACTGAAGTATTGGCGCTCCTAAAGATTCAGAAGAAAGGAAGGCACTTGGCACCTTCAAAAGAGAAAATATGGAGTTCCTATACACACACTGACTCATTCAACCCACTCTTTGGCACTCACTATGACAACACGTATACAAAAAGTAAGAATTTATAAATATACACACTTATTATAGCATTTTTAGAGCATGACCTGAGAAAAATCTGAACGTCTATCAGGAGTGGAGTGGTTAATTAAATTATAGCACACTATACAACAAAATAGTATGCAGCATTAAAAAGATTGGATTAAATCTTTATGTGCCCAAAACTGAAACGTTGTCCATGATGTTCTTTTAAATGAGAATGCAAGTTTCAAAATAATGTGTGAAGTTTAGCCCCTTTTAAAAACAGGGAACTATCTCTCCATATATGCATAGTTTTGTATGTATTCAGCCTTGGAGAAAGGTATAAAAGGATACACACCAATCTATTCACATTGCTTTAGCTCAGCAAGAGGATAGGAACGAAGGTGAGATGAATTATATTATTTACTTTTCCTGTACTCTTACTATTTTTGAAACTTGTAATGACTTTGAACTCCCTGTTTATTCATCTGTGTCTTTACAAAAAGATTTATTTATTTATTTGAGAGAGAGAGAGAGCACAGGGGATGGGTAAAGGGAGAGGGAGAGAGAGAATCCCAAGCAGACTCCACACTGAGTGTGGAGCCAGCCTGACACAGGGCTCGATCTCATGACCCTGAGATCATGACCTGAGCCAAACCAAGAGTCAGATGCCCAACCAAATACATCACCCAGGTGCCCCACAGCTGTGTCCCCTCCATACTTGCTTTTTCTTCTCTGTAGTTCCACACATGGCAGACGTTGAGAAATACAAGTGAAGTGACCTTTATATCACTCTCACCCTTCTTAGGAAAGGAGAAAAGGAAGACTTGCAAGGGGAGAAACAGCAACATTCCATATTGTGGCACATAATTCAGAGCATAAAAGTGGTAATCAGAATATACAGTTTTCTCCCAAATTCAATAAAAGTTGCTTGCCGCATCAGTGTTCCAGAAACAATTAGCAGATTGGTGCTGGTGAGTGAGGTTTCTCTCACTTGGAAGCAGCCAGTTTCAGTTTCCAACTACAGGTACATGTCTTTTAGGTCTGCTGCTTTCCACGCTCCCTTCCACTGCCAACCTCTTCAGCCTCAGTCAGTACAATGACCCATTGTATTGAATACGACTAAACTCCTTTCAGCTCTCCGCACATGCCCTCCTCGGTCTCAGTTCTAGATTTTCATGTACGTGTTCCCTGTGTTTGAAACTCTCCTCTCTTCCCTTCCCCATATCGCCCATTCCTAACTGAGGTCACAGAACAGAAAATCACCTTCTGTGGAAAGCCCTCCTCATAGAACCCTGAATTGTGTGCCCCTTCTCCATGCTCGTCGAGCACTCCACTCTGACCCTCTGCAGGAGTATTTACCATTCACCCTATTATAATTTTTAGTTGCTCATCTACTCAATTTTAGCTTCTTGAGGGAGGGCTAGAACCAAATCTGTGCTGTCCTCTGTTGTCACCCTAGCATCAACGTACAGGGCACATTGCTGTAACAATAACATTTACTGAGGATGTACCTTGTGTCAGGTTCCAGGCTAAAGACTTCATATACAGTGTCTTATTTAACTTGCTGATAACCCTTGAGCCTACACTACTCTGCTTCCTTGTAGACGCTCAGTGTTGTTGGATATCATCTGGTGCTCTGATGTCTCTTCTTCCTCTGAAATACCCTGTGCTCTTATCCCATCAAAACACAGTCCTTAACTGTGTTTACAAGATCTTAACTTGAGCTTAGCTATTACTTAGCTTAATTTATTTATCTTACCAGATCCATGGATTCAGTTCCTCATGCTAACATAGTAAATCTAGAAAAAAAAAATTCGTATGAAAACATAACCCCAAGAGATATGCACTTTTATGGGGCAAACAGAAATAATGCCTTAAACCCAAATAGTGGAAATTTGAGTAGCCCAGCTCTACTATGAGGAAGACATCTTTAGAAATGAAATTTTTAGCACTTCTTTTGTAGGTCATATCTTTGGGGGACCGTCTACTCTGCCTGTTTGGAAAGCTAGCCCTTGGTTTGGAGCCCTTTTGTCAGTGTTCAGCACTGATCCAGGACTAACAGGTACCACTAAATATCTGCAGGTCTTCTAACCATAGCAAATAAAAAAAGCAGCTGTATTCTTCCATTTATGCTTTAATTGTATTGATTTCCAATGAGAAGTTTATCTAAAAAACAAACAGTGGAAAACTCTGTCTGCAACTGTCCTAATTACACATAATTAACTGTCTACAAGGAAGGTTTTGGAATCTGTTACAAGGTACTAAACCACCCACACTCCAGTGAGATCAGGTTGAATGTGAACTGATTTCCCAGGTGCTGGGAGTAGAGTGTTCTTTACCTTGACACTCAGTCCCTCAGGGCTATCCTTCATGTCAGACCTCCAAAAAAATGCCAAGAGCCACATGGGCACACGCGAGTAAGTTTTATGGCATTGGCCCTTAACTTGCCAGGAATGGCAGCAAGTCCTTCTGGCTTGAGATGCTTGGCCTCCTTCCTGAGTAGTCAAGGCTAGTGAGTCAACAAAGCATCTGGGGAGTAGATAGACAATCGCAAACATGTGACTAAAAATTCTTCCTTTGACAGCTTAATAGGAGAACTTCAAAATACCAATCTGGAGGTGTTGGGAGCTAAGGAGGTAGAATCAGAAGGGTGGATTAATGAAGGTGGGAAAAGAAAGAGATGCTGGCCTGAGAATATGGAAGAGCTAAGGTCAACCTGGTTCAATGCAGGATGGACAAATTCGATGCCTCCACTCTGCCATCTAGTGGTGAGAAGTCCCTCTAGCTTGTTAATTCCGCTCTGGCTCTAGTCTCCATTTCCTTATTCCTTTCGTGAAGCGTTTCCCCACTCAGTGCCTCATTTACCTCTTAAGGGAAAGCTGTGAGCTAGATGATTTTCTCTGTTTTACCAATAAGAAAACTGAGGCCCAGATAGACTGAATCACTACAAAAGGAGAGCTGGTACATATTCCATACTCTGTAAGGCAGTACATACATGGTATATTGGAAAATTAGGGGTGGTAATTGACTAACCCACCAAATCCCAGGAGAGATGAAGTAAAACACAGGAAAATCTTCACGTGGTAACTGAGGAATGTTCTGCTTATATTCCTCACACACAAAACAATCCTGCCAGAAAATTGAAAACTAGTAATGAAGCAAAAATAAACAATAATCCCTCCCCCCCCCAACAATCATAAAAATGAACAGAAAAACTGGGAAAATGGTAGAGATATCACCTCAGTGACATTATGATGGCTTAACAAAAGGACAAACACAAGGGTAGGAGCTGGGGATAACCTTAGATAACTACTAACTCAACTTTTTCACTTTATAGTTGAAGAAAATGAAAATAAGAAATTCAAGTGTTTCCCCCAGTTCCAAGATGAGTTATTGTGAGAACCAAAAGTCTATTTCCTCTTCTTTTCTTTGTTTAGCTTTTTGACAAAAGAAATCAATAACTTGTATTTAAAAATTTCTGGAAAGAGGGACAGATGGAGAGAAACGGGAAAGAAGAAAGGGAGTGAGAGAGAAAGAAACTAAAACTAATTTCTTTCAATTTGCCTCTAGGTCACACATTATGAAAATAATGGTACCATAATCAGAGTGAACTGGAATACCTTTGGAAAAGATAGAATTTCAGTTTTAAGAGGCCAAGCCTCGTTCTTTTAACTCTTACACTTTGGAATGTATATAATCACATTTATTACAATGTAATTACATGGGAAAAATCTGGAAAAAATCCATTTGCCCAACAATAAGGAATTAGTTGCATGAATTATGGTATATCTATTCAATAAAACTATGCAATCATTTAAATTATACTTTATAAAAATATTTAGAGAAAGAGGAAATTGTTCACAATACAACATTAATGAAAGATAAAAGTAAACTGCGTATAATTCCAATTTTGTATTTTAAAGTAGATACAATGAAAATAAGGCAAAATATTAAGTTATTACCTCTGAAATTAAATGTTTCAAGTGCTTTTAATTTTTGTCTTTATACTGCTCTGTATTTTCTAGATTTTTCTGAAATGCACATTTATAGATTCTATTTATTATCCTACAAAGAATAAAGTTAAGTTTAAACTACTGTATGACAATATCCAGTGTTGTCAAAAACATGAAGAAATGATGGGTACTCTTATGTTCTGTTAGGAACACATATTACAACATTTTAGGGTGCAATTTGACAGTATGGCCCAAAATTTAACAAGCACTTTGCTGGGATATTATCCTAAGACAATTTGAAACATGTGTGTTAGATTTAAAATATTTGCATCTTAGAAAGTAATAAGATGCATAGATCACATGTTTCTTGACAACCCCAGCAGGCTGGACAGCAAACCATAATCAAATATCTTAATATTTTTTAGCAACCATGAAGTATTGAAGCAAGTTGGATAACTTAAGATGATAAACAGCCTTAAGTGAATTCTAGTCAGATTTTTGTACAATATAAATTTGCACCAAACATTGAAAATATTTTTGTTTACATAGCTTTTTGGATTTCAGAAATACAGACTAAAGAATGTGGCCTCCATATTAAGATATGTCCATCACTGCACTTTTTATTATGTCACTAAATGTACAAAACTACTGGATTAGTTAAAAGGAAACTATGGAATATTTGTCTACTGAAATGTCTACCAGTAATCATTGGAATAAAAAGATCTTTACAACATATTTTTGAGTGAAAAGTTGGTTGCAAAATGGATTTTGCTTTATCAGAATTTTTACTTCTAGGATGATGGAGTAGACATATTTTCCCTATTCCTCCTACTAAATAAAACTAAAAACCCTATACGTGATAAATAAACAAACATAGTAAGACTCTGAAAAAGGAAAGAAGTCAGACAATCTGAGGATATCAGGACCCAGAAAGGACACAATGGTGAGGTCCCTGAATTTTCTTTTTGCCTCATCTCAGATTTGGAGCAGAAAAACCCAGGAATCCAATAATGTCGATGGCTGCACACAAAAATAGCTTCAACAAATACATATTCTCTCTAGCCAAAGAACCAGGGAAGGGGCAGCCAATCAAGAGCAAAACTTTTAGACAAGTACTGCTCTCCTCCAATCAAACACAACAGAAAACCTCTGAGCCCACCACTATTCATGCCAGTAAAAGTAGAATGAGAAGTCTAGACTTTTAGTTTCAGGAGGCTATAATGGAACTCTCCAATACCTCACCAAGTATTAAAGAAGATCAGGTAAAGAACTAAGACTTTGCCTTTGCTGGCTGATAACGAGGCCCACCCACTGTGATGACAGTAGGTATCATGTGGGGAACCTACCTGCATCTCCTCCCCTAGCATTAATGAGTCACCCCTTACCTCTCTCTAGGAGGCCTTGGAGAGACTCAGGCAGTAACAAGGCCACCCCTACCAAGGAGTTGGTGAAGACCATAGAAGTATGGAATGCCCAATAGTAAGGAAGAGTAGCACCACTGTTGGGTATCAACATAGACGAAATGGGGAACTTGAGCTCCTACCTCCACCTAGCATGAGGTTGTAATGAGGTGGAGTCACCCTTCCCCCACTGAAGCAGTATCCAAACAGTATTAAAACAGAAAGTTTAAATAAGACACAGCATACAAAACACATAATATGAAAATGACCAGGTTTCTCCGCAAAAAATTACTCATCATGTGAACCAAGAAAATCTCACACTAAATAAAAAAAGGCAATCATTTAGATGCCAATACTGACACAACAAAGATGTTACAATTATCTAACAAAGTGCCAGAAAAAGAGAGGAAAGAAAGCAGGGCTCAAAAAGTACCTGAAAAAGCGATAGTTAAAAATTCCAAAATTTAGCCAGAAATGTAAACTTAGAGATTTAAGAAGAGGAGCAAATCCCAAATAGTAAAAACCAAAGAAAATCCACTTCAAGACATATTATAATCAACCTTCTAAAAACTAAGCACAAAGAAAAAATCTTGAAAGTAGTGAAAAAGAGATGACCTCTAGGGGAAAAAACACTTAGAATGACAGCAGATTTTTCATCAGAAACCTTGGAGGCCAGAATGAAGTGTTGTAATATTTTTTACTTGCTGAAAGAAAAGAATTGGCAACCTAGAAATCTTACGCCCAGTAAAAACATCTTTCAGAAATGGAGAAATCAACACATTATCGGATGAAGGAGAAGAGAAATTTGTTACCATCAGACCTACCCTAAAAGAAAGGCTGAAGGGAGTTTTCTAAACAAAAAGGAAATGATAAAGGAAGAATCCTTGGACTATCAGAATAGCAGAAAGAACATAGTAAGCAAAAATGTGGGTAAACACAATAAACTTTCCTTCTCTTCTTGCATTTTTCAAATACTTGATGGCTGAAGCAAAAATTACAACACTATCTGATATATTTCTACATATATGAACAAGAAATATTTAAAACAATTATAAATGGGGAAGGTAAAGGGACATAAATGGGGGTAAGGCCACTATACTTCATTAAAATTGGTAAATTAACAGTACCAGTAAGACTGAGAAGAGGGGAATATAGGTATATATATATATATATATATATGATTAACAGGAAGCAATCACTAAAAAAAGCTATATAAAGAGATACACTTGAAAGCATTTTAAATAAATCAAAATTGAATTGAAGTAAATGTTCCAATAACTCAGTGAGCAGGGGAAAAAAATCAGAAAAATGAAAAACAGAGAGAACAAACAGGAAAGAAAAACAAAATGGTAGAATTAAGCCTTAACTGATCAATAATCACATTAAATGTAGATGCTTTACATATTGTAATTAAATGACAGAGATTAATGAAGTGGATTAAATGCTATCTACAAGTAAGTTACTTAAAATATAATGATATAGTCAGCTTTAAAGTCAAAGGTTGGAAAAAATTAATTATGCAAACATCAAAGGAATTTTTCTAAATGGTTATATTAATACTAAAGTAGACTCCAGAGAAAAACATTACCAGAGCCAGAGGGGGACATTATGTCATGATAAAAGTGTCAGTTTACCAAGAAGACGTATCATTCCTAAATGTGAATGAACCAGATACAAAGTTGTAAAATTTATGGAGCAAAAAACTGGTGGAATTGAAAGGAAGAATAGAGAAATGCACATTATAGTTGGAAACCTTAACACCCCTCTCAACAACTGATAGGACAATTAGAAAATCAGCAAGGACAGAGAAAAACTCAACAACACCATCAACAAACAGGTTATCATGTCATTTATAAGTAAACAACAAGAAAATATGTATTCTTTTCAAGAGCCCTTGGAATATACCAACACAAACTCACATCCTGGGTGATAATACAATCCTCAACAAATTTAGAAAAATTGAAATCATGCATACTGTATTCTCTGACCACAATGGAATCAAAGTAGAAATTATCATTATTTTTTTTCAAACTAGAAATTAAAAGAACAAAAAGATAACAGGAGGATCACCAAACACTTGAAAACTAAACAACACATCTCTAAATAAACCATAATGAAAGGGGAAGTCTCAAAGCAAATTTTAAAAAGATAGAGCTGACCGAAAATGAAAATACAGCATGTCAAAATACGTGAGACTTAACTAAAGCAATGCCGAGGAGTAAATTTTTAGAACTAAATGCATACATTAAAAAAGAAGAAAAGTTTCAAATCAATAATCTATGCTCCCACCACAAGAAAGTACAAAAAGAGCAAAATTAACAAAGTCAGCAAATGAAAGAAAATAATAATGAGTGGAATCAATAAACTGAAAACGAAAAAACAATAGAAAATAGTCAATGAAACAAAGCCAGTTCTTCAAAAAAACACCAAAATAAAACAAACAAAAAAACCCCAGTAAAATTGCAAGCCTCCAGCAAGACCAACAAAAAAAAAAGATTAAAATCATGGATATTATCAGTGTAACGGGATTATCACCACAGACCCTGCAAACATCAAGAGGATAATAAGTAAAAACTACAAAAAAAACTCTACACATCTAAATTTGACTTAGAATGGACCACTTCCTCAGAAAACACAACCTAAGCAATGTGAAATAGATACTTTGGGAATATCATTGATAAGAAAATGAACTCATAATTTAAAAACTTCCCCCCAAAAGCCATCTCCAGGCTCAGATGGTTTCCCTATAGAATTCTACCAAACATTTAAAAAGAAGTAAAACCAATTAAAAATAAAAACAAATTCTTCCAAAAACAGAATAGGAAGGAGCAAGGACTTCCTAATTGATTTCATCAAGCTCATACCAAAATTTGACAAAGACAATACAAAAAGAAAAAAGGAAAACTATAGGCCAGTAGCTCTTATCAATGTAGATGATCCCTAATAAAATGTTAGCAAGTAGAATTAAGTATTATTCTAATATTATTATTATATTATTATAGTATAATATTAAAGGATTATATACTAAGTTCAAACAAAGTAAATTCCAGTGATGCAAGTCTGGTTCAATAGTTGAAAATCAATCAATATAATCTATAATATTAGCAGACTAAAGAAAGAAAATTATTATATATTAATTGATTCAGAAGAAGCATTTGACAAAATTTAACACCAATTCATGATTTTTTAAAAAATCTCAGAAAACTAAGAATAGAGTAACTTCCTAAACTTGATAAAGAGTATCTACAAAAATTCTACCACTAACATGATACTCAATGGTGAAAAGCTGAATGCTTTACCTCTGAGATCAGGACAAAGGCAAGGATGTCTTCTCCCAGTACTCTCATTCAACATAGTTCTGGAAGTTCTCATCAGCGCAATAACACAAGAGAAAGAAATAAAAGGTATGCAGATTGGAAAGGAAGAAATAATATAAAATAGTATAGTCACTCCGGAAAGCAGTTTAGCAATTTCTTTAAAAACTAAATATGTAGCTACCATAGCAGTTGCAATCCTGGGTATTTATTGCAGAGAAATGGAGATTTATGTTAAAAGAAAAAACAAACCTGTATATCAATGTTTATGGCAGCTTTATTTGGAATAGGCAAGAACTGGAAACAATCCGGACATCTTTCAACAAGTGATTGATTAAACAAATGGTTACATCCATATGGTGGAATACTACTTAGAGATAAAAAGGAATAAACTATTGCTACATGAAACAACCTGGGTAAATCTCCACAGAATTATGATGAATGAAACAACCAACCTCAAAAGGTTACAAACTGTATGATTCCATTTATGCAACATTGACAAATTATAGAAATGGAGAACATGTTAGTGATTGCCAGGGGTTAAATAGGAAGTGGGGGGTGGGAAGAAGTGCGTGTAACCATAAAAGGGCAATATGAGGTATCCTCCTGGAGGTGGAAGTGTTCTCTATCTCAACAGCAATGTCAATATCATGGTTGTAATATTGTACCAATATGTTGCCATTGAGATAAACAAGGTAAAATGTACAAAGGATCTCTCTGTAGTACTTTCCTCAACTGCATGTGAATCTACTGTTATGTCAAAATTTAAAAACTTAACTAAAAATGGCTTTAGAATGCATTATGTATGCTTCCAATTATGGAAAATTAAATATATCTGCATACTTATATGTGTAATCAAGTGGTCTGGATGTATGCTCACCAAACTGCTCACAGAAATTGTCCTTGGGTGTGGGATTTCAAGGAATCTTGCTATTTTCTTTTTGAAATTTTTAAATGTTATAGGAGTAACATGCATAATACATAAATATTCTTATTGTAAAAAAATGGAGGTGGAAACTAAAAGCAAATCTTCTCACAAATAACTCTCCTCCCCAAATATAATAATTGTTAACATTTCGGTTTGGATTCTTCTAGACACAACTCTATCATTGCATACATACATGAGTGTGTGTGTGTGTGTGTGTGTGTGTGTGTTCAGGATCATATGCAATAAATAGAATCGTATCAGTAATTCTGTTGCTTTTTTTTTTTTTTTTCAGAAATATGACTTGGGGCCACCTGGGTAGCTCAGTCGGTCAAGCTTGAGCATCTGACTCGGTTTCAGCTCAGATCATGATCTCATGAATCATGGGATCGAGCCCTGCATCAGGCTCTGGGCTCACCGGGGAGTCTGTTTGAGGATTCTCTCTCTCCCTCTCCCCTTCACCCCCATTTGTACTCTCTCACTCTTTTGATCTAAGAATAAATAAATCTTTTAAAAATATATGACTTGAAGATATTTCTATGTCTGCAAACACTCAAAACTATTTGATTTTTTAAATCAGAACATAGTTGTCCATAATTAGTCAATATAGGTTTAGATTATTGTCCATTTTTTTACAGTTATGAACAATGCCATACACAGATTTTTGCAAATCTTTTCAGAGATATAAAAATACTTCTATAGGATAAATTCTTAGAGATTAAAGTGCTAGGGCAAAGTATATACTCATTTTGAAATTTGAAAGAAACTACCAAATTTTCCTCCTAATAAACTAGACAAAATATATACCTTCCAACAGCACATGAGAATATCTTTTTCAAAATACACTAACACAGGATATTATCAATCCAATCTTTTTAATTTAATTTTTAAAATTTTAATCAAGAAAATACAAAAACTATATTAAGTATATATTAAGTATAAGTGTATATATTATACAAACTATATTAAGGTATTTTTTTCACTCCCAGCAAGACAAAAAATAACTTGGCTTCATTTCTCTTCCCTCCTACCCTGCCCCTACCAGTTTTGCCAGCATCCATGTTAGAATCATCTGTGGTTTGAATTACGGATTGTTATTATTTTTGTCACAGGTACCAAACTTTTAGACTTCATTAGATCTGCGGGTACCTCTGCTCGCCAGTGTTACTTGCATCCCTTGTCTTCTCGTTCTTTTACTTCCTTTTGTTTTTACTAGAATAGAGCCTCAAGTAATTCTTTCAAATGGAATCTGTGGGTGGAAAAATTTTTAAGCATGTCCAAAAATATCCTCAGCCTTCACTCATGAATGCTACTTTGACTGGGAATAGGATTCTAAGTTTAAAATAATTTTGTCTCAGAATTTTGAAGACCTTATTTCTTTGTTTACTATCCTCAGTATTGCTTAATAAAAGCCTGGTGACAATATGATTTTCAATCATTTGTGTTTAAGCTGCTGTCTATGAAAGCTTTGAGACATCTCTTATCCTTGGGGATCTAACATTTCACTAGCATCTAGTTTAGGTCTCTTTCTATACATCCTGTTTGGTATTGCCTGGTCCTTTCGACCTAAAGTCTTTGCTTTCTCCAGGTCTGGGAAATTTTCTCCTCTTATCTAATTGATCCTTTTCTCTCATCTGTTTTGGGGCATTGCTATTACATGGATATGGGTATTCAAACTCTATATTCTATTCCTTTCAATGTTTTTCTCATAGTTTCTGTAGTAGACAAAATAAAGTCCCTGACCCCCCTACCAAAGAGGTCCACGTAGCGCTATCCAGAATCTATAAATATGTGCCCTTACATGGAAAATGGGACTCTGCAGTTGTAATAAATTAAAGATCTTGAAATGGGAAGATTATCTGCGATTATCTGGGTAGACCTCCAATGTACTTATAAGAGTTCTTAAAAGAAGGAGACAGTAGTACCACAAGATGTGGCAACGGAGGCAGAGATCAGAGACAAAAGAAGAGAAAGATTTGAAGATGCTAAGTTGCTGGCTTTGAAGACGGTGGAAGGGACCACAAGGCAATGGTGCAGGTACCCTCCAAAAGCTGGGAAAGATTGTCTCCTAGAGACCCTGCCAGCACCTTGATTCTATGACTCTGGCCTCCAGAACTATAAGATAATACATTTGGGCTATTTTAAGTCACAAAGTCTGTGGCCCTTTGTTACAGCAGGAATAGGAAACTTTCTGATTAACCCTTTGTTATTCTGCATTGCATTCTACAGTAATACTTGCTTCGTACCCTACCCTTGTGTTTGGTTTTCAGCTCTGTCCTTTCAGCTGTTTAACCTGTCAATGGAAATGCTGTGTTTTGGTGATGATAGTTCTGATTTGCAAGACCTCTAACTGGTTTACCCCCTTTAGGGGACAATTTGTTTTTTATGGATTTATTATCCATTCGAATCTAAGAATATTAATTGTGCTTATTATTTAGTTTTCTTTATTGCTCTATTATCTCCATTTCCTCACTGTTAGTTTCTCCACTGGTGAGTCTGGCAACTTCTGTGATACCAGTGTCCCTTCAGTACACAGCGATTCTCAGTTGCGTGCTCTTCGTTGGATATGAGAATCTTATTCACCCAGATGATCATTCTGGTTACTCTACCTGTGCCTGATGGTTGTAGGAGAGGAACAATAAAGACAACTTGACTGAGTGAATATAGCTTACCATTGGAGGCGAGGGAATTTTTCCCCTAGCCCGTGAGGGAATATGACAGTGAAGACGAGTGCAGCACGCATACTAATGACCAGAGTAGATGGCAGTCAATATGCAGCGCTTGCTGGGGCCATGCTCACGGACACCAGCCTCTGCCTTCCCTGTGAGACGTCCTCATTGCCTGAATTCCTGCCCTCTCAGAGAGCTACCCTTCTGTGTCTATCTTAGGGCAAACGCTAGAGTACATTTTTTGCCTTTTTAATTATTTTGTAGGGGGTGTCTGTGTGTACGTGTGCACGCACTTGTGGGTTTGGGTCTGAGCCTTCCTTTTCTGGTCTTGTAAGCATCCAGATTATTTTAGCATTCAATTCTATTTAGCCTCCTGTTTCTAATTCAAACTCAAAGCTTATGAAATTTGACTTGCTTCATTGCGCCCAACATAAGATATGTAAATCTCTATTTTATTCTAATTAAAAATCTTCTATAACATGGAAGCTCGTACTGAAGATTTATCGTTGTTTCCAATTTCAAACAGGAGTCCCTTATGGCTCAAGAAGCACCTGTCTGCCCTATAGGCTCATGGAGAAACAAGAGTGCATGAGGCTCTGACAATGCATATGTGGGAGGAGTTCTTTCAGCTATGCCCTGAAGTCACTTTTAAAAATATTCTATTGTCACTTTAAAGATAAAGGTGTCAATAATTAAGTTCAAAAATAAATGAAAAGTAAATATCCATAATAAATATCATTATACTACAGTGTTCTAATTTGATATAAATCCCAAAACTCCCAAATCACAGACCTGGAAGAAATGTTAAAGACAACTAATTTGAGACCGTCATTTTACAAATGAAGAAACTGAATCTCTTACAGTTTAAATGATTTTCGAAAAAAAAAAGTCTTTGTCGATAGACCCAGAATGGTTAATCCTAAAGCACAATGAGTCTATGATAAATCGTTTAGAGTTTTCTTTAATCTAGCATCACCTAGATATTTGGTAGCACCACCCAAGTAATTTCCTTGTGGAAGCTGAATTATCTGATGCGCTTTTGCATCTAAATACAGAAGACATGCATTTGTTGCACATTCTATCCTCCAAAAGTGAGGACCAGCCTCTCCGTCTCTCTCCCTGAGCTATATATAAAAGAAGGCATTATTTTATATTAAGTAAAATCTATGCATAATTTCTTTCGAAACAGATTGTTTTAAAAATGAAACTAAAGCAGGGGGATGTCTAGGTGGCTCAGTCGGTTCAGTGTCCTACTCTTGATCTCAGTTCAGGTCTTGATCTCAGGGTTGTGAGTTCAAGCCCTGCACTGGGCTCCAGATTAAAAAAAAAAAGAGAGAGAGAAAGAAATGAAAGCAGTAACAAAAAACGGAGCTTTACACTGTGGGCTATAGTACTCTAATACATGAAAGGACTTCAGTATTCACACAGCAGTGAAGAGAAGTGAGGCCTGGTGAGCTGCAATCCAACCCTCTCATTCTGAGGCCCAGCTTTAGTACTAATGAGCTGGATGACCTTGAGTGAGCCATGCTCCTACACTAGGTTTGGTTTCTCCATAGCTTGCAGATTTCATTTTTATTATTATCTGATTTCCTGTAAGATTAAGAAAATTTCTTTTAAATGACAGACACATGTAATATTTTCAGCCCAACTAGATACACTTATAAAATGAAAAATACAGTAACCTTTCTAAGCAAGGAAACAAAAGATTGTATACCAAGGTGCATAAACTTGATTCACAGATTCATGCTACCATCACTCTCCAACCCCCAAAGCTCAATAGAATGTCCCCAAATTATCACCCTCACATCAATGTGGGCTTAGCTGGCTTCAGAATCTTATGGTCCACAGCCAACTTCTGTTGAGGAGAAACATCATAACAACTGGTATTTTTCCAAACAGGGATTAAAATTTTTACCGAGAAACGCTGTACGCACCAGCCAGAGTTACCAGATTTTTCTGAATTGCTAAATGGAAATGAGCCCAATTTAGTAATTAAGTATCATTTTAACTTTACATCAAAATACTTTTTAATTTTTTATTTTGCATTACTTGCTAGCTACACTTTCACAGAATATTAGAAATAATTTCCTTCACTTAATCCTAGTAATTTAACTCTTTTGCTGTTTGACAGAAATTTTTCTCCTTTCTTTTTCAATTGATGTGAAATTTGCATGACTGATGTTGCTTTCAAATTAAACAGCCCATACATGACTATTGCTATTACATGGGGTGCAATTATAAGTGTCAAAGCTGCAGCTGGCTTCCTCCTCTTCCTTTCAACTAAAGAAAAATCACTGAGCAACACCAGTGGGATAAAGCTTTTGCCAAGGTCCCTGGGACAAGAATTATGTATTACACGCAAATCAAGCATGCACTACAATTTTGTGAAATAAATCCTTAGAAAACTCTTAGTTAAGTCCATTTTACTACCCATATATGTAATGGTGCTTTCATTAAAATATATAATGGTTTAATCAGTCATCATTCATACCTACTGGTTTGCGACTTGAAAAGAAAACTCTTTCAATAAGACCACGTGGAAACTTCATGATGTGACATTAGTTATTTTGAAGAACTATTTACTGGCAAGTTTCTATTTATAGGCTATAAATAGCCTGAAAATATTCAACTTTTAATAAATAATACATGCTAATGTTAATCTTTATATCTTATATATTTATAAGCTGTGAGATATATACATTTTCTAATCATTTTCATGTGTTATCTTGCTTATGCCACAAAACAATCCATTGACGGGGGTAGAAGTTGTCTTTATTCTACAAATGTCACATATGAGGTAATATATGACCATTTTCTAGAGAACAGCATCTGGCCCAGAGGAAGCACATAGTAAACTGTGCTTCATGTCCTCCAAAATTTGCTGGCAAGTGGCAGAACAGAGCTTGGAAGCCAAGTCTTCCAGTTCCCAAAGCAGTGCTTTACCTGCCGCATCACGGACTCCACAGAGAAGATCTAAACTCCATTAACGAAGTGTCACCCAGCCAATCTCATAACTACAGGGCAAGAGAGGGCTGCCGTCTGCTGGGGTTTTATGTGGGGAAAGGAAGCAAACACCATTCTCGCCCATACGCACCTTCGAGCCTGGTATAGAAGTTAGAACAAAATGTGCTCTCTCATAGCAAATACCCAGGTTCCCTGTGGTTGCCTTTTTCCCCCCTCCACTATGGAAACCTTCAAACATAACATAAAAGCAGAGAAGGGTAGCATAGAGAACCCTCATGAGCCATCACCCAACTTCAATCATGGCCAACACCTCCTTATCTTTTATTTTTTCAAACGTGCTGTTTGGGAGGCTTTGGCTGGTGTCTCCAGACCGCTGCTGGTGTGGTTTCCTCAAGGTCGGTGCACCGGACAGCTGCAGCAATGGCTGGAGAGGGAGAAAGCAGGACTCTCACACCCCTTATTTTCTGCCCCACCTCCGAGTCAGAGGACAAATTTACTTCCGGTCTCAGGAACCAAAAAAAATACAGAAGATGTACTACTTCTGAACATACCAGTCTCCTTGCACATGGTTTATTTTGCTTCTAGTATTCTGCCTTAAATACACACAGATCTAAATGCGTCCTTGCCTTCCCTTTGGAGTTAACAAAGATTTTTTTTTTTTGCATCCCTAGGATTTATTTATTTTTTAATTGAATGTTTTTACACTTTGACCACATTTACCTATTTTTTCCACCCCTCAACCCCCAACTCTGACAACCACCAATTTGTTCTCTGTATCTGTGAGTTTGTTTGGGTTTTTTTTAATGTTTTTTTATTATATTATGTTAGTCACCATACAGTTACATCCCTGGTTTCTGATGTAAAGTTCGATGATTCATTAGTTGCGTATAACACCCAGTGCACCATGCAATACGTGCCCTCCTTACTACCCATCACTGGCCTATCCCATTC